>NC_138762.1:82099967-82520741 GCF_965113315.1 Podarcis vaucheri | reverse complement strand
TGCAAGTAGATAAATAGATACCACTCCAGTGAGAAGGTAAACAGCATTTCTGTGCGCTGCTCTGATTCGTCAGAAGCGGCTTAGTCATGCTGGCCACATGACCCGGAAGCTGTACGCCGGCTCCCTCGGCCAATAAAGCGAGATGAGCGCCGCAACCCCAGAGTCGGCCACGACTGAACCTAATGGTTAGGGGTCCCTTTACCTTTACCTGTTCCCTTTGAACCTTTCCTCTAACTTGGACAGCAGAGGGCAAGGTGGGTGTGCAAAACCCATGCTGGCCTCAGAAAGGAGTTGCAGCGTTGGCACAAAGTGTCCAGCAACAGCTAGTATTTTGATTCCTTAAGTCAACATGAGAGGCAATTTATTTAAAAGGGATGCTTGTTTAGACAAACAGCCTCACCCACAATGATTCCTTGTACAAGCTCATACAGGGCCACATTGAGTTGCCAGGTTGCAACCCAGAGACAACCTCTTTACCTCTAGATCTGCTGCTGATCAGGAGATGAGGCAGGCAAAATTGTGCACTTTCATTTTCTCCTAATCAGCTAAAGACACACACACAGCTGCTTCATCAAAATCAAAGCTGCTGTTCAGCTGCAGATTTTATGTGAACACATATATACATACATACACACACACATACATGCATACATACATAAATACATACATACATATGTGCATACTTTGAAATTAACCAAATAATGCATGGGCCAGGGCTACCACCACACATTTTTCCCGAAGGTATGCACTGTCGATCCTGGTGCCCCATCCAGGGGGAGTGAAAGCGGCAGCCATTGTCCCTTCCATTTAAGACCACATTACTTCTGGCTCTAAAATATCCCCCATCACCAGCTATTATGAGGTAGAAAAATCTTAAATCTCTCTCCCACGTGCATTTCATGGTCACCAGCAACTCTCCATTTTTCTCCATATCGTATAAACTACTTGATCGCCACATTCCAACCTTTGTTCCTCTTTAATTTGCTGCATGTAATTATATATATTTCCCCTTGCTTTTAAACAATTTACTTTCAATTAATTTGTTACATTTATATCTCATGTTTCTTCTCAAAGCATACCAGGGCAGCAAATGCATTTCCCCCATCTAGTTATATTTTAAGTAGATCCTGAACTCTCCTAAATTTCTTATCATAGTTAATTACTTCTGATTTGCAGCTTAATCTCAAATTTATCCAAGAGAGGGGCCTTTGCAACTGGAAATATTCTGCCTCCCTTCCTGATCCCTGAAATTGTCTTATTGGTCTCTTCTCCCAAGTCAATAAAGCAGTTGGTACTTTCTCCCCACCCCCCTTGGTCGCGAGTGTAAAGGAATCTTTTTCCTCACAACAAGCTACACATACACAATTAACATGCAGCAGCTAGACTGGTGACTGGAAGTGGCCGCCAAGACCATATAACACCTGCCATGAAAGACCTACATTGGCTCCCAATATGTTTCCGAGCACAATTCAAAGTGTTGGTGCTGACCTCTAAAGCCCCAAACAGCCTCAGGCCAGTATACCTGAAGGAGCGTCTCCACCCGTCGTTCAGCCCCAACACTAAGGTCCAGCTCCAAGGGCCTTCTAGCGGTACCCTCACTGTGAGAAGTGAGGTTACAGGGAACCAGGCAGAGGGCCTTCTTGGTAGCCCACCCTGTGGAACGTCCTCCCATCAGATGTCAAGGAAATAAAACAACTATCTGACTTTTAGAAGATATCTGAAGGCAGCCCTGTTTAGGGAAGTTTTTTTGTTTGATATTTTATCACTAATAATAATAATAATAATAATAATAATCTGTTGGGTGCCACCCAGAGTGGCTGGGGAAACCCAGTCAGATGGGTGGGGTATAATAACAATAATGATGATAACAACAACAACAACAACAACAACAACAATAATAATAATAATAATTACATCTGATCTAACTCTGTTTTCATCCCATGCAGGAGGACTTTATTTTTTAGTGCTGCTTATATCCTTAACAGTCATCTGGAATGTCAGCTGCAAGGGAGGACAGGCCAATACCTGCAACTTTAATTGTGGTGCAGACAAGCAAACGTTAGCAAGTGTGGTTCTGGAGGCCTCTGCTCTTGATCACTAAGGAATTTAATGAGGGAACTGCCTGGAAACTCCAGGCACCCAATACAGGTTGCACTATCTGGCCCATAGCATCATCCCCAGGCCATAACCCTCACTGGTTCTGCTCTACACACTCCCCTCGTGGTTTTGCCCGGTTGGAATGTGTCCTTGAATTGTGGTAACGGCTCTTGCTTGCCTGGATAAAGAGAGGGAAAGAGGGAGAAGAAACTTCTGGCCTTTGTAGCTGGGGCCATGTTCATACCATATCTTTAAAGCACATTCTCTCAAAGAATTCTGGGCACTGCAGTTTCCTCCTCCGAGTTAGAATTCACAGTAACCCCATACCAACTACAGTGCCCAGAATTCTTTGAGGGAGGAGAGAATGTGCTTCGAATTTGCTTTAAAGTAGTGTTTCCCAAAGTTGGCTCTCCAGCTGTTTTTGGACTCCAACTCCCATCATCCCTAGCTAGTAGGACCAGTGGTCAGGGATGATGGGAATTGCAGTCCAAAAACAGCTGGAGAGCCAAGTTTGGGAAACACTGCTTTAAAGGTAAAGTGTGTATGCAGCCCTACTATACAGAGATAGAAGAAGAAGAAGAGGAGTTTGGATTTGATATCCCGCCTTTCACTCCCCTTCAGGAGTCTCAAAGCGGCTAACAATCTCCTTTCCCTTCCTCCCCCACAACAAACACTCTGTGAGGTGAGTGGGGCTGAGAGACTTCAAAGAAGTGTGACTGGCCCAAGGTCACCCAGCAGCTGCATGTGGAGGAGCGGAGACGCGAACCCGGTTACCCAGATTACATGACTACCGCTCTTAACCACTACACCACACTGGCTGGAGTGTGGTGTAGTGGTGTAGTGTAGATAGGAGTCTCATTTGTTGCTCCAACCATTTTTGTCTCTTGCTATAGCAATTGCTGGGACGCGGGTGGCTCTGTGGTTTAAGTTAGGACTTGCCGATCTGAAGGTCGGCGGTTCAAATCCCCGTGACGGGGTGAGCTCCCGTTGCTCGATCCCTGCTCCTGCCAAGCTAGCAGTTCAAAAGCATGTCAAAGTGCAAGTAGATAAATAAGTACCGCTCCAGCGGGAAGGTAAATGGCGTTTCCGTGCGCTGCTCTGGTTCGCCAGAAGCAGCTTAGTCATGCTGGCCACATGACCCGGAAGCTGTACGCCGGCTCCCTCGGCCAATAAAGCGAGATGAGTGCCGCAACCCCAGAGTCGGCCATGACTGGACCTAATGGTCAGGGATCCCCTTTACCTTTATACCCATTGCTAGCAAGCAGCTCCCAGAAGGTTACCCAAGGGAATGAGGCCCACCCCTGACAAAGAGTGACCCAAAGACCCAGATAAAGATGGGGCTCTTGTGTTACAGGGCTGAGCAAGACTGAACCTGCTGAAATCTTTCCTTCAGTATGACAACATGTGATACAAGGGCTCTGCTCTCCTCCACATCTGGTCATCTGAGCCAGGTCAGCTGCTCACTTTGAACTGTTTTTTAAGCATAGAAGCCCTTTGACTAATTTCTTCCCTGTAGAATTCATTTTTATTCCCGGCAAATCAGAGAGGCAGAAACAAAAATAAGAATAGCTACCTTGAGGTTACTGTGTGGGAGCAGAGGAGGTTTTGAGCAAGAGGGAAACTTGTGCCCTGCAGTGTTTTAAGCTTTGCCAGAGAAAACTACTGATGCTGATTACAGGAGAAAGGTGGGAGGGCAAAGGAGGCCTGGCTCATTAACTGTCCTCCGCAGTTTTGACTCTGCTTTGTTTTCAAGAATAAGTGTTGCACACTGCCCCTTACTGTGGGCAAACTGCAAGGTGGCAATCTGGCCATTATTGTTAAGCAAGTGTAGCTAAACCCACACTATGCAGGGGGTTAAATAAAGTCAGCAGAGTATACATCAGCAGAGTTTAGGGGGAAAGGACTTACATGGAAAGATGGAAATGGCTTACTTAACACATATAGCTTGGCTTATCAATAGCTCAAAGCAGAGGTCACCAAACTTTCTGGGCCCATGGACTATTTGCAAGGCACATGTACCCTTCAACTATGCACACATGCACCACAACTGTACACGCTTAACATTCGCTCACGTCCCCTACCCCACAATAAATTAGGCTTGGGAAGGAAAGTATGTTGCGAGGAATTCCTGGTAACGATTGAGCAGACGCTGAAGTGAGGAGGAACTGCTTCTCACTACAGTGGTACCTCAGGTTACATACACTTCAGGTTACATATGCTTCAGGTTACAGACTCGGCTAACCCAGAAATAGTACCTCGGGTTAAGAACTTTGCTTCAGGATGAGAACAGAAATCGTGCTCCGGTGGTGCGGCAGCAGCAGGAGGCCTCATTAGCTAAAGTGGTGCTTCAGGTTAAGAACAACTTCAGGTTAAGAACGGACCTCCAGAACGAATTAAGTACTTAACCTGAGGTACCACTGTATTAAACTTCCTCATTGCCAAGTGACATGATTTCCCCTCCCCTCCCAACCAAAAGCTAAATAATTGAATCACAAATTACAGCAGCTTGATGTGCAGACATTATCAGGTGGTGGCATTTGTCTCTAGGCACTGAAAGCTTCACCTCCCCCTTGTGTCCCGAACCCCTGGCCTACCTGGCAGGAAGTCAAGCCCAAAGTCAATCCACACAAAGTCCAAAGGTCAGGAAATGCAGTCCAGGGTCAATCCAAGTATGCCAAGCCTGAAGTCCAGCAGTCAGGATACAGCCCAGAGTCAAACTCAAAGCAGTCCCATAGAGGTTTTTTAAGAGCATTCAAGCCAAGGCCCATCAGACACAGCACCTCAGCTCTGCTTCCTTTGTGTACTTTCCATGCTGATTGCAGCACCTGGACTTGATGAGGCATGTGACCCCCACCTGTTCCAAACCTACTCCAGCTGAGGAATCACAAACCTTCTCCCAGAACTAGCTAGCAAGCCCCACCTGGCCAGCTAAGGAGCTGAGCTATGGGCCCTTGCCTCCCTCAGCCTCCTAGAATGCCCCTCCTGCTGCTCCCTATGCCTCAGAGCCCGCAGTGATCATGGAGACAGGGGCCCTTCTGTCTCTGGTTCCTGCTGCACTGGATTGCTTTGCATTGACACCCATCCCTTCACCATTCTTTGCCAGCCTGTGAATACTTCCTTCCCCATCCCATTTGCCCCAATGTGTCCCAGTCATTACGATACGATAATCTTTATTGTCATTGTCCCATACAGAACAACAAAATTGAAAAATCTACATCAGACATTCAAAAACCAACAAGCCTGCTATCCCAGCCTGGTTAGCCCCTAAAAACTCTGATACCCCATAATTAAATACAATATATTCCTGTAGAGACTACCTTACACTGCATTTAAAACCAAAATCATATTTGAATAAAAACTGCTTCTAGCCTTTATAACCCTGTACCTTATTCCAGAAGGCAGAAGCTGAAAGAGATCGTTTCCGGGGTGCACAGTGTCCTGCACTATCTCTGCAGCTTTCTTATGGCACCTGAAAGCATAGATTTGATCCAAGGTGGGAAGAGTGCACCCCATTATTCTCTCCGAGTCTTTACAACCCTGGACAGAATTGTTTTTTCCCTGACCATGCAGCTCCCAAACCGCGCACACAGACCATAAGTTAATACACGCTCAACAGTACAGTGGTAAAATGCCATCAACAGGTCCTTTGAAAGATTATTTTTCCGGAGGATTCTCAGAAAATATAACCTCTGCTGTGCTCTCTTCATCAGGTCTTTGCTGTTTTCTCCCCAGGTTAGGTAATCTCTCAATTCCGTTCCCAGAAATCGAAATACCGAGGCCTGTTCCACACACTTCCCCTCAATAATAAGTGGCTGAATATTCAATTTACATTTCCTAAAGTCCACAATAATCTAAAGTCCCGGCTACACCCCTCTCCAGCATCCTCTTCCTCCCCTTCTTCCTCCCCATTGTCCTGCCAGTCCATGACACCTTGGTTCTCTGCAACATCAGGTTGCCATTAAAGGCACAAGAACAGGCCTGATCTTTCTGTGGTTGGTTAGCATCCTTTGGAGGGAGTGTAACCCTCTCAAGAGCAGGCAATCTTCCACCTATCTGGTCTAGGGAACCAATCACTAATAGTGCCTCTGTCTTATCTAGATTGAGCTTCAGTTTATTGGCTCTCATCCACTCCATTACTAAGGCAAGACACCAGTCCAGCACACCCACTTCCATGCCTGTAGATGGAAAGGAATGGCTTCATATAGATATTAAACCTTTGGGGCAGTCTAAAATGGCAAATGCCTAACAGTTATATTCCCTGCTTAACACTAAGCCAACCTGTACATATGCTAGGCAGAGGATTTTATGGGAAATGTTGGCTTTCTACACCTCTCATAAGCAATCATTGGAATCAGCAATAATTTAGTTTCTTAACTAAGAAGTGATGGAGTATAAGGCTACCCTGAAAAATCAGCTCCTCACCCTAATTGTAGATAAGTAGGGATTAGTTACTCTCTCCTTGTGTTCAAAGCACTCTTAAGAGGCCTTTATTTTGACTTTGCTATCACATTCCAAAGCTGAAAACTGGCTTTGCAGAACCCTTGCTAAGGTGAAGTTCTGCATCTTCTATTGTCACATCTCAGGCTAAACATATTCATTTCCCTGAGATGCGTTCTGAAGGGAAGATGTGGAAAACTAAATTAAAATTGCCATTGGAATCACTATGGGTGATAGCCAACTAAGTCATACTCGGAGGAGACTCATTTAAATTAAAGGTTTTAGGTCAATTGATTTCAATGGGTCTACCCAGAGCATTACGAATGTTGGATATTTAAAGCAACAGATAGACTTCAGATCTCGTTAAACAAGAGGGTCAAAGATACTTTTTAATGCCAAGCCCTCTGTTGATAGGCAGGATTTAAGGAGTTTGAATTTGAATTTACATTTAAATTGTCTCTTTGTTATGATGCTTGTCATAAGGAGAATGAGAAGGACACACATTTTACTTCGCTAAAATGCTACAACTTCTTTCAACCCAACTTCAGTTTGGAGAGTGAAGATTGCAATTAAACTTTTAGGTGGGTCTTTGGGTTATTCTAGCTCATGTTAGATCTTTGCAAATGCCTCCCTTTAAATAAAATACAGTGATACCTTGGGTTACATACCCTTCAGGTTACATACGCTTCAGGTTACAGACTCCGCTAACCCAGAAATAGTACCTCGGGTTAAGAACTTTGCTTCAGAATGAGAACAGAAATCGTGCTCTGGCGGTGCGGCAGCAGCGGGAGGCCCCATTAGCTAAAGCGGTGCTTCAGGTTAAGAACAGTTTCAGGTTAAGAACGGACCTCCGGAACGGACTAAGTACTTAACCCGAGGTAGCACTGTATATATGTGGGTGGGTGGGGTTGTGTTGGGAACAATTTTCAGTTTTGCTTTCATCCCTGCATACAGTTATAGCAACTAAAAGGATCTACCAGTTTGCTTACAGTGAATAAAAAGTAAACCAAAGCAACTGACCAATCTGGAAAATGCTACTGTTATACATGGATGTAGCCATGGGTGGGGGGACAGCTGTCCTCCCCCAGATCCGCAAATATTATTGAAAAGCATTGAAAGTACTCAGTTACCTGAGTCCAAATCATCTGTCAGGAGGGCTATGCCCAACCTGGCCAGGATGCCTTTCCTTTTATATCTTTTGGGTGACACTGAGGTCCAGCTCCGAGGGCCTTCTGGCAGTTCCCTCATTGCGAGAAGTGAGGTTACAGGGAACCAGGCAGAGGGCCTTCTCGGTAGTGGCACCCGCCCTGTGGAACACCCTCCCTTCAGATGTGAAGGAAATAAGTAGCTATCTTTTCTTTAAAAGACATATGAAGGCAGCCCTGTTTAGGGAAGTTTTTAATATTTATTGCTGTATTGTTTTTAACATTTGATTAGAAGCTGCCCAGAGCGGCTGGGGAAGCTCAGCCAGATGAGCGGGGTATAAATAATAAATTATTATTATTATTATTATTATTATTATTATTATTATTATTGATGAGGCATGTAACCCTCACCCTCACCTGTCTTGAGCCTACTCCAGCTGAAGAATCACACATCTCCTCCCAAAGCTAGCCAGCCCCACCTGGGCTGTGGGTCCTTAACTGCCTTCCCTCAGAACTGACAGCTATAAGTTCTGGAATCCTGAGGTCAGGAGTGGTACGCCCCATTTTGCCACATGAGGCAAAACAGGAGGTGCCACTCTGCTCTGCCACACCACCACCCATGGGACACCACCATTGTGCCACCTGCTGTTGGCACTGCAGCTGTACCACCAGCTGTGTCACCGCCGCTGCTTGTGGAGAAGTAGTGCTGGCATTGGCGCCAATTCCCCGAGAGAGTTTGCAAGATCTCACCCAAATCTCATGAGATCTTTTGCTCTCTTGACATCTTGCAAGACTTTGATGAGATCGCGCAAGATCTTGCGGGAAATCAGCACCTATCCTGGCACCGCTTCTCTGACAGGTGGGGGCATGGCAGGGGGCG
This sequence comes from Podarcis vaucheri, assembly GCF_965113315.1. NCBI lineage: Eukaryota > Metazoa > Chordata > Lepidosauria > Squamata > Lacertidae > Podarcis > Podarcis vaucheri. The sequence continues at coordinate 82,512,182 of NC_138762.1, read as the reverse complement.
CCCATAAGGGGGCTGCCTCGGGGGCTGCTGCTGCCTGAGACAGCTACTTCACACCACTACATGGGTGGGCTGACCTTGCCTGACGTCATTATGGGCTTGCACCCTGGTATCTGTTACCTATAAGCACACACATTCAATTCTTTTTTTAAAAAATACATTTTTTGTGCAAATCTACCAGATTTGCACAAAACAGCAGCCGTGTGTGTGTGTGTGTGTGTGTGTGTGTGTGTGTGTGTTGCTCCAAGCCAGGAAACCTGAGGTCCATGGGTATTTGTTTACATGTGTACATACACCTTCTGTGACTTACCATGCTTGCACAAAAGAGCAGTCCAAAAATAAAAATAAGTGATGCCTCACTCCAGACTAGTAAGGATTTAGAGTTGTTCACATGAAAGGCTGCCTGTCACTTCATTTCCTGCCCCTTTCTTCCTCATGTCCTGTACTCATGGGTGTAGTAAAATACTCAGAAAATGTTTGTGGAGATTCAAAGTTCTATCTTTTTCAGGTGTGCTTACTCAGCCTAGGTTTCAGACTATACCCACAGAATATCTGTCTGGTAAATTCTAAGCAGACCTACAAATGGCCATCTCTGTAGGTGGAGAAGGGCAGATCAAAGACTTTGTGCACCAGATCCTGAATTTCTCTTTAGACCATTCACCTAGAGATAGATTTCTTTATTTGTTTCAGAATTTTTCCAGAGGTCAGCCAGGTGACTTGAAAATTAGGTGGTTGCTGGCACGTAAACCTCTCTGCATCAGCAAACAACTGTCTATTTTTCAAACCATCTGATTGGCAAACTTGTTTTTCTTAGTAACTTTTTATTGGATTTTATATACATGGATTATAGGAATAATAAACGAATAATTAGACCAAGTCTTCTCATATCATTTGTATATCACAAAAATAGCATAGTCAATTTGCAGTGATATCTACCACATATGGCTCATTATTAGTGGTCAGTGTGTGAGTTCTTGGTTCATGAATTGGTTTAAATGAAAACAAAAACAAAGGAGAAACAGGATAGAACAGAGTTAATAGATAACATTCAACATTGCATAGCTAAATGCCTAATCAGGAGCCCTTGTGGTTGTGCTTAGATTAAGTATGAGTAATAGTCATTTTACCTCTTATGTTACCAATGTAACAATATAAAGTGTTTGTATATTGATGAATGTGAGAGGAGGGTTCAAAGTCAAGATAATAATTTATGTTTAAATATAAATTGAATCATAATTGCCGTCTGAAACCTTGCCATTCAGAAGTCATGGCCTTTTACACACTAGCAGTTTTTATGCCATTGATGCAAAACGCATTAATGTCCACAAATTCAACATACTCTCTGTAGGTCGAACTACATAAAGATATACAATGCATCTTCAGATTACATATGTTCCTTCTCCCCAAATCCTTGGCAATGTGGATGAGCGAGATGCAGAGATGACGACAGACTCTGTGCATGTGTGTATTATATGGTAATGTGAAGAAGGTTTAGTACTGAAGTTCAGGAAGACCACAGCGGATAAGGGCTTGGAGAGGTATTGTCCAAGCTTGGGTCTTCAGGTGGTCTTGAACTACAACTCCCATCCTTCCTGACCATTGGTCATGATTGCTGGGTGTGATTGGGGTTGTAGACCGATGACATTAGGAGGGTCCAGGTTGGGGAAGCCTGTCTCACCCTGGAGACAAAGCTTGTTACATAAAGGATTTTCCTGAAGCCAAATGTGCTTAACAGCTGTCCATGGAGGCACAGGTCAGTTCTGTGTCCTGGGCAGCTGTTTATCAGCTCCATCTGGTATGCAGACTGAGACCCTACCTGCCCGCAGACTGTCTCGCCAGAGTGGTGCATGCTCTAGTTATCTCTCGCTTGGACTACTGCAGTGTGCTCTACATGGGGCTACCTTTGAAGGTGACCCGGAAACTACAATTAATCCAGAATGCAGCAGCTAGACTGGTGACGGGGAGTGGCCGCCGAGAACACATAACACCGGTCTTGAAAGACGTACACTGGCTCCCAGTACGTTTCCGAGCACAATTCAAAGTGTTGGTGCTGACCTTTAAAGCCCTAAACGGCCTCTGTCCAATATACCTGAAGGAGCGTCTCCACCCACATTGTTCTGTTCGGACACTGAGGTCCAGTGCCAAGGGCCTTCTGGCAGTTCCCTCCCTGCTACAGGGAGAAGGACAGAGGGCCTTCTGGGTAGTGGCACCCACCCTGTGGAACGCCCTCCCACCAGATGTCAAAGAGAAAAACAACTACCAGACTTTTAGAAGACATCTGAAGGCAGCCCCGTTTAGGGAAGCTTTTAATGTTTAATAGACTATTGTATTTTAATATTCTGTTGGAAGCCGCCCAGAGTGGCTGGGGAACCCCAGCCAGATCGGCGGGGTATAAAGAAATGATAATAATAATAATTATCATCATCATCATCTTCATCAAAGTCCTTTACCAGAGGATTGTAACAGGAAAAAAATCCTAATACTACCACCACCACTACATACCCCAAAGAAGCTGTGAGCTATATCATTCCCTTATTTCATGCCTTTCTTAGGACAGGGCCCAAATTACTAGGATTAAGTGCAAGGCTGCAGATGCCTTTTCAAGTCAATAGTTGCTACTTATTTCGAAGGCATGCAAGGCTGCTCCTGGGAGACACAGTGTTGTCTCCATGTGCAGTGGGAGAAATGACTGAAAATGACCCCCTTTTGCATGTGCTTCTTTATATGATAACACGTCTAGGAAAATCCACTGACTTTGGCATCAAAAGTAAATGCTGCAACAGATATATTGTTATATGTTGTTCCATATACAGTTCGTATATAAAAACAGAAGTATGATTAAAAGTTGATGAGAGACTGTTTATAAATCTTGATTGCTTCATAATTTTAACTTTGAGCAACATTTTTATCATAATTATAGGCTTTCTTTAAGCATTTATGCAGATTGTTTTATTCAAAAGAGGTCTTATTTCATTTCTGTATAAACTATACTCTTAGTTCTTCATAAAATAAGAGCCTGTGTTCACATAGGGGCAGTTTCATCACGTTAAGTGCCTTACAGTGCTACAACACCAGTAAGCATTCGCAATTACTGTTTTTTTAAAACACATTTTAAAACAATGCAAATGTTTTATTCTAAGCTCCACAGGGCATCCCAAGGGGTTAAGACAGACTGTAAAAAATTGTCTGTTTAGAGCTTTTTTTTATCAGGTAATGTAAGCTTGTGCCAAGATAGTTCTCATATTTCTGTTTTCTCAGTTGTAGGGGGAATCAAATATTGAGGGGATGGGGGAATGAATTGAGAAATGAGGAATATGTGGTTACAAATGTTACCTGATATAAAAGTAGTAATCTGTTTAGAATGAATAAATTGGAAGTAGCATGTAATGCAACTTGGTCCTCCTGTCTTGCCTCATACAGATTGCATCAGCAGAAACCACCCTTTGCAGGATTAAGGAAGGGAGAAGGAAGACAGAACACAGAGAAATGTGCAAGGGTAGAACATGCACAGCCCTTCTGAAATGTGCCTAAATCCCCAAGGTCCTTGAAACTATTCATTCCAAGCTATTGTCGCCTCCTCATACTACTATAAATTTTTCAAAGCATTTGACTGGAACAAATCCAACAATTCCATTAATTGATTTGTAGACTTCATATAACATAAATAGGCTGTAATGTTGGGTTAATCAGTGGCAGAGCTGGGAGCAGAACACAGAAGCCCAGAGAAATGATTCATTCTGTTAGGAAGAAACGCATCATAAGTGCTTATTGTCTCCTGGGCCAACAGTGTCATTGCCCTGGGAAACACTGTAGATGTACCAATAAGGATCAGAAGAGGGTGCTTCCCTCTGACGTGGCAAGGACTCCCCACCTGATGTAACAGGGGAAATGCATGAAGTTCAAGGGTAGTCATTTGTACATGGTGTCTTGAGAAGACACAGAAAAGACCCGCAGGGTTTCATGGAGTGAAACACGTTGCTTTTAAAACAAACTGTTCAAACAGTCATAACTAATCAGTAAGCATAACTATTAAGAGTTGAGACAGTGTTGTCGCTCACTGATACCTTTTTAAAGATTTGCAGGGTTGAAACCTTAACACCAGAATCAGAATAAACAGGTCGGGTCCTACATACATTGCCGTTGGGCTACAACTTCTACCATCCCTGACCATTGGACATGCTAGACTTGATGGAAAATGGAGCTCAACAACCAGTGCTGTAACTACAGGTAGCAAGCTGGGGTGGGGTTGCCTGCAGAGGGGGGGCATTGAGGCTCCCAGCCCACCCACCCCCACCCCTGTGTGTGTGTGTACACAAATGCACATGGGTGTGTGTGCCAAGCTGGCTCTTTGACCCAGGTGAAATAAAGCCTGTCAGCTTCTGGAAAGCTATAAGCTCCCCCAACCTTCCCTTCAGACAATGTGCTTTATCCTCATATCTGAAGCTAAGACTGAAAAGCAAGCCAGTCAGTCTTAGAGGTTGTCCAGCTGCTATATAATCCCCCCCCCGCCCCCAAAAAAAGTATCACCTAAGCATAGGTAGACTGGATATTTTTTGAAGCTTCACAACATACTTTTATCCGGGCTGCTGAAAGAATTGCATGGGCTGCCAATTTGTTACTAAGCCCATTTTAAGGGACTGCTGATGACTTATGAGACTCGACTCAGCTTGGGAACGGGTTATGTAAAAGAATGACTCCCCCTGTACGGACCTATCCACTCACTGCCATCAGCCAATGTCACCTTGGACACACTACATCTTGCAAATATTCATCTTTGAATATTTCAGTCGTACCAACAGGCTAAAAATCAGTTTCTATCCGTGGGCTGTTAGGCTGCTGAACGGAAAATAATATAGTGCAACTGACTTTCGGGGTTGGTGTGTTGTGCGACATGACAAGCACACAGAGTGCAATGAGATTGAGTGTTTGTGGGGGGGGCTCGGTTAATTTCATTGTACACAGGTAGTACATTGACAATAAAGGTAGTAGTAGTAGTAGTATCTTATGACTACTTAGAAATGGACTTCCTCTGTAGTGACCCCCACTTTGTGCAACTGTCTCTCTCTTTATATCTGGCTGGCACCCACAGTGCTGATATTTTGCTGACTAGTTAAAACTTGTTCTGTTATCTCAGGCCTTCCAGGGAATTTTATACATTATACCAGTTTTTATCACCCCTTCAATATGGCAGATATAGATGTATAGATATATAACCTAATGTTGTTTAACCCCTGAAGAATGAAGAGTGTATCAAAATCCATTAAAGTGTGACTAGGAAGGAGTGGTGGAGTTCAATAAAAAGGGGTTTATTTCTAAGGGAGAAGCATTCTAATGTTTTCTCCAATATGCCTGTTGGTCTCTTTTTCCTTTCCTTTCCTTTCCTTTTCTTTCCTTTTCTTTTTTCTATCTTATCATCTTATCTTATCATCTTATCTTATCTTATCTTATCACTTTGCAACTAAGTCCCACTCTGAGTAGACCCACTGAAATGAATGGACCTAAGTTAGTCATGCCCATTATTTTCAACAGGTTAACTACAATGGGTGATAGCCAACATTAGTCACACTCAAAGCAGACCTATTGAAACCCATCTGATTTCAGTGGGTCTGCTCTGAGCAGGGTTAATGATGGTTATCACCCGTTGTAGGTGGATTTTCTGCTATGCAAGGAGAGAAGAAGGCCCCAAATCCCACTAAAGTTCATGGTGACTAGCTTGTTTGCTTGCTTCAAGTGGGTCTTACAGTGTAACAGGTAATACTTATTCAGAAGCAAGTCCTGCTGAGCCGAGTTGGACTTTCTCAAGGACCAGCAGGTGTTTTTAGCATTGCAACCTTTAGCTGAATCTTGTTGGCTCTTCCTTCTCCATTTCCAATGCCGCTATCTGTGCTGTGTCCTTGGCTTTCTTATTTGGTGTAAACCAGAGTAGTTCCTTCAGAGGCAGGGGAGCAAATAGTATTTATTAAGGTCCAAATCGAGGTTTTGACATCTGCCATCTTTCTGCAGACAGAAACATGAATCTTTCCCTTAAATCACAATGTCCCCGATGGCCTTCGTTGTAATTTTATTTTACAGCTTCCCTTTAGGTTCATTGTCTGTGTTGCTTCCAGTGGCACTGCTTCAAATGCAACGCCCCCGGGGGACTGGAGTTGCCTTTTATTTATTTCTTTTCCTGATGACACTGCAGTTACAGAAGCCTCAGATCTATACTCTCAGGCAATTGTGAGGGAGTCAGGCTGTCAATGGACTTCATTGCCAGACTTCATAAAACTGCCAAGGTTGATCAAAATTGCATAGCTCAGGCCAAATCCATTTCAAATCTGACGATTAAAGCGGCTTAATTCCAGTGTACAGAAAGATAAGGAGTCAGGCTCACAGGCGAAAGCCATTCAAATCTCTCCACAAATATCCTATGAAGGAGGACTAATTTGTTATGAGAGCTAGAAGACAGGGAACCATGGTGGTAGTGCAGATCCTTGCTGAATTAGCAAACCTGGGTTTACCTCTGTGTGATGTGAGCATAGCAGCCAACTCCTATGGGCTGAGGACCCTTCCCACCCCCCCAAAAAAAATTTGAGGGGGCTGCCGCCCAAGTTGATGGGTATTGCCATTCAAATGGTGCCTATGTGTTGCATCTCATGATCCATTATGTGGGGTGGGGCTTACCTGCCCCACCCCAAAAATTTTATTCAAGTGGGCGCCCCTGGATGTGAGGAATGGCCAAGGACACATCACTTAGACTTGGGCTTCCAGTCTTCTCTCCATAAGTGAAGTAGCATTCTGATCCTACTCAATACTGCTCTTGGAAGCAAATCACATTGAATGTGATTACTGAATAAACTATTATTTAGGGTTCAGGTGGAGGAGTTTTCAAGGCCACTTTTTGTACAGAATAACTTTAATCAAACAAAGTTCATCTATGCTTGTTTTTTTACAAAAAAAATGTTTGGTTTTTCTGGTTTGGTTTCATGTGTTTTGAACGAAATTCTGGAAATTTAGCTTGCTTGTTTGGTTGTTGTTGTTGTTGTTGTTAACAGTTCATGCTCATTAAAGAACCTGGACTATTGCTGATTTCCTGGGCTGGAGAAGACAATCATGCTTTCTCCCCCAAAACGGGGAGGGGTAAGGCTTTGTCCTCAATTCTAGAGGGTCAAAGATCCCGGTGTAAAGGGGTTTTTAAAACAGCACAGAAAAACTTCACACCAGCCCTGTCTTCAAAGAGACTGTGATCTCAGCCATTTATCCGGGGCAAAGCGGAAAGATGGTTGGTTCAAAACGAAAGTGAGTCAGAATAATTTTAGCTGTATCATTTGGGTGCCTTTCGTTTACCGAGATTGAGTTCGTTTCTTTTTTAAAAGACAAAAACAAAAACAACCTGTTCAGTTGTGATTGTGAAAATATATTCCGAACTAACTCGATTATGGAATGCATATTGGCGATATCTGACTTTTAAAATAAATACCGTTCGAAATTATATTTCTGTTCTTCCTCCCGCCCAAAACATAAATAACGTTCACTTTTTAAGGGCATCTTTTTTCAAGGCGCACATGACTAATTTAAAGGGTAAGGTTCAAGGTTCCATGAAAAAGTTACCTTTCCTTTAAAAAATATATTTTTACAAAGAATTGGAAGATGCGAGAAATGCTATAATAAACAAATCGCTTCCGAGCTAGAAAGCGTGACATTATTTTTTAAATGTATCCGTACATCCACACTGTTAACGTCACACTTGCCCTGAAGGAAAGTAACATACGATTATTTACATATTTCTAATAAGTGTACAGAGAGATATATGAGGGCATCCTACGGATCCCGAACGCAGAGATGTTCAAGTAATTCAGGTAACACGTGCACGAACAATCGCAGTCTAGGCTGAAATCTAAGTTGCAATTCATAGATAATTCAGCCGATAAAATTGTTTTAAAGGCTTCTCTGGCCTCGCTGGTTCATTATTGCGCATTGGATCATAATAAAATGAGTGTAGAATTAATCCAGGTAAAATAGCATACAAATATGGGAAGGGTGACGAAGAACCCTTAATCCTAATTTTGGGACGTTTATTTCTCTCCCTCCCCGCCCCCCACCCGGAAAAATAGAATGTGAAAGAGCGCACTGACATCCTATGTTGAAAATTTTGTAGCGGAGTTGGGAAAACAACTCTCTGGATTTCTGTATGGCACCTATCCTTAAATTAAATTTAGTTGTGTGTGTGTCCCCCGCCCAGCTCCTACTCTTGGTGGAGGTTGCTTTCATAATCTGGTGCAGATGAATTGCTACGGAGTAGACTTCGCTGCGCCACGTTTGCGCTCCGATCCTGAACGCTGCCTAAGACTTCCAAACGGCTGAGGCCGACCGTCCCCGCGGCGCCCCCTCTTCCCTCGGTACTAGGGAATCCTAGAATAGGTCGCTGATCTTTCTACACGCTTGGTAATTGCGGTACCCCGAAGAATCTGCTGCCTCCGCCTGAGACGGGTCGCCTCTCACCCAACGCCCTAATGGTTGGGCCGGACGCACTTCCGAGGAGTCCGGAATTTATAAGCGCCTTTTGGGGATAGGGGAGCAGCGGATGTCCGAAAGGTCTGCGCTAGCTTTGAGGCTGCAACGCGCGCTGTGTGTGTGTGTGTGTGTGTGTGTGTGTGTGTGTGTGTGTTTCTTTCGCTTGGAGACACATCTTTTAATAGCTCCCCAAGCTCAGAGTTCACCCTCGCTTCTCTTCCTCTCACCACTGTCCTTCCAGGGTCTTACAGTAAGAACAGCGAAGCCCTTTTGGAAAAGGAGGAGGAGATAGAGAAGGAAATAACCCAGCGCGCGCGGTGGTTGGGATGGGTTTCTTTTTTCTTTTCTTTTCTTTTTCCTCTTCTCCCCCCCCTCCCATCTTTCCCTGGCACCGCTCCGCCCCCGGTATCTCTCCGGTCCCTTTCCGTCTTTGTCCTGGGCGCGCCCCCTCCCAAGTACAGTTCTTCTCATATTTCCCTGTTTGAAATGTAAGGAGGCATCGCTATAATTTGGAGGTCAGGTTTCTAAAGACGCCTCCTTTTAAATAACAAGCGCAGCCGGTGGAGACTGTCGGGGTGTCTCGGTTTTGTATACGGTTTACTCACTGGCACCTATTTTTTTATTATTATTTAAAAATAAAAAAGGAAGAAAAAGAAAGAGAAAAGTGTGTGGGCTAAAACTCAATTTCACATCCCACGTTTTGTATGAGATGTAGGTTTGACATCTGTTTGCCAGAGTGTTTTGCACTTAGCCTAACACCCACTATTAAGTGACAAAAATTGTGGCAGGTTGTCAAAGCCAGCTGACTGACAGCTGCTCCGCTTTACAAAAAGAGAGGCAGCCGGGGAGGTGCGGGGAGAGAGACACCATTCAAATATTTGCAGGGCTGGGAAGCTCGCTGCAGTGCCATCCCCCATTCTTTTTCCTCCCCCCACCCCCGTCTGAGCGTTGCAAAACAGAAGTCACAAGTTTTGAAACCGGCGATCCCGAATGATTCGGTTTGTTGCAGTATAAACAAGGCAGGAGCGAGTCCCAACCGTGAACCGTGCTCCCGCTCTCTGGATAAGCCGGAAAGTCTCCCGGAAAGTAAACCCACTGACTTCAGTGGGACTTGCTTTCCAGGTACAGCCACGAGCTGGGGCGTCGAAACGAGTCACTTGGTCACATGTGCCCAAGAAGGCGCTTCACGCCTCCGCGGAGATCCGGATCCGAGCCTTCCCCAAAGGATTCCGGATGATGCCAACTTGCGCGGGTTTACTTGGAAGTAAGTTCCAGGGAAATCGACACGACTTACTGTCAAGTAAACCTAAAGTCAAGAATAACCCGTGTTCTTTTGCCACCCATTTCGAGACGTAAAGAGAATCTTTTTATCGGCTTTTAACGCGCGACAAACGCTGCTAACTCGCCCGGAAGGAGGCGATGGGGCGCAGCTGGATCCTGAAAGGTGCTGTGGGGCCGACTTTGAACTAAACTGCCAATGGCTCCGCAGCGGATAATAAAAGCGACCCACTTCTGATCTGGGTGTTTTGGCTGGATTTTATAGATAAAAATATTTCCCCTGCGAGGTTGTGTGCTCGTGTGAATGCGAACGGTGCCCACTTTCAGCGAAGGTCAGGTCAGGAGAACCGCCTGAGAGATGTAACCACGCTGGGAGAGAAAGGAAGGAGAGGGTGTGAAGAAGGATGCCTGCTGGGGTCTTTTCACGAGCAAACGCGCAATTTTGCAGCGCGCAAAACAAGATGTCGCTTCCCGTTAGGATACTGTCCTTTGGGGGTTAAACTAGAGGGAAGGGAGAGGCAAGGAGGACGCCGCCCCTCCTCTCCAGCGACGCCGTGCATCCTTGGCCTGCCTGAAGTGGGGGAGTCTCCCCGCCCCCACCCGTGTCCCCATAGATCGCGCGCACGACTGATAGGGACAGCGGCATCCGGGACTGGGACTGGCGCAGAAGAGTGCTCTTCCGGCATCGCCGGCGCAGCGGGTGTTTGGTGTCCATTGGACTAGCCAGTCTGGACGCAGCTCATCCCCTATTGCTCGGGAAAAGGACGGGGGCGGGAAGGGAGAATAAGCTCAGAAGGATGCCGCCGCCAACCCCCCCAAAAAACTTGAGGGGAGGAAGTAAATACTACTACTATTATTATTATTAATAATAATAATATTCCGTCTCGAGACTGCACATTCGCTATTCTTAAAGAAAGAGGCGGCAGACAGTAACCTCAGAAGTACACACCTATAATAAGAAAACTGGAAAAGTTTTATAATTAGAATAATGTTAATAGTGCAAACGGTGGCGAAGCCTTTGGTGAGGCTTTCGGAAAAGAGGAATGAAAAGTTTAAGCGGGCAGCCGGATGACACACACAGAATAGCCCTAATGGACGAAAGAAAGGGGGAGAGAAACCCCCTGCCGAGCCAGCCCTCCGGGAGGCGGGAAAGAGGCGCCGAATCACTTTCCCTTCCAGGCTGAAGGGCGCGCGAGGGAAAGTGGGATCCGCTCTCAGCGGGCGCAGAACGCTTGAGAAGGCCGGGCTTTAAGGGAAAGAGGGGAGAAGAAGGGATCTTAAGCTCGGATCCTAAACGAAACGAGATAAGAATAGCCCGCGGAGCCCGGTCTCCAATAAGTCCGCCACTAGGTCAAAAGGCGCAAGACAGGTAGACAGAGCAACTCCGGCTCCCAAGCCGCGCGCTGGAAGGCGCCTCGGAGGAGAGGGGCGCAAGCAAAGAAAGTGGGCCAGGATCCGCGCGGGTGTGCGCAGAAGACGGAGCGGGGCTGGGGGGGGGAGCCGGGCAGGCGCGCAAGGGATGCCCGGGCTCCACCTCCCTTCTCGCCGCGTCCCAGCTGCTCTCCAAGCAACTGCTAGGTTCTATTCACCGTCGAGACGCGGAAAGGAGGGGGAAAGTGGCTATTTATTAGAATACTTGTTTGGTATTGTTCCGCGCCACACAAAAGCGCTTCATTATGTTCCAGGGTTGGGAGGGGGGGAATGAGAGAGGAAGAGAAGGAAAAGCGGGGAGTGGGGGGAAGCCCTTCCCGCTCGCGCGCTCGCTCTTGCTCGGGTTTGTTTGGTTTCTTTCCCCCCCCCCTCCTCTCCAGACAGAAACAATAACTTGAAATTGTCTTGAAAGTCTTCCTCTTTTCTTTTTGGTATCAGTAATAAATTTCATTTCCCAGCCTCTCTCTCCGTGTGTGTGTGTGCGCGTGCAAGCAACGCGGTCGTCTATGTGTATGAGAGAGAGAGGGAGCGAGAAAGAGGAGAGAGAGAGAGAGAGAAAGAAAGAAAGAGAGAGAGAGAGGGGTGTGCGTGAATGAGTGTCTGCGCGTCCGCTGCTCGGCGCTCCGGGCTGTGGCGCAGCGGTTGCCGAACCTGCCATGGGCAGGGTGTGGGGAGAGAGAGAGGGAGAGAGAGTTAAAGCGAGGGAGGAAGAGGGTCGGCTACCCCGGGGCCAAAGCCAGAGCCGCTGCGCACCGCTTGCGCCCGCCTAGGGATCCAGCCAGCCAGCCGAGCGCTAAGGAAGGTGGCCAAGGCAACTCGCCCTGCGCTGCCCTGCGGGAGAGGCTGCGCCCCTGCCCTGCTGTCCTCTCCGCAGTGGGGGGAAGAGAAGAAAGCTGGAACTGTAAGTGTGCCTCTAACTTTGGAAGGGGGGAAGGTGGGTGGGTCGCCCTGCGGGGTGGGGTGGGGGGTGGGAGAGGGAAAAGGGGAGGGAGGGGGCTCCGCCAGGAGTTTCCTGAGAGGGAGGCGCGCTTGCAACTTTCGACGAGAGGCTCCAAAGAGCTTTCGGTTGCTGCTTGATCGATGGGGATCCATGTGGAGATGCGTGACGAGCGGGGGGGAGGGGGACTTTCACTTTTATGATAAAAGATTTAAAAAAATAAATGACCCACCCCACATATACACAGAGAGAATCTCTCTCTTTCTCTCTCCAACACACACACACACACACACACAGCCCACTCCCCAGCTCAGCGGGACGGTCGAAAGGATGGGTGGAAGCTCAGCAAGCCGCCTTAATTTTTGTTCGGTTTTTACGCATTTTCTCCCCGGGCAAGGGAACTGCGAGGGGGAGGGAGGGATACAGGCGGGCTACTTTTTGGTGTCAGGGGTTGGCTTCCATTTGGGCAGAGAGCGGCAATTGACACGTCCACGTGGGAAGTCGGGGTGTGATGGCGGGGGGGGGGGGGTAGGCTTGAAGAAAGCAGAAGCTGTTCGGGTTTGCGTGACCCCGCGGCCTTACCCAAGGCAGAAAGAAACTTTGCCTACTCTGGGATCGGCTCTCTCCCAGGAAACGCGGCTCTAAAAAACCTAGTTACAGTTCTTTGATGAAAACGCCGCAAACAGTCGCCAGCGAGTTTTAGCTGGGGTGGTGGGAGAGGTTAAGGAACCCCCCCACACACACACACACACTTTCATGTAACCTGAGGGTCGCCCAGAATGTGACACGACCTCTTGGCCGGTGTAAATCTATTTCCCTTCGTGCTGAATCCCAATCCCGTTAGGTTTTCTTGAGCAAAAGACGAGGAGACCCCTTCAATCGATAAACCCACCACGTTAAAGACGCTGTATGTTTCCAGCCGCAGAGTTTTCTCCCGCTTTCGCCGGAGGTAGCTGAACCGGGTTGGGGGGGGGGAATCTGGACCAGGGAGGTGGTTCAGGAGGCACCGCCAGAAGCCGGAGATCTGAGCACCACTCAGTCTCGGGAGAAAACGGATCTGGCTCCTGGCAGAAACAGGTGTTTAAATGTGATAGCAGCTTCAGTCAATTAACCCATTATAAACCCGTTTGAGCGCATTGATCCCGGGCAGCCTGGAGAAGGGGAGGGGGTCGCCTTGAAAGCCTCTTTGTTCAAAGGGCAAAGTGGTGTCCTGATAGCCTACCTAGAAGAGAGAGAAACGGAAAGGGGGCAGAGGAAAAGAGAAAGGAAGAGAGACAAAACGTCTGCGCCGGCTTTGAGAGCAAAGATCGCAGTGTCAAATGTGCCGAGCAGGGCGCAATCCTGTGCGCACTTACTTGAGCATCATAGGGTCACACACAATCAGTGAGGATGCGGGAGGAAGAGGAAAAGGCCGCCCAGTTCGGTTCCCGATAATCGAACTGTCTTGAAACCCAGAGCAAGTGGAGCCCGGCATTCTCGAGGCCCTCTGGGCGGAAGCGACCTTCCTAGAGCTACACAGAGCTCTTCATCAAGAAGAATGGAAAGCAGAGCTCTGCGTAACTCTAAAGCTGGCACGCAGCGTTTCGAAACCTATTTGTTTATACTTGCGTGCTTCGCCTCATCCATTTTACTCGAGGCGGGTTATAGTCCAAAAGGGGGGGGAGGGAGCAATGGAACAACATAGACTCTCCCTGTACTGTATTTCTTGTGCTGCGACCCCATCGCAGCTGAGGCTGAATTTTTACGCGCCACTTTTTTGCGGATAAGGAGGGCCGATGAACCCCGCGGGGTTTGGTTCCAGGTAAACATACCTGCGCTTAGGCTGTCACCCTCTGATCTAAAGGTGTTGGGTAAGCCATGCCCAACTCCTCCTCAGTCCCGGATTCTCTGGACGTCCGAAGCGTGTCTTGCCAACTGTATGGCGGAAATCGGATAGCAAGGAGTTCGCATCACGTAGCCTCATAAGGGCTATTCCTCCGAAAGCTACTTTCACACGAGAATGGCTCCGCGGTGTCACTAGGTGAGGTGTCTTGGGGCCAAATCCCAGAACAAACTCAACATTAAATAATTCGAGGAGAGAGTCCTGAGAGGGAACAGAAGTGGAAGAGGGAAAGAGTTTGCTAAGCCTCCCCTATCTCGCGTGGACACACGCACACCCCTCCCCTGTCTTGCTCTACCAGAAGCCTAAGAATCATTTAGGGCATCAGTGTGTACCAAATAACATTTTTTTTTTTTTTAAAGGGAGTGTTTGCAAAGAATTGTTTAGATTGCGCACCCCGGAGATGCTGGTTGCGGGCTTAATTTTAAACGAATAAAAACAACCCACCGACGCCCAAAGGAAGTTCGCTGAGTTGAAGTGCAGAAAAAGTAGCAACATTCCTTCATAAAAATTGATTTGGAGAAGGACTGGATCCCTGATGTGAATAATCTTGGGGGGGGTAGCTGAATATATCCTAAGTGAGCAGCTTAAAGAGAGAGGTAGAAAACAGGAGGACGACAGAGATTGTACTATACAGTATGGCTTTCCGTACATCTCTCCTGTAACCCTTTCTAGGCTCTGCCTTTCGATTTCACCGAGCTCAGAAGGACTCGGAAGGTCAAGTGTCATGGCCACGGTTTGATGTCCCCCAAAACAACCGCCCTCCGAACCACCCACCCTCCACTATAATTCGATACACACACACACGGACCGAAAATGGAGAGAAGGGGTATCGGGGTGAGCTACAGAGCCCAATGGCCCAGGCATCTATCTGGACCACAGTCTCAGTGAAGTAGCACCCTCATTTTTTGCGCATAAAGCCTGTCTTCCCCGCATGGCGGGGCTCGGAGGACCGAGGGATGAGTTGCAGGGAAGTTATAGGACGAGCAACTAACTCGAAGAATAAGCTTCCAAAAACAGTAACAGCAGAAAGTTTAAGCATGCCCAAAAACATAGCCCAGACATATTATTATTATTATTATTATTATTATTATTATTATTATTATTATTATTATTATTAATTTCCTACTATGTCTGATCAACCTCCAGTTTATACCAAGGATAACAATCTCCTTCCACCCTGATCTTAAAGAAAACAGGATTCACTCCCTAGAACTCGACTTCTGCTCGTAAAAGGAGAGGTTAACGGCATTAAATGGCGCAAAGGTGGGGTGTATTCCCCTCTGCGCATAATGAAACGTCCAGAAACAGCATTTGGGAGATTATTTAGATGTCTCGCCTTGTTTGCTGTTTTTCGAAGTAATTTGGGGGATGCGGCTGCGTGACTGGAAACCGTGTCAAAGTGATGTTTTAATCTCATAGAAAAGTGTATTAAAGGACAAGATGTAATTTATGGGAGATGCTCCGATGGGGGGAAAAAGAGAGATTGGAGTGGATGATCCTCCGCTCTCCGGTGAACCCCGTGTCAGATGTATATTGAAGCCTGGGTGGTTAATCTAATTTGCAATAACAGGGAATGGCTTGAAAGCGGGAAGGGGCGGTGGGAGAGGGGGCAGCGGCGAGGAGTTAGCTCACTTCTCCTGCCTTCAGTCGGAGGTTTTTCCTTATCAGTTGGTCTTGGCTGGACTTTGATGGAGGGGTGTCTTTTCTACTTGAGGGGCCGGCCAGGCAGGCTACAGAAATGGGGTTCCATGGCACCTCGTGCGAGGCATCAGGGCTCGAAATTGCCCTGGCATTTCCTTCCAAAGCAGTGGTCGTGTCTCATCCTTGAGAACGCGACGCAATAACTGTCCTTTAAAAAGTACCCGGCTTTTTTTGTTTTGTTCTTTTTACAATATAGTTGTTGTTTTCTTAATTTTCCTACTCAAGGCGTGCCATCCTATGAGAGCCTGAAACATTTAATGTCACAACAATATCGTTGCAGCAGGGTGGGGGTATTGAATCCTATAAATTACTATATCTATATTAATTATTCTGCTCATGTTATTATTATTATTAGTCTTAAAGGTGGTGTTGTTTTTCTGATCAGTCAGAGCTTAGAAAGCATTACTGATTGGGCTGTCTAGAGGGTGTGTGTGTTTTTTGGTGGGGGGGGGAGGTGGAATCCGGAATTAGCCACGGCTCTTTCTAAGCAATTCTGGTGCTCTCCTATTATACGTGTATCCCTTTAACAACACAAAGACTCAAAAATTACAACTCTTGAGGAATGTTTTTTTTTTTTTAAGGTGCATTCAGACTGTTAATTACAGGGGTTTGTGTCAATGGAACTTTATCAATGACCCGTTTAATTCTGCTGTAATTACTGACAAAATAAGACAAGGATGGATCACAATAGAGAATATTTCTCTTTCAAAACAATATTGTGCCGGGAGTCTAGTTAAGGCATAATATAAACAAACAGCTTATAAAAGACTCTCTCCCTGACAAAGCGTGACGAAAGGGTGTGCTCCAACCTTGCAGGGGGAACTTGCATTCCAGAACGCCCATTGGAAGGTTCAGGCCTCGTTACACGTGCTGAGCACACCGCTCCCAGAACATGGAAGAGCGTCTGCAAAAAGCGCCAGGCTTGCCCTCTTCCCAACTTCCCAGCAAACCCGCCTCTTCAAACGGGAGGCTGTGAAAGCGGCGGGCGCCGGGCCCCCGAGAAGAAGGGGCCCTTTGTGCGCAGAGATCGCCAACTTCGTTCTCTGCAATAATTGCGGCTCAAAATAAGGGTTGTAATGTAGCCATTTATATTCGTGCAACGAAAACCACCGTTGTAGCCTTGCTTGTCTTTTCTAATGTTAACGTGCCAAGCAGAATTGGAGGCAGTGGGAACAGCCGCTCCTTAGCCAGTCGCTCTCAAGCTGCCCCAGAATGTATAGAAAATAGATTTTTATCCGAATTGCGGGTGGTTGGGAGGGAAGTGTATCAGCTGGCTCGACAACATCTAAACATCGGCTGGTTGTTTTTATTACAGGGCAGAAAGCACAAATCCATGTGTGCTACTAGACAGCATTCCTCTGGATATTGTAATTAGATTCATAGGTTCATCAGAAACTGTTTTTGTCGTCGTCGTTGTTGTTAATTTCACCTCAATATAGCGGCCAGGTCTTTAATTATTTTCAGTCCCGAACGAGGGGATTAAGAAGGAAAGTCAGCGCTCCTTCGCCCTGTTTGGCGATTAATAACAATTTTTAAAATGCAACAAGAACCCGCAGTGTCTCTACAAAAAGGGAAACTGATCTTAAACCAATTCCAGTTTCGACAGGCGTGGGCACTTCCTTTCCGATGCGCCCAAGTCGCTCCTGTTCGTATTACCTCAAATGTGAGGTTATTTATATACACTCGCTTTTCCTTCCTTTTGAAGGAGGAGACGAAAGCCGTTGCTCGAGGGAACGCTTTCCCCTAGATTTCGGGGAGCAGAGATGTCAACTTCTCTTCAGCTGAGAGACACATCAAGTCAGTTTTTCGAGGGATAATGATAAAATGTGGGCAGACGACGTGGAGAAGCCGCTTTTCACATCTCGCTGATAGGCACGCGGGGTTGCATTTCAACCCCAGCGCGGAGAAAACAAACACCAATTGCAGGGACTTCGAGATCCGAGGAGAAAGAGGTTCCGATATTGGGAGTGATCAGAATTTGGTCCTCCCGGTGACTCCATTTCGTCCTCGGGAACTTTCCAGGGGGCGGCACAGGGCAGGTTGGAGAGAAACATTTCCTGCGCGAAGTTTCAGCCCTTTCCTCTGCCTCCCCCCGCCCCGTTTCTATCCTTTCATTCATAAACCTGGTGGTAGCTATAGACGCGGCTTGAATATTATTGACGTCTCTTCCCTCAACTGCTCCCTCCGTTAACCCAATTACAGAATCCATCAAGAACTGTGTTGAATTATCTCTTTTCCATACAGTATCAGCATTAGCCTAATTAAAAGCTATAATGTCTGATATAATGATTAAATCGTTAGCTCTGCTGTAGGGAAGCAATATTTTGTTTTCCCTTCAATTAGAAGCTGATTGAGGTTTTTCAGAACAGGTCAGCTGTGAAATTTGAATTATATGTGTGAGCACTGTTCACAGGGGTGAGCCCCGACTCGAAAGCTCCAGAGATTCTCCAAACGCTTTCACCCAGTGAGCTGGGAAGCTACAACAACAACAAACAACAACAACAACATTATAGCCGCTTTGCCTCGGGGGTGAGAGGGGGCTCAGGAATCTGCAGGAGAACCGTCAGAGTGGGAAGCCTTTGTGAAAGGTGAAAGGGAAAGGACTGGTTCACCTTCTGGGAAAGATTCCCAAATCACAAATAGCTTGCGAGTTTTAAAACTCTTCACTGAGAATGAGGATCACGACTGGCCCTGCTTAGATAGCGTGTGTCAACCCCCTAGGTCTTTTGCTAAGTGGATTAGAACACGCTTCTTAAAATGAAATTGAGAATTTGAGAAGACTCGCTTTGGGTTGACTTGGGGGCATTCGCGCAAGAGAGCGGAGAAAGCGCTCGGTCGGAAGTTGCAGTAGAGTAGGGTAGGGAATCGGGGCAGGAGCCAGTGGCGTGAAGCAAGGAGTCCTCAAACACCCTACCCCACCCCCTTTCCCCAATCCCCCGCTGCAGAATCCGGAGCCGAGGAGTAGCCAGCAGACGGCGATCGCAGCCTCGGCTCACTCGCAGTAGCCTCGGGTCGGGCGCTCCTTCTCCAGAAGGGTCTCCTCCTCTCCCCCCGTTTCCTCCTAGGGGACTTGCCGGTGCCTTTGCAGCGTGCGCAGCGCCAGCTCCTGGCTGGCCAAGGAAGCGCAAACGGCATTCCCCAGCTGGACGCGCTTTGCGCCGCAGTCACCAAAAAGAAGCAGGCAAAGTCGGCGAGGTGGGAGAGGGGCGGGTGTGGAGAGTTTCCTTTGCGAGTCGCCCTCCTGATCTCCCAGAAAACTTAAGAAATTAAGGTATCCTCAGACCAGCCTGGATCTCCCACCTTCGACGCACCTTGCTGCAGAATTTAATCGCAGAATTAGTGGACTCGTTCAGCTGCCAGCTGTCATGTTTAGGGGCCGTGCTGACCACACACGTGTGAAGCAGGCCTTGTATAATGTAGGCAATGTTCATTTGGAGAGCGAGCGAGCCGGTTTCTCAGAAGAAGAAGAAAACAAACGGGGGGGGGGGAGGGAATGAGGGGGAAATATTCCTTCTTTTTCAAGCTGTTTTCCAGAAATGATCTTGACCATGAGATCTTGCCACCAAAGTGGCTCCAAGGGTACTCTGTGGGCTGGTTCACGATAGGTGCAACTCACAAACCAACAGTATCGCTAAAAGTTCCAGGGAAACGTAAGTAGAGCTACCCTGAGAACAATCCCGAATTTGATTGTTGGATTGGATTGACCTGGACCTAAAGGAGGCCTCCATTTCCGAGAGCAGTTTACTCGCAATGGACAGGATTTGCCTCGTGCCCAGGGCCAAACAAAATCACCGCCACCAAGCAATCCCCAAAACGAGCTGGCTAGCCATTTCGGATGGAACTTTTTCTTGGAGTTCCCACCAAATTCTGGTTTGAGCCGCCAGAATTGTTCCGCCAGTGGATATTCTGTGCTCTTTTAGGGTTGTTGTTTTTAATGTACTGCTTTATTAAATGGTTGTGAATTTTGCATCTTAATCATACTGTAAATGGCTCCCAGGCGCCTCTGGCTGCGTGAAGCGATATGTAAACCTAATAAACTAACACTAAATTAAACCAAACGGTCGTTTTCATCAGATAGGCACATCTGGCATAACATCACCTTACTTGGGTTTTTTTTTAAAGAAGAAAGAAAAGAAAAGAAACACTTTTTAAAGCATTCCTAGCCAGTACCTGGCTAGCCACTGCAGGTTCCTAGAAGGATATTCTCCTTCTAGGTGGGGGAGGGGGCTCACCTGGCTGTGCCCCCTAGTTGAAACTTTGTAGGCTCTTTCACTGTGAAGAGGCCACACACTGGAAACAGCCAGGCGACACCACCGGCAAATGAACCTTGCAGGTCAGTCCCGAACCTCTTTGCAGGCATCTAAACAAAAATATCTTCCCCACCAGATCAGCTAGACTTCGGGGAGCGGGGGGGTCACTGGGTTGAGCCGCCAGGATTGATGGATTAGTCATCATGCAAGGTGGAAGGCACTTGCGCAACTCCGCCGGCCCTTCCCTTCCAGGACCGGAGGGATCCTCACCGTGGTCAGTGGGGGATCACTCGGAGGGAGCTATGCACAGGATCGCAGCCTTTAAACTCAAGGTTGCACTCCTCCAGCTACAAACGGGTGGCCAGGCCCTTTCAGAGGTCTAGAAAGGCACGAGGCACTTCCAGCTTTGATTTGTAGTTACAGGTAGGTAGCCATGTTGGTCTGCCGTAGTCGAAACAAAATATTTAAAAATTCCTTCCAGTAGCACCTTAGAGACCAACTAAGTTTGTTATTGGTATGAGCTTTCGTGTATCTGAGGAAGTCTGCATGCACACGAAAGCTCATACCAATAACAAACTTAGTTGGTCTCTAAGGTGCTACTGGAAGGAATTTTTTTATTTTGTTTCGAGGTTTGAGTTGGCTAGAGCGTGGTGCTGATAATGAACAAGGCTGCAAGTTCGATCCCCGCACGGGACAGCTGCTTATCCCTGTATGGCAAGGAGTTTGGACTAGGATGATCCACAGGTCCCTTCCATCTCTACAATTCCATGATTCTGTGATAATAAAAACAAAGATGGCAGCAGCGGGAAAAAGCACCAAAAACAGAGCGAAACCTCAGAGATAATCAGCACCTGCTTTTCAAGCTGAGAAAGTGTGTGTCGCATTTTGGTCCAATGTGCATAAACAACATAAGTTGGGAAACTTACCCAAAATTTAACGTGCCTAAATCTGAGGCCACCTTTGAGCTTAAGGTCCTGGGCCAAATGGCCCTACACAAACACACACACACGGTCGTGCGGATGGTGTGGACCACTTTTCTACGCGAGCGAGTTACACTGCTTCCAAGGCAGGTCTAAAGACTGTCCATGCATTCGGGTCTTGCCCGTGTAGGGATCTCGGCACCAGGCGCCACACCACACCGGCTGCCTACTTGGCACGCGCAAGAGCTGTCAGTCCCCTGCCGCTTAGCAAAAAGACACGTGCAGCCATCCAAGGTGAGCGCTGCTATCCTTGGCCCCGTGGTAGCCTCTACCACGCCAAAGGTTTTGACTGCCAGCATTGGAAAGTTGGTTGATATGTTATTTAAGAGTTTAGATTGACTCAAAAGGCAGCCTGGGGGTAATGCCAGGTATCCGTATTGATAAACGAATGGCCGAATTATGCAGCCTGGTCGCATGCATGCATGCTTACTCAAGAGTATGTTCCGTGCTTTTTAATAATATTTTTCGAAGCATATGAGTCAACTCCTAGGGCCCCCAATAAAATATTTGAGGGGGCTAAGCCCCCCAAAACTTTATGGGAATTCAGATGTGTGTGTGCCGCATCCTGTGATAGATTTTGCAAGGCGGTGCTTACCTGCCGCCGCGCCCCCCACCCCCATTTGTTATTCTAGTTGGCACCCTTGTTTCGAAGTAAATGCTCAGGGAATGGCCATTTTGCACGGGGCAGCCAGATAACAGGCAGTTTGGCTTCGCTCTGTCAGTAACTTTTCGGGTCTCAGTTTCTCGTCTGTAAAACGGGAAGGGCGGCTTTCTCACAACCTCATGAGCCTGTTGTGAGGATCAATGAGAGACGCACTTTGCTCACTAAACAAGTTGTGGGCATGTTTATTCGGAAGTTAAGCCCAGTTTATTGAGCGAGTTTACTTCCAAGACTGTGTGGGTTAGATTGGACTCCGTCCTGTATCGCTTTACATTGATGGAATGAGTGGGTGTTTGCATCGACGACATTGGCTTCATTGCCCCATAAATGCACTCAATACTTTCTAAACAATTACTAAATATTATTATTTATTACACAACTTCTACACCAATTGCCCAAAGAGGACAAGCCTTTCAGTGAATAACGACAGAGACAGAGACGGCCACTTAGAAATCCTGTTCTATATTTATTGCTGCATTTCTCAAGTCAAATCTTAGGCAATCTATCTGTGATTGGCTACCGAAGTTCAAAAGCAGGAAAAAATATTTTCCACTCCTTAGTTAGCTGTTCGTTTGTTTCAAATCTCTTTCAACGGACACGTACACACGCTACAAGGCGGGTTGAAGAGGGCCAGTGGCATCTCTGCCCTGACCACATCTGTCTAATGTGGTTCCCACCAGACTTGATCACAGGATGCTTCGAATCAAGGTCTTGAGGACTTCTCCATGCCCCGTTTCAGGCAGTGGCAGTAGCAAGTTCAATAGCGACATTTTAAAAACAACACCCACACTTAGTGGCACCTTGTGTTAAATACTCCGCTACCCTGGAGTGCCCTCTGCACTAGAGCGGCATTTGGCTGCAGAGGATAAACTTCAGCGCCACACCAAGTTCTCCTCGATCTTCTGAGCCATCGCGTGTAAATCTAGATCTTGTTCTCTTTGAAGTGGTTTTGGCCTTGCAGGCTGGTCCACGGTCACTCAGTGAACCTCATGACTGAGTGGGGATTTGAACCCAGATTTCCCAGCTCCTAGTCTAACTACTACACCACGCTATACCTAAGGGGGCCTGCCCCATACCTTTAGTGTGTAAGGGGGAAGAGGTGTGCCAGGTCTTATTCCGCGAGTTGTTTTTTCCCCCTTTTCTTTAGCTTCAGATATTGATTTTTAAACGCCATAACCTGGTTAGCAGTTTCTGAGCCCATGGATGGCCTCGATTCTATTGTGAATGTAGACCGGTGTTAACAACGTTAGGGAATGAGTTCGCAGTTATTTCATGTTTCTGTATAGTCTATTGCTTTGTTTCATTTTCCTTCTACTATTTTTAATTGTTGCTTTTTACTGTGGACCTCCTCGGTGAGAGAGGGGAGAGAAAGCGCAGTCGCCTGCCAAACAGATGTTGCGCTACTTCCAAGGTCTGTACTCTTGCATCTGATGAAGTAGACTGTTGCCCAGGAAAGCTAATACCTCAAGAGAACCTGCCAGACTTTTAAGATGCACTTTTGGCAATTTAGCGTCCAGTCGTGTGAAATGAAGATGACAGGCAGCATGAAAGGATGGCCGTAGGCATTATAAGAGAAGCCCTTTAAAGTTTAAACATTTTGCAGAAGACACGGGCGGGGAAGAGAGATTGGACGGGCGCAGCCCTGGGGATTAGTTAGCGTGTCCTTCTATGAAAAGGAGTCAAGAGGGCGTGTTGGTCTATTACCTTTTGCTGGTGATTTGGTTATTACGCGTTTGGAATATTTACTGGTATATAAAGTAACTGTGACTGATTTAATTGCAGTCTCTTACCACGCTTGGAAGCATAACATATCAATGCATTTCTGATAGCCCTGTTGCAGCAAAGACAACACAGTCGGGTTGTTGACTTCTTGAAATAAACACCCAACAAATCCTAACAAATGTATTGTGGCATGGATTAGAGTCCACTTCACAAGATGCATCTTCAGTTAAGTTATCATCAGTTGGCAGGTCTACTTATATACATGATAGGGGGAAATAAAGAATAAAGAGGGTGCGGGGGAAACATTGAAAACCGTGGAGTCAAGGGAAAAGTGCAGTTTACCCTATTCAACGGAAGTATCTGCTTAAGGTTTTATTTTCAATTCAAGCGTTGTTTGTTGTACAATTCTGGTTTAGAGGGGGCCAGAAGTTTTCAAAAGTCAACAGAGGTGAAGAAACATATTCAGATGAGGGAGAATGATCTCCCTAGCTACAAATATTACAAGACCTTGCTGTGGAATCCTAAAGCTTATCTATTCTGGAACGATATATCCATGAATCAGTTCCAAAAGCGGGGGAAATGTGTGGCAGAAACATAAACTGATCTATTTAAGTCCTGCCCCCTATTTCAAGCAGGCACCAGAAAGACCCACAGAGTTATCTCCACTGGGATTTCCTTCTAAGATCAGGACAGTCCCCTTTACATGGCATGTCAGCTGGAGGGGTTTGTTGATTGAGA
Source organism: Podarcis vaucheri (assembly GCF_965113315.1). NCBI lineage: Eukaryota > Metazoa > Chordata > Lepidosauria > Squamata > Lacertidae > Podarcis > Podarcis vaucheri. Next base: position 82,488,112 of record NC_138762.1, on the reverse strand, counting down.
TTGGGCGCCTGGAAATCCATGAGTTTTTGTACAGATTTCTCATCAACTTCTGTAGGTACAATGCCTGTAATCTGAGCCAAACAGTAAGGTAAAGGAACCCCTGACCATTAGGTCCAGTTGTGACCGACTCTGGGGTTGCGGCGCTCATCTCGCTTTATTGGCCGAGGGAGCCGGCATACAGCTTCCAGGTCATGTGGCCAGCATGACTAAGCCACTTCTACGAACCAGAGCAGCGCACGGAAACGCCGTTTACCTTCCCGCCGGAGCGGTACCTATTTATCTACTTGCACTGTGTGCTTTCGAACTACTAGGTTGGCACACATTACAAGGAAGCAAATTCCATTGACATCTTCAGGAAAGAACTTCTGTTCCAAGCATTGTGCTAGGATATGGGGCTTCAGTTCTCCATTCTTAAAACAATCTTCACTACTTGGAGACCTGTCTCCTACTGGGAAGTTGAGAAATCTTCACTGAGGGCCAAGAAGTACAAGAACGAGCATTATGTTTCTTAAACACCCCCCTTCCATTAGTATCTTTCTTAAACACCCCGTTCCAAAATTGCTCAAAGGTAAACCACACTGATGTCCATGGGACATAAATGACAATAAATATTCTTAGTTAGGCTTCAACGTCTAGGCCCTTACTTGGGAATGGGGCTAGCTGAACTCACCTGAGTAAACGGCTTGTAAGCCGCTCTGAGCCCAGCCTTGGCTGGGGAGGGCGGGGTATAAATAAAAATTATTATTATTATTATTATTATTATTATTATCATTATCATTATTAAACATGGGTGGCACCGACCTGAATGTTTTATAGTGTAGTTTCAAAGCAACTTATACTACAGCCTACTACATTTTATAAATAGTGATTTCAGATTTTAAACTTGACATGCATCCCCATCCTAAACATATTAAATTGAAAGAATTTCCAGAGACGTAATCCTGTTATATACTGCAGAACACCAAGGACAAGTCTCGTGGCACCTTAAAAATTGCCCAACATTGTCTCATGACTCACGAAACTTTATGCCACGATAAATCATTAAGATACCATAAGTCATTGTTGATACTACTTCAAAGTAGAGTCCCACTGATCTCAATAGAACTTTCTTCCAAGTGAGCTGAGATCGGAGAGTCTTTTTGGTGAGATTCTTACACACAGATAAATCTTGAGGGCTTATTAAAATATTGCCTTTCCCAACACCCGCCCAGAAAAAACCTGCGCGTCAAGATACACTAGCGGAAAATTATATTCCTTCTCAGCAAGCACAAAAGGCATAGGAAACCAACAAACAAAGTTCTGTACAGGAAAGGAAGAGAAGAAGCAGAAAGGAAATTTTACAAGGTTGAAAAAGTCCAGTAGCTTAAAAACTAAATAACTTCTGCCGGTGCCAAAAACGTCTGTCGCTGCTGCTATTCCCTCCCCCGAAATGAATTCTTTGCAGCTAAACACGCCACGGTTCCAGAAGATCAGGCGGACCCCAGGGTGCGCGCGATTTAAATTTAAATGATCTTTTTGGGGTGAAGCGCATCTTGAACCGGTTCGAATTGACATATATATGCCCTCGGAATTTTATTTTATTTTCGCCGTTACGGCCTTTGCTTCCTAGTAGACGCTTAGTTCGGTTCGGGTTATTTTATTATTTATCCGCGTTCCTGGTGGTTGTGTGTGACCCCTTTCGTGGCCCCTCCCCGAAGGCTCCCCATCCCCGCCCTGCCCCCCCCCCCTCGCCCTTCCCCGCCAGTTCCATAATAGTTTGTACTTCTCACCTCCGGACGTCACTCCTCAGTGCGCCATGCAAATAATCCCCCGCCGGCGCGCTCCGATTGGCCAAGGCAAACTAATTTAATCCCCGTTCGGTGCGCGGTGTATGGCTGCTGGGCTCTTCTCTCGTGGTATCTCTCGGCTGCTCCTCCTTTCCCGATTCCTCCCGGGCTAGAGGAGGGAAACCACAGAGAACAAATTACTGTGCAAGTTCTGCTGCCTGCCTGGGAGCTCTTGGCTTTCCCCCTCCCCTCGCTCTCGCCCCCCCTCCCGCGCGTCCTTACTATTTTCTTCCTTTTTCCCTCACTCCCCCCTCCTCCTCCCCCCTCTTTTTCTTGTGATTTAATTACTCCTTTCTTTTATTTCCCCCCCTCCCGCTTTTTTTTTTACGCGTGGTGGAGGCGGCAGAGGGGGAGGGGGATTTCCTGTCTCTTCGCCTCTGTTCACTTGGGACCAGCGGATGCGAGTCACACACGCTCCCTCCCTCAACTCTCTCTCTCTCTCTCTTTCGCTGTGGAAGTTAGCGGAGAGAGGGGGGGCGCGCGCATTAGATCACTTCAGCCGCCGCGAGAAGGAGGGGAGCGCGGCTGCCTGCGTGTGCGCGTGTGTGTGTGCGGGAGAGGGAGAGAGGCGCGCGTGTGCTGAGCCGAGGACGCAGGAGAGCGACGAGAGAGCCCGGGCGCGCACTTCCCCGCCACCTCCTCGCCAAAGTGGATCGGCCAGACTTTCTTCGCCGGCGCCGTCTTCCGCTTCTTCCCCCCGAGCCTCCGCCCGGCACCTGTTTGAGCCGCTTTTGAATCCAGCTGGACCAGAAACCGGAGCGCAACACTCTTGGAGAGGGAGAAAGTTTTGCCCGCCCGAGGAGATTCCCGCGCGCGCGCTTTCGCGCTTTCCTCTCTGAGCTCAAGAAGAAAACAACTTTCTCCCCCACCCAACCCCAGCACCACCACCCCTCCTCGCTCTCGACCGTCGTGGTGAACTCTTATATAATTTACTTCTCCTCGGCACCTCCTCTTTCCCGCCCGGACTCGTCCTCCTGGTCGTGCGCTCTCCTCGGCGCGCCGCTTCTTCGCCTTCCTGCGCTCTATGTTTTGACGCTGTGGAGCCTGGTGGCCCCCGAAAGCTGCGCGAATGTATAGCATGATGATGGAGACGGACATGCACTCCCCCGGCGGAGCCCAGGTCACCACCAACCTCTCGGGCCAAACCGGAGCCGGGGGAGGAGGAGGTGGAGGAGGAGGAGGAGGCGGCGGGGGCCCCAAGGCTAACCAAGACCGGGTCAAGAGGCCCATGAACGCCTTCATGGTTTGGTCTCGGGGCCAGCGCCGGAAGATGGCCCAGGAAAACCCCAAGATGCACAACTCGGAGATCTCCAAGCGCCTGGGCGCCGAGTGGAAAGTCATGTCGGAGGCCGAGAAGAGACCCTTCATCGACGAGGCCAAGCGGCTGCGGGCGCTGCACATGAAGGAGCACCCGGATTATAAATACCGGCCCAGGAGGAAAACCAAGACTCTGCTCAAGAAGGACAAGTACTCGCTGGCCGGAGGGCTGCTGGGCGCGGGCGGCCCCGGCGGAGGCCCTCCGGTGGCCATGGGCGTCGGCGTGAGCCCGGGCGGCGTGGGCCAGCGCTTGGAGAGCCCCGGCGGAGGCGGCCCCGGCGGCGGGGGAGGCGGCGGAGGAGGAGGCGGCGGCGGGGGCTACCCGCACATGAACGGCTGGGCCAACGGCGCGTACCCGGGTTCGGTGGCTGCGGCGGCGGCTGCGGCGGCGATGATGCAGGAGGCGCAGCTCGCCTACAGCCAGCACCCGGGCGGCGGCGCCCACCCGCACGCCCACGCGCACCACCCGCACCCGCACAACCCGCAGCCCATGCACCGCTACGACATGGGCGCCCTCCAGTACAGCCCCATCTCCAACTCGCAGGGCTACATGAGCGCCTCGCCGTCGGCCTACGGGGGCATCTCCTACGGCGCGCAACCCCACCAGAACTCGGCGGCGGCGGCGGCGGCCGCAGCCGCGGCAGCAGCGGCCGCCTCGTCCGGGGCGCTGGGCGCGCTCGGCTCCCTGGTCAAGTCCGAGCCCAGCGTCAGCCCGCCCGTCACCTCGGCGCACTCGCGGGCCCCGTGCCCTGGGGACCTGCGAGAGATGATCAGTATGTACTTGCCCGGCGGAGAAGGAGGGGACCCGGCGGCGGCGGCGGCAGCCGCGGCGGCGGCCGCCGCTGCCCAGAGCCGCCTGCACTCCTTGCCACAGCACTATCAGAGCGCCAGCACGGGGGTCAACGGCACGGTGCCCTTGACGCACATCTGAGCCAAGGGGAGGAAGGGCGCACGGACGGACGGACGGACCAGCCAAGGGGCGCGGGGGCGCAATGGAGGGTGTCGCGCTCTCTCTCCTGGGAGCCCCCTCGTCCCCCTCGCCGCCACTGCTGCCCATCTTCCCAGACCCACCCCCCGCCGCCCCCTTCCTTTTGTACAGAACAACAAGAAAGAGAGAGGAAATGTTTTGATGACGTTGTAATAAGGATCATAATAATTATAATAACAAATATTCCTAATGGTGAGGATAATGAAGAGAGAAGGTAACAGATTGCTCTAATGCAGCCCCCCAGTCCCTCCCTCTCTACCCTAAGGACTAGTTTCTGAAACTGGGGGTTGGGGGGGGGAGTTGGGTTGTTATATTTTCCTTCTGTTGTTGTTGGGTTTTAGACAAACCGTCTGTGTTTTAACTGAGATTTTTCTTTTGTACAGTATTTATCATTCACCCAGGAGCCACAATGCGTTTATATTTGCAAAGCGGGGGGAGGGCAAAAAAGACAGACAGACATAACTATAATTGTTAATTATTCGAAGATCTAGGCGACGCCAACTTTTCTGCCACACAGAAGCACTAACTGGTCACTCTTTGAGCCGCTTCTTGTGAAGACTTTTTATTGCCTAAGGAAAGCAAAGATGTTGGGGAGAACTGTTCTCGTTTATAACACAGTACCAAGGGATGCAAATCCAAAACCACGCTTAAACTCTTCTTCTTTTTGTAGTTCTTACGAAGCGGGGTCCTTTATTTTTTCTTATTTTGTTTATTTATAAAAAACATTTTTATTTTATTTTTTTGCAACCAGGAACAATATTCTGGATTTTGTAAATGTTTATTACGTCTGCATTTTTTTTTCTTTTGTTAACTATTTTTTGTATTTTTTTCTTCTTGTAAATGCATTGTGGAATAATTTTAATTAATTTTAGGCGTTACAAGGGAATTCATAAATGTGTATATAGTTTACTAAAAAGGCGTTTCCGCTAAAAAAGGAAAACAAATAAAACTCTAAAGATGCGTTCGATTCTGAGTTATATCAATTTCAAAGTGAAAGTGCAACCAGTAAATCCAAAATGTACTAATTCATGGCATGCCTTAAAAACTAGAGATTGGAAATTGACTATATGTATAAATATAACGTGAAATATAATAAGATCAGCAACCACACAAATCCCTATTTGGGTTTAGACTTTTCAGAGTTTCTGTGATCGCGAACAACAACAAAAAGGGGGAGAAAGTTTTTTTTAATGGTGTAGTTTTTGGATATTATTTTAATATCTGTTGAGTATTGTTAAGGAAGGCGACCGATTAAAATACTTTCCATAGCATTCCTTGTTTATTTTGTTTTTTTCTGGCACGGGCTTATTGAAACATCTAGCTTACAGTACTAAGTTTTCTGTCTTAAGTTAGTGAAGCGGTTTTAAATAGGTTTGGACGGTTCTCTCCCCCTTCTGGGCCCTAAGGCTAGATATAACTCCAACATTACTGGACTCACCATGTTTAGGCTAGATACAGTTATGATGCTGAATACTGATTAGACATAAAAACTACCATAAAAACTGTTTCTGAACAAAGCCACAATTTTGGGCGGATGGGGTAGGGTGGGGAGTCTATCTCTTGTCCCAGCACTGTCTTCTCTTCTTCGGAATACCAAGGAACCTTGTTTGAACCGTGAATGCTGTTACACTAAAATGATGCATTTGTTTGTACGGATATCATAATGTTGTTTAATTGCATAGAAATTTGATTTAAAGTGACTTTCTCCGTTGCCTGATTCTGAAGTGGGAAGTCGATATTAAACTTGATATAACAGTAAAGACACAGTTTAGGCTACATTTTACAATTATTGTTTCAGCTTTTTTATTTATGACTATTGAACGAAGGCGGGTGGGGGTGGGGGTGGGGGTGGGGAGAGGACTCTGTGAAGTCCAGAGCGGAAACAAAGCTTAGAGCAAAGCAAATGAGTAATTGGCTCCCTGTGTTCATTTATGTATATCAGTTGGCTGCAGCTACGGAAAAAAACTTGCCCCGGAGCAGCCACCGTTGGTTTCCTTTGAAGTCCTTGGGCGTACTCCAGGTTACTCCAGAGTAAAACCACCCGCAGATGGCAGACACTGCTCTTTACATGCTCCAAACACATTACCTGGAAGTAAGCTCCTTGGGTTTCAATGGATCTTTTATCGAAGTGATCTCTTAAGGCCTGTAGGCTGGGCTATTCGGTCTCTGCTAAAAATGGTTTATGGGGATTAACTTCCCCATTCTCAGCCTTCCATATTCGTTTGAATTACTCATCCTTGGAAGTGGTCGCCAACCTTCGCTCCCAAATAACCTTGTTGGTTTCTGTAATGCAACTTATTCTTAGCCTTCCTTTCACCCCTTTTGATATTTTGCTAGGCCCTCTTTTCCTGACTCCCTCGCTCTGCAGACCGGCGTCTGAAAGCTGGGTGGGAACTCTTGCCACGCTCTTTGGGCGAGTGTGTAGTTTGCTTGTACCAGATCCTGCCCTTTTACAGCAATCCAATCGATGTTGGACTTGTGCATCTTTCTCCCTCTCCCGCTCAATCTTTAATAAGGAGTTTGCCACAAAGGAAAATACCAGCAACCGGGCATCGGTGAAAAACCATACCCGTTTCTTCGATGCACATGCGCCCACAGATGTTGGCGAGGTGTGTGTGCCAATCCAAATTTCTATACATATATATGAAATGTGAATAATCCTTTATGGTTTCCAGTTACCACTCATTTAACTGGCTGTTGTCACACACAGAGGTCTGATTTTTGGAAATGTAATAAACCACCAGGTATTTGTGAAAGCTATCTGCGCTTCTCTTTGCATGCAAATGGCGCCAATAACTTTTCTGGAAGGAAGGGGGCGGGGGAGGGGGGAGAGAGAGAGAGAGAGAGAGGCAGAAGGAGTACCAAAAGGACTTCACATTCTCTGTTGTGTTTGGGGAGAGGAGTTCTTAAAGTCATTTTGCTTGCCCCTTAACCCTCGGTGTCCTATTGCCTACAGCGCTACTATTAACTCGTGCCAACTAACACCCATGTTCAAATGAACTGCAACAAAACTTTTCAAAATTTACTATTATTCTTTTTATTATTATAATAATTAGCAACACAGTCTAGGCGAAGTTAAAATGCGTTATATGTTCAATGGTTTAAGTGCTGAAGATTTAAACGTGTGCTTAACTCTCTCAATCAAATCAATGTCTTTGGTTAGATTGCGCCTCACTCCATAACCCAGAATCAGAATGATTATTATCCTCATTTAGTTGACTTTGTTCGGTGCTTTTGTTATTCTCATGTGCATGTATTTGCTTTGTTGTTTTTTCTTTCCGCGGAGAAGCAGGTCAAATAATAACCTTCATAAAACCTTGTTCAAAGCCCCACCACGCAACCAGTTAAATGTAAGGGTTTTAATTTTATTTTATTTTTAAGAAGAAATCATTAGACCTCCTGGGAAGCCACATGCCTAAATAATTTAACATGCAAAACTACATAAAGTTTTAAACGATTTCCTGATTTAAATGCTTTATTTTTCATTCTGAGATAGAGAATTGTTCGCCCTCTGGTTTGATCGTCGGATCTGCTTCTGGTGTATGGAAGATTTCATTTATACTGAACGCACCGCTTTCAATACTGCTTGGAGGTCATTCCAGATACACTTAGCAAAGTGTATACAGAGCGAAACACAGGATGGGGAATGGAGGGCTTGAGGGAGCTGCTGGCCGGCCGCTTAGTACCCCTACATCTAGCCTTTCCCCCCTCTCCCTCCAGGGTTTTGGGAGAAGCCAAAACAACACCCAAACCCAGAACTTAAATCACAAAACGTTCGGCATTGACCTGCTGATTTGCGCTGGCTTGGAAGATTAGGGCTGCGGGTGGGCAACTCTGTTTCCGCCGAGTGCTTAGAACTGGCAACACCTCTCCCAAAAACAAGCATCAAGTCTACTTTCAAGCATCCCTTCCCCCCAGCAGAGGAGGAGGAGGAGGCCATGGACCAGTGCGCATCCTGGGCCCTCCCTGGCCCGTTCAGATCTTATCTTGGCCAAGTGGGAGGCGGGAACACTCCGAGATCTGCTCAGAGAAGCGTGAAGGGCCGGCCCCAAGGCCTCGCGGGCCGCCATGCTCGCACAATGGGCCCCCAGGGGACGCCGTTGCGGTTGGGGGAGCAGTTTGGGGAGATGGCGGGGGCTGGTGGCAACCGATCTGCCCTTTCCCAGCTCTCTCGCCAAGCCGCATCAGGCCCCTGAGAAGAAGAATAAGAGGAAGGAAAGGGGGGCTGAATTCTGCGCGCAATGTCAGTTGTCGCTCCGTCCCCAATGCCATACCCTCTGCCAGGGGCAAGGCGGCCCACGGAGTTGCTCAGAGTCCAGATAAGTGGGAGCTCAAGAGTCCAGAAAAGGCGTCGGAAGGAAGCTGGCGTCGTGTGACACCAGGATTCCCTGGCGTGGCGTGATTTAGTGGGATAAATCGGTTTACCTTATACTGTATAAGCGCTATTTTGTTTTATTACGCGCCAAGCCCCATTTCGCTTTAACTGAGGAGCCTAGGAGGCACTTCCTCCTATTTTACTCTTCCTCCCAGAGTCTCCCGCACTTCACCCTATGCCTAATTCTTGCTTCCAACTCCTCTTTCTTTCTTGCTCACCGCTTAGGCTCTGGGAATTTGTTAGTTGCAGTCACTTCTGCCCCACCAGCACCTGCTCGGGGAAGCAGGCGCCTCTGGGGAGGAAAAAACTCAGCTTATGGCGCAGTGAGATCTCCCTCCTCTTGTTTCTCTTTTTACCCCGGCAAGAGCCAGATAGGGACTGACTTGTAAGCCGTGCCAGTAAGTTCGTTTTAGGGATTTCTTTCCTGGAGAAGCAGGCCTTTCCCTTTCCCTCCAGAGAACCATCCCTATTTTTCTAGACTTCCTGGACTGGGATTTTCCTCCCCTGTAACTTAGTGCTTCCCCTTCTTCCATTCCCCGCCGTCGGCATTTTATCCTTCTCGGGATAATCGGTTTCGCGCGTCCCGGAGGTCTGGCCGGATGGGTGCACGTGTGAGCTCAGGCGCTGGGACTTGGGCACAAGGGGCGCAGGGGGGAGGGGGAAGGACCCGATTGCTGGTCATACAGCAACAGTTAGTTTCGAGCGAATCCCCCGGAAACTAAAAGACCTGAAGCTATGGCTTTCAATGGCACTGTAACAGCAATTAACTGGAAGCCGAGCATCTTTAGCGCTGTGATCTAGGCAGCAGTTCACGTCGATTTAAGCGCATTCATTTTCTCCTCGGTTTCCAGAGGGTCCTTATGGCTCGTCCTCCTTTTCCTCATTTAGGTCTTAAAGATCTTTCACACACACATACGGGCGCGTTGCTTCAGGAACCAGAACCACACACCAAGTATTCCATTTTCGCCCTACTCGCTTTTGTCCTGGACGGTTCTCCTCCGTTCCTCTTTAGTTACTCCTTTCTGCCTTGCACCTCCCCACCCGGGGTCCATGCTTTAGTGTAGTTTAGTCACACTGTATAGATGAAGATGGAGTTTTTGTTTTGTTTAGGGACCCCTCGTTTTCTCCAGAGGACCTACAAAAACGAGGCCTTTCTTCTCGGGAGTGGTGAGGAGGAGCGCCCGCCTGGGCTCCCCATGGCTGGACGGCGCCCCCGAAGCTGGTGGCGCGGAGCTCCTTCCCTTGGGTGTCACAGAAGCGGGTGGGGATGGAGGCCGTCCAAGTGGAGGGAAGCGGAGCGAATAGGAGAGGGGAGTCCTGCGCGGGGAGGGGAAGGGAGAGGCCAGAGTGTGTTTGGAGAGCGCGGGATTAAGCGAGGAAGAGAGCCCTGACCCCGGGATCAGCGGCTAGTCAAACCTATTTACAATCACCCGGCAGGAGAAGCGCTGATGGCTCCCGCTGCTGCCAGCGGCCTGCCCGGCAACAAGTAAAACCCGAGCGCCCTGCTGCGCTCGCCAGGGGACTGAGCCAGGAAGACCCAGGCCGGCTCTCTGGCGCGCTCGCTCCACCGGGAGGAGACGCCATGCCCTGGCGGGAAAGAGGCACAGGCGTTTGGGCTGCTGCCCTGCCTGGATGTGGCATGGAGGCGGCTGGTGCTTGGTAGCCCCGCACTTGGAGTGGCAGCACCAATCTTATGCACGCAGAGCTAATTTCTGTGGCCCTTTCCAAGCTTCCTCTTTCGCCTGCTTTCTCCCAGGAACCCCGGGAGCCGAGGGAGGGAGAGACATGGCCGAGCAGGGAATTCAAGACACGTTTCCCCTCTTCCAAGCACGACGAGGCTGAGCGCGAGTTCACACGTGCTATGCCTCAAGGGTGGCTTGCAAGTGAGAAACAGGCTTCTCCTCTCATCAGCCCCCACAGACCAGGTTGGGAAACCTGTAGCCCTCCAGATTGTTGGACTACCCCCCCCCGCCCGAATTGGTCGTGGGACCAACGACACCGGGGGGGCACTGTGTCCCCACCCCTGCCCCCCGACACAGCCTGCCATCTCTGATTCAGCTATGCTTGGGTCATTCTTCAGCAAGGAGGCTGCGCGTATGAATAGTTATCCCTCGAAGGCCACACGGCCGTCAAGAGTGCACCTCTCGCCCTAGAATGTAAAACATATCGACACGAATGTATGTCCCGCGTATAAGGATATCACTCTCTAGAAAGAGACATCAGTGGAGACATAATAATAATAATAATAATAATAATAATAATAATAATAATAATAATAATAATAAGGCGAGGGCAGGAACATATCAGAGACTTTGGGAAGTTTCTATAATTGAGGGGTGGTCTTTGGCAAGTAATAACCTACCTTCCCCCCTTATATAAATTTTATCTCTTTTATGTTCTGCTAGTCCTGGGCCCCCTATTTCAATATGGAAATCTGGAGTGTGTGTGTCGGCGGGGGAGACATTTCCAGAAACGAAACAGTTTCCCTTAGGGGCTTAGCCAGGATTTTTTGGGGTGGGAGGAGGACCTTTGTTGGAGGGGGGTTAGAGCCGAGCTATCGGTGACGGGATTGGTTAGTTAGTTATTTTTATTTGTTTACTTGGCTTTGGGGGGGGTGTACCTTCCCCCTTGCACCCCCCTGGCTAGGCCCCTGGTTCCCTTGCCATTTGCGTCGAATAACCAGTGTGGTTGTCTTGGGGGAGGCCAGCGGGGATCCCTTGTCTGGGCACATGAGAAGGCTCCAAAGAGAGTCCAAATCGCTGGATCAAACAAGGCCAAAAAAGTCTAACAGAGGCTGCTGAAGCCTGGGTGGAATCTTCTGACAAACTCGCCAGTCCTGACCTCTGTCTGCCTCGTGTCATTTGGGCAGGGATCCCCGGGGAAGGGACAGAGTTTGAGGGGACTTTTCTCACGCCAAAAGGGTGCGCAAAGAAGACCTCTCGGGCCTTCCTGCGCTTTTCTAGCCGCAAAGCGCGCCTCCGCTGTTCTTGCAACCTTGCAGGACGCGCAGTGCCGGCAAGAAAGTGCCACTGCCGGCAGTTGTTTCTCTGACACTTTTTTCCCTTCAGGCTTATGCAACCCCGGGCGTAGTTAGATTAACCCTTTTTACGCTCTTTCGCCCACCATTTGCCTTCAGGCAGTCCGGGTGGGGAAAGTGTTTTAAAATGGTGGGTGTCCCCTCTCTTCACACGCGTTCCTAAAACCAGTGATTACGAAGCTAGAACTAAGATGTCACAAATAAAATTTTTTTCCTGAGGAAGCTTAGATAAAAGTGTAAGTTGGGTGGGTTTGGGGTTTTTTAAAATGTATGTCCTCTAGCTTGGTAATAAAGGGTCAGATGGCACCTTAAAGGCTACTTTTATTATTACATAAGGTGAGCCAGAGACCATTTCAGATGGAATCCCTTCATAGTAATTCCACTTTTTGAAGCCTCCAACTGGCATATTTTTCAATAATCTGTTGCTCTGGATGGCAGGCTGACTCTCTACACAAACCTTGTAGGTCTCTGCTTAAATGAACACCATCTGAGAGGGTAATGAAGGTCCTGCAGGCAAAATTGGTACATTCTCAAGTACCTGGAGGACCAGGCTGAGGAAGTGAGGAAATTCCCCCTTCCTATTGCAGCCATCTTCTCTTCCAAGGATGGCAAATCATGATTTATGGTGGGCCCTACAATATTTATTTATTTACTATCTATCTATGAATAGGCTGCCAATAACACACTTCTCTAGGTGGCTGACTAGAAATAAAAGAACACAAATACAATATTAAAATGCATGTACTGTACATAAAACAAAACAAGAAAAATTCAGCATAAGAACAAACCAACCAAAAACTTTCCTTCCCAGCAGAGGATTAAAAATGAAACCTGTTAGCAGCAGAAATAAACAAGATAGCACCAACCAAATATTTTAAATAACCTGTAATATTAAAAGGCCTGGGTGGCTAAAAGGCTAAAAGGCTGCAAAAATACAATATGGAGGAGAGTAAGTCTCTTTGGGGAGACTATTCCATGAGAGCGGTGTCACCACTGAGAAGGCCCTCACCCCACCCTGATATAGTACAGAAGTTTTAATATTCTATGCCACTTCCTGGACTTTAGAGTTAGAGTTAAGAGCCAGCATGATGAAGGAAAATGAGACCAAACAAAGAGTGGTGTTGAACTGAAAAGAGTGCAATGGAAGTGTAATCTACAGAGGAAGCAGAAAGAGATGCTATGCCAGAGTAGAATCCAGTACTTCAGACAATGAGTGGGGCTGCCTCTCTTTAAACCTCCCCCTACATAAAACAAGTAACTGAAACTAGCAGATTAGGGAGAAAGCCCCGTCTCTGCTGTGTTAGTTTTCAACGTACAGGGGGTTGGTTTTGCGCTTCACATAGCAGAATATTCAAATATGTGACACCCATGCCTAGCCAATAACAACAAAAGTGTAGAAGGGAAGAAGTAGTACCACTCTATTCTGCCTTGGTCAGATCACACCTGGAGTATTGTGTCTAGTTCTGGGCGCCACAATTTCAGAAGGATATTGACAAGCTGGAACATGCACCAAGGAGGGCAACAAAGAGAATGAAAGGGGTTGGGGGGCCTTGTGGGGAATAGTTGAGGGAGATGGGCATGTTTAGCCTTGAAGATATGATAGCCAGTGAGGAGAGAATAATGCTAGTGGCATTTCAAGAAGCTCTGTAAAAGTTTGAGAAATATTGTAAAAAAGAAAAGCAAATTTGGAAGGGTATGCTAAAAGGCAATAGCAAATTTAGGAAATGTGTAATTTAAAAAGTTGAATTTGGATTATTGTCAGAGAGGCTGAAGGAAGTCCAAAAGGGAAAATATGTGAAAGTTTTAATGTGGTATTATATGTTTCTTTTGTTTTTTGATGGAAAATTAATAAAAATATTTTTTTTTAAAAAGAAGATATGATAGCCATCTTCAAATATCTTAAGGGTGATCACATGGAAGATGGAGCAACTAAACATTAGGAAGAACATTCTGACGGTAAGAGCTGTTCAACAGTGGAACAGACTCTCTCAGGAGGTGGTGGACTCTCCTTCCTTGGAGGTTTTTAAGCAGAGGTTGGCTGGCCATCTGTTATGGATGCTTTGATTGCGATTCCTGTGTGGCAGGGGGCTGTGTGGTACCTGACCTTTGTGGTTCCTTCCAACACCACAACTCTAAGATTCTATAGTTTAAAGTGGCACAATCTATTCTACCACTTCAAGATTTTGCCACCTCATTCCCACTTCATTCTAAAGCAGTTGTAGACCAGGTGTTGGTTCCAAGTACCTGTACTTGGTACACATTTAAAAGATTTCTGGGCACAGCTGGGTAGATACGTTTTGGAGGTCAGTGGGAGAAAGAATGGCCTTCTAGGTGAAATGAGTTTACTTGTCCAAGTTGCTAGCATCAGCCACCATTGGTTAAGGGACATTTGCCTGAGGATACCAAAGACAAAGATGATTCATCAAAGGATGACGGATTTTTACAGTTGCCTCTTCGTCACCAGATGATTCCAACATGAAACGATCCTGCATGTGTGAATGAGCCATCGCAGTAGTAACTCCCTTCTCCCCTGCAGACAGAGCTTCTGTATAACTAAACATGATCTCCAGCCATGTTTCTTTTCAATGGAGGTGATTCACCCCTTTAGTTGAGAATCACTATCAATGAACATGCATGTGTGGGGAGTCACTCTGGTGTAAACAGTTTAATGAATGCAGGCCAATATGTGATACTGCAGTCACCACAGCAGTAAAAGGAAGCAAACATGCAGCTCTGAGCAAATTTATTGGCTTCAACAACGCCGCTAACATTGATATTCTGCACCTCCATTTAACTGCTGACCAATGCAGTCACAAAATTAAAATGCTATGGAAGGCAGCTGAATGGACAAAGTATGGGTGGGAGGGGGCATGTTGCCCAAATTGCAGGAAAACATCTCCCAGAAAGCAGGGTAAAGCAGCCTGGAAGAGCTGTTAAGTCCCTCTCCTTTCCTTATCCAAATCCACACAGCCTCAGGATAAATCCCTTTCTGTGGGAAGGAGGGGGAAAGTGAGTCCAAGCAGGCCTTGAAACCATGGAGAGGGAGAGTCAGTTTTTCTATCCCCCCCAAAACACTGGGAAGGGGAGGAGGTTGTTTGGTGTCATGCCAAAGCCACAGGTGAGTAATTACTGTGCTGTACCAGGGATATCTCATTAGCTTAGGTAAATACAACTGGAATATAAGGGATTTGGAAAGAATGTCTGCCGTGAGAGATACCAAAGAGTAATTTGGAGACTGTTGCTTCGAAAAGCCAGTGCCAATTTTTTTTTAATTCTTATTTTTTTGTGGTAAATAATATTTCAGTCTGGAAGTTGGATCAAGAAACCTCTGCTAAAGGAAGGCTGCACAAAGGTATGTCATGGGGATCATTCCCTGGGTAGATTACTGCTGTCAATACTTAATAGGCAAAATAGTTCCTTGTTCTAATCCAGCTGCTCCTAGCCACAGCACGGCTGTAAGGCAAAATCCCTGTCACTTTCTGCAATGCCCAGCATTTCTGACAAAACATTTAAGCTTGATGCTTTGAGACTGAAAAAGACGGGCATATGATTCAAGCTAACAACAGTGCAGTTTAAGAGGGATGTTGTCAACAGAGCTTGGAATGTGTCCTGCCCCAGATTGCACAGTACACGGCAGAACCTAAGTTGCAGCCTCCAATCAGAAGCATCCAATGGGAAATGTTTTAATATATGCTGTCCTGGTGATTTTACCTAGCTGATAAACTGCTGGGAAGTCAGTCCTGCTAAATAATTTTGGGGTACTAAAAGGGGAGGCTGGGGTTTGCCACATATACATGCAGGAAGGTAAAGGTAAAGGGACCCCTGACTGTTAGGTCCAGTCACAAACGACTCTGGGGTTGCGGCACTCATCTTGCTTTACTGGCTGAGGGAAGCAGCGTACAGCTTCCGGGTCATGTGGCCAGCATGACTAAGCCGCTTCCAGTGAACCAGAGCAGCACACAGAAACACCGTTTACCTTCCCACTGGAGCGGTACCTATTTACCTACTTGCACTTTGACATGCTTTTGAACTGCTAGGTTGGCAGGAGCAGGGACCGAGCAACGGGAGCTCACCCTGTCATGGGGATTCGAACTGCCAACCTTCTGGTCAGCAAGCCCTAGGCTCTGGAGTTTAGATCACAGCGCCACCTGCGTCCCTTGCATACATGCAGTGCATATCCTTAATTCTATGGTAGCACCAAGTGATGATTTGCATGTGTGCATCAGCTAACCCAAATGGAACCAATTCTTACCTCACTACAGTCATACCTTGGAAGTCCGTTCGACTTCCAAAATGTTAGAAAACCAAAGTGCGGCTTCTGATTGGCTGCAGGAAACTCGGAAGCTGTGGAAGCCCTGTCGGACGTTTGGCTTCCAAAAACAGTTCGCAAACCGGAACACTCACTTCTGGGTTTGCGATGTTCGAGAGCCAAAACGTTCAAGAACTAAGCTGTTCAAAAACCAAGGTACAACTTTATATCTTCTCAAACTTTATAATGTGTTTCAGTAGAAGCAGTTTGTACATTCCGTTGGGAGACATACTGCAAGGTGAACACGCACCAATGAAACAGCCCTTTGTGACTGGCTGCTGGGTGTGAGTTTGAGAAGCAAAGTATCTGAGGTGATCTGAAAGTTGTTTGCATGCTGCTTGACCCTTGTAAATAAGAGGTGTGGAGAGTGGAGAGACTCATGGTAAGGGATGGATTGTTCGCTAGAGGCCCATGCGCAATCACATACTTGGAAAGCATCATGCTCATACGCTGAGCATGATCCTCACAACTTTCCTCCCTCTTTAACCAAAGCTAATCCCTTTTGAATCCACTGACCAAACTGTTTGACTAGGCCTAACAATCTGTAAAATTAGGAGCTTCTGATAAATTATGAGGAAATAAAGTTAGTTATTCAGCACCTGTTTGATCAGTAGCCTAGATGACCCTCATGGTCCCTTATAATTCTGGTTGCAACAAATCCTATTTGTTATGCAAAAGAAAGATGCAGTTCAGACAATTCAAAGTGTTGGTTTTGACCTATAAAGCCTTAAATGGCTCAGGAATGCAATACTTCAAGGACCGCCTCTCTCAATATGAATCTATCCGGATCTTCAGATCATCCTTTGAGGCCCTTCGTGTGTCTCCTCCATGAGAGGTCTGGAGGGCAACAACAGTAGAAGGAGCCTCTACTGTTGTGGCTCCCTGCTTGCGGAATGCTCTCCCAAGGGAGGTTAGTCTTGTGCCTTTATTATACGCCTTTAGGCACCAGGCAAAAATGCTCCTCTTCAACCAGGGCTTGGCCTGATAGATATCCAATACCTTTTAAAATGGGAGTTATTAGTTTGATTTTGTTCTTATTTTTATTATTATTATTTAATCTTGTATTTTTATGTTGTGAACTGTCCTGAGATCTACAGATGAAGGTCAGTATATGAATTTAAATAAAAATAAATATATAAAGATCACAAAATCAAATATTTAAAAAATTTAAATGTATTATTTATGGCTCAATATAAATATGATATATACTTGTGGGATGTATTATTACTAGAGCAGTCAAGAACAACATTTTCCTGCTGCCTAGAATGGACATACAGGGAAATGTGGCTCCACCTGCTCTGGAACCTCCTCTTCCTGTGTGTGATCAGGTAGATGGGCATGACCCTAGCTGACCAGATAAAAGGACTGGCCATGCAACCATCTCTTACTCTTGGACTCTCGCTCTCCTGGCTCTTAGCAAGTGCATGGCTCAACCTTCACATAGGATGGAGCCCATAAACAGAAAGTCTGAGACTTCTTTTCACTGTAACCACAAATAAAGCCTGCCTTCGGATTATTGCTGTGAACTGAACGTGAGCAAAACTTTATTATTACTTTTAAAGAAAACTGTGTTGTGTTATTATTATTTTAAGAGGGAAATAAAGGGGAAACTTACCAGGGACAATCCAGACTGGATTGCTTAATTAAAGGATTCTAATAAATCATCAACTTGCTTCCAATAAGTTGCAAAGGGAATGTGCTCTGCTGTTTACTCACTGGCGTGAGTGAGGAGGGATAATAGCAAAACAATATATCCTCTCCTACCTTCCTTGACAATACTATGGTGCTAATTAGGCTTGGGTCATTGGGTGATAGCCCAAATAAGTTATACCCAGAATAGACCCACTGAAATCCGTAGACGTCTGTTTATTTCAGCCGGTCTACATTGAATATAACTAACAATGGATATTCTTCCTTGTATTAAGACATAACTAGATTGTCGATCTGGATGAAAATGTATGTAGCCGTGTTATTTAGCAGATCACCCTGCAATTATCAGGTGATGAATACCTTGGTTGTTTGGTGCCTTTGGCTTCTCTTTAAGTCTTTCACCCTCATGCAAGTCAAAAAACGAGCACAATAGTTTTATCACATTATTCCAGAGCTCCAGGAGGAAAGAAGGGCAAACATAGGCAGAGTCAGAGCCAATGGCAAGTAGTGCCAGCTCATTCTACTTTTGTCCCTATCTGCTCCCCTGATCAGCTGTGCAAGGAGCTGAAGTGAAGGGGGAGGAAGATGATTGGCACTGCTACCTCCTGGGCTGCTTGTAAGTAAGAAGGCAGCAGGTAATGCCGGGCTGAGGTTGGTGCGGCCCCAACCACCCTAATGGAACAGCCTCTACTGCCTGGATGCCTGAGGGCAGCAAAGCATTCTCATAGGCTTCAGAACCTCAGAGGTGGAAGCTTAACGCTTTGGGGGTTTTTAGGTCTGGCTTCAGGTTTCACGTTACATGGCATGATGAAAGGAAAGCTGATTACAATAAGGAGACATTGTAGGGATGCGTATAGAAATGAGGAGAGGATATATTAGCTAGGTATCATCCTTCCTTACACATGTTTGTGAGCTTAAACGAGTCCCCGCCCCCTTTTGCAACAAAATTAGGAAGTTGTTGATTCAGCTGGTTACAGCCTTTATTTTGATAAAGCAATACAGGACGCCTTGGGGCAGACTGGATTTTCTTTTTATCCCCCTCAAAACAATAATAGCCTTCTTAGAATAAAACAGGGTTTACTTATAGTTCACATACAGTAGCAAGCTGGAAGCAGGCTTACAGTAGTAGAAGATGCATGATGATGGCAAGCGACAAGATGGGAGCAAGAGAGAGAGAGAGATGGGGACGTGATCAGCCTTTCTTATATAAATGACACCCATCTCTACCCAACTGCACCCAGGGGGAACTGGCTCCCACAGGGTTGAGAGGAAGTCCTCCCTGATGGATTCACATTCTGCTGAGTGCCCGTTCTAAAGTTGGACTTGAGTGCTCTTTCTGGATACCCCACAGACATGACTCTCAAAGGTCCTGTATTACCAAAGATGTCCAAGTTGCAGTGGTAGAGGGTAGAGGGTCGCTTTGGGACTGGTGGGGCAGAAAGCCCCCCTTTAAGTGGTTGTAAGTAAAAAAGGCAGGCAGGGCTGCATCATATTCACCCTAATAGACCACCCAACACTGCCCTGATGACCTGGAGATAATATTTCAGAGCGCAGGCCCTCATTACTGTTGGCTTTCACAGTTAATTTCTGGTCTTTGACTTTTGTGTAGAAAGAGACCATTGTGGTACTCAGCTAAATAAGCAACCAGTGGGTATTTATCTGCTCTGTTGTTTAGCCTAGCCCAAGGGTAGGCAAACTAAGGCCCGGGGCCCGGATCCAGCCCATTTGCCTTCTCAATCCTGCCAGCAGATGGTCCGGGAATCAGCGTGTTTTTACATGAGTAGAATGTGTCCTTTTATTTAAAATGCATCTCTGGGTTATTTGTAGAGCATAGGAATTCGTTCATTTTTCTTCTTCTTCAAAATATAGTCTGGCCGCCCCCCACAAGATCTGAGGGACAGTGGACCAGCCCCCTGCTGAAAAAGTTTGCAGACCTCTGGCCTAGCATAAAGAGAGGCAAAAGCTGATGCTGCTACAAACATTATCTTGGATAGCAGGAGGTGTTCTATAATGGATTGGGGTTTTGGGGAGTGGGATATGCAACCAATAACCTCTTCTCCCCATTATTTTTATCCTCTTCCACTGCCAGAGGATACTTTATTTCACCTCAGATTACAGGAACCCAACTCTACCAAGAAATGTGTAGCCTCCTTGCCTGGAAATGGCACCATTGGAGAGACGACATGTAGATCATGACATCTGTGGCGCTCCAGAAGTCCTTAGACTACAGCTGCCATCAACACTGACTATTGACCATTTTGGCTGAGGCTGATGGGAGACAGTCCAGCAACATCCACAGGGCCATAAATTCCCCGTCCTTGCTCTAGAATAAACCATTCAAACATCTAGTTCTTCCAAGGGGTTCGTACTTGAAGTCTATGGCTTCATGCACACTGTACATTTAAATCACATGACTTTCCCCACAGAATCCTGGGGACTGTAGTTTTGTTAAGGGCACACAGAACTGTAGCTGTGGAGATAAACTCTGGGGATTCTGTGGGGAAAGCTTAAAGTGTGCTTTAAATATGTGGTGGTGTATGCAGCCTGAATCTACAGGCTCAGTCACATTTGTTTCATTGTTTGGGGTGCTATTATGGCTCATTTTAGAATCCAGAGCAAAAATAAGCTGAGGACAATGGTGCAGCCAGGAACTCCAAGGCCAGAGACAAGGATGAGTAGTGAATGATTAGAAGGAGTCCCTTATGGGGGTTTGCTTAGATATTCTTCCTCCCCTTCCCTCAAAACAATGGCAGCCCATTAAAATGTGTCATTTAAAAGAAAACTGAAGTGAACAGATACTTTTTTAAAAGAAAAGAAGAATGAAAGAAATTAAGGCACGGGCCTGTGATCTTAAAACTGCTGCACACCATCATTGCCAAGAAAGGAAATGGTTTTAGCATTCTAGCTGTAGATATATGAGCCAAACCTTCCCAATAGTTGCGGAAGAAATATAATCACTCCGCACAGTGAGATTTACCCCAAAGGAGCCTTCCAAATCTCTTAAGTTTGGATACTCACAACTTTTCTTTTCTTTCTGACTTTTTTCTTTTTTTGTCCCAGCAGCACAAGTTACTTGCTTACTTTTCTCAGCAAAAATAGCAACTTTGTGAAGGCTTCAAGGATATAACAGTCTAATTAGCCATAAAACTGTTTTAGTACTGCCACTGTTGCTAAAGAGAAACAGAGATCTATTACTGAAATATTTTTTTCCCCACCCACAAAACAAAATAGCTGATGCAATCTAATAAAATAGAAACACACCTCAAAAATGTCCAACAAAATACAATGACTTTCTTAAAACACCATTGAGAATTAAATCTAGAGTCAATATAATCAATGGGGGTTGTGCCATTGACTTCAGTGGGATGAAGGGTGCAGAACTCCCCCCCCCAGTCAATTCCTTTTAAATTACCCAAATGATGCCAGATTTAACCACTATAAATTCCCTATTGGATTTTGGAGTCGAGCTGGTGGCATATGATTTTAATAGAAATATAAAATACAAGTTGAAGCGTGAAAGGCTAGCTAGATTCTACAGAGATAAAGACTTTTTTTGGGGGGTGGGGAGAAATATATCAAGTGACATCACATAAGAATGTAATGAAGTGTGTGTGTGTGTGTGTCTAAACAAATAACTTCACACAAACCCATGAACCCGTTGCCAGCCAACACTATTCTCATGTTGCTGAAGCATTTTGGAAAATGTACAACACAATTATCGCAAAGTACTAAGATCACTACTGCTAACCTCTCAACCATACAGCACAAATATTGCCAAATTGAATCCCTGTATTATTTATTTCAGCCAGCTGACTTGCAGGGAGAGTTAGGGGAGGGGGAGAAAATTGGAGAGTTAACTTCCTAATTTGAATGTGGTGTGTGTGTGTGTTTGTGTGTGTCCCCCTTTCTTTCCAGGAATTTGGGAGAAAAATAGCTATTTTTATATAAAAAATGAAAAAGGAAAAGACATCTTTGGAAATAAGTCGCAACATAAAATTGTTTTTATACACAACCCAGATGCCCTTCCTCCTCCCCCTGTGTTGCTGCTGCTGCCACCAATGTCATCGAACAGCCGACACTTGGTGGTGTTTCACTCTCAGCTATCTGCTTTATCCTTCGGACTCAGCCCCCTTTCCCCCCTCCCTCCTTTCCCATTAGATGATGATTACCTCACTGTCCTATATGCACAATTTAAAGGGAATTACCTATTACTTCAATTATTTGTTTCTTATCAACTGATGTTACACTACAAGGATTTGCATTGAAAAGACACAAAGAAGGAGCAAGTCATGGCACATTGCCAAATAAAAGAGTAATGTTCTGGTGAATTTAGCCTAAATAATTTACTGCTATATAAAAGTGGAAAAGTGGAAGGTGAACCCTTTGACCAATAAATCTCTTCTGCATGTGAAGCCCTTATCTTGTCCCCTCCAATATATTCCACACTAGGAAGCCATCATCACTGGCTCTGGTTTGTTATTTGTAAACCTTGATCTTCTGCACTCGGTGTCCTAAATATGGATAATTAGCATCAGTTTATCACGCCTCTGCATATTTTCTCTTCTCTCCAAACATGCATGCTTCCATTGGCTGCCATTCTGTCACAGAAGATTATGGAGACAGATTGCAGAGAATGAATGTGCTAAACGAGATTAGGAAGGAATAGAAATAGCAACTTGGCCAATAAATTCCTCGTGAGAGCCTTATCATACAATTACACGTTGACTTGTTTCACACTCTCCCAGCCTCTTAATCCAACGCCCCCACCAAGAATAAAATTTCACTAATTTCTGAATTACTGCATATCCTCATGACTTGTCACTGAGAATGGTTGGAAGAAGCAACACGGTCGAAAATAGAACATCCAACTTCCAAAAAGAGGTGGCGGGGGAGGGGAGGGGGGAGGGGCAGGGTGGAAACTTTATTTGCCAGAAAGGCGCCGGGGATGGAATAGTTTCTGTGAACCATGTAGAGAACGGAAGGTTTTGTGCACCTATCGTTTCAAGTGGCAATAATTCGCAGTTTGGACTTGCTTGTTTATTTGTGTCTTTAACATAAAAGCTCATCTTTTTAATTTTATTTTTACTTCCAAACTTCAATACGCTCTTTACATTCGCCGCCGTTGGATTCCGATGTCCAAGTCCTGAGCATGTCTGCTCAGAAGTAAACCCCAATGAGTTCAACGAGGCTTACTCCCAAGGAAGTGGGAAAATCTTTTTTTTTTTCTTCGCCTGGGGATAAGGCACGTTGAACGGAGTGGTCCTCACTCCCAAGTAAACAGCATTGTTGTGTAAATGCGAGGGGGGAGCTGAAAACTCATTAACATGTCATCAAAATTAAGCATTCGTAAGCCCCATTGATTTTAGTGGGAGCGATTTGAGCACGTGTTTAATTAACGCTTTTACTGAAATCATTAGGACTCGTGCAGTCTACTCAGGTTTACTCAGAAACAAGTTCTATCTAGTTCACCGGGTCTTACTTCCGAGGAAGTGTGTGTAGGATTCCAGCCACAGGGGATAACACCATGGGAGAGGGAGGAGTCCTTGGATTCTCCCCTCTAGTAGTCGATGGTCCTCAACGGCGTGGAAGGAGATCCAATCGCAGGGCTGTCTTCCAAGTAACTTTCCTGAAGTGTTGGGTGCCAATTTGGGGGCTGTGGATCGGGACGACCCGGGAACTTGGCCACCAGAGCTCCAGCAATTGCTGGCGTTCACCTTCGTTGCATAACAAAGGAAAGTTTTCGCAGGTCTTACCGCGGTTGCTGCTGCGTGGTTTTGACTGGGCTCGTTGAAATGAATGCAGTTTGAGAACAAATGCCCACCAAACAACTCCGTTTAGCAGAGCAGCTAGTTAGCGTTTGATTTTAAATTGCTGGAGGGTTTTTGTTTGTTTGTTTGTTTTGGGGGGGAAAGAGAGAGGTAAATTCTGAAGGTCGTGTGCCAGAAAAGTTGATTTTCTATAGAATAATAGCAAATCAAGAAAGGTTTCGGAGAACGTGGTGGTTACAGGTTCAATTCCTGTAAGGACCATCTGCATATTCCTGCATTAGATGATCCTCCCAACACTATGGATTCTGTGATTCTAAGAGATAGGGAAAACGGGCTCCCAACTGTAAGGCCAAGGCTGCTAACCCCAAGTGCCCTTAATTTAGGGAGCAACTCCATGGAAATCAGTGGAACTGAATTCCAATGAATTGTCTGTAGACAAACTCCAAAGAGTTTAGCAACCGCCGAAACTCCTTGCATTGAGCTTTGAAACTCTTAGGCACACTGCTGCTCCTGAACGAGAAAGAAGAAGCAATTCAAAGCAAGGTAAAAAAAAGCAGGTGAGGAAGACTCGAGTAATCTCAGGAATTTGGTACTCAAAAAGGAAGAAGGAAAAATAAGATAAAAGCGTGCGGTTGAGGAAGCCCTGCACTTTTGCTTACAGCACTGGCAAAGTTAAGCCCTTGAATTCCAGAATCCCAGACTTGCAGGGAACAAAAATATATATGGAGCTCAAGCTCTGTGCAGGTGTTGTGTGGAAGAGCCATTGGGCGAGATCCAAAGAAACGCACTCCTCCTATGGAGCTCGCGCGTGCCCTCCAGGCCACCAAATGGAAGAGTTTCCCAGAACTGTCTGCTAGGTGGCACCGAGAGCAGCTGTTCGAAGAAAATACCTTCCCCCAAGGCCCCAGACACGCCTAAAGCAGCTCTTTGGGATCCCGACCTTTGATACCAATGACAGCCTGCTGCCAATAAAGGGTGTCGTCATGTGCACATTGACTTGGGAGTCGGTCCTATTGAACTAAGTGAGATTTACTAACTGTGCATATGAAAAAGTAATTCCTATTAAATTCAACGAGGCTTACTCCCAGGTAAGTGGGGCTAAGACTGCAGCCATATTTCTGAGTGAGTGAGTGAATGCATGCATGCATAGGATTGGTCTGAAAGCAGGTTTCACCTGCAGTACTGTCCTCACTTATCTGAGGGTAAGCCCCATAAGTCTCACTTCTAAGTAGAATTGAATGCACCGAAGCCCACTGTTAGCTAAACGCGCGTTGTCTTACGTGGATTGTGAATCTAGCACTCAAAAGACTTTGAATATCGGGTCCTCCCCGCCACCGCCTGAATCGCTTATAGTAAGCTGACTTTTCAAATGGTTTCCCTCCTTTACAGTGGATGGCTATCTGAGGACCTCATTGTGACTTAAAACGTAGAGGCAAATATTCTGGTAGTATCTGGAGGTTCATAGGAAAACATCCAGATATCGCTAGGCAAATGTAGAATTAAACGGGTTAGGAAGCCAGGCGTCCATCCCTAGCAATCTGTGGAATGGGTTAGCAGCTGATTTGCGCCAGGAGTAAAAGAATTCTAAACAGGACCCCTTCACATTCCCCTTCCAAAAATGTTGACGTCCCAAAGGATGGGTGCTTTCTGTGTGATCCTCTGCAGGAATTCCCAGGAGGTCCGACAATCCTTCACCAAGCAACTTAAAAACCTGTTCATTAAGGAAGGAACACCATCATGCAGAGTTCCAAAAAAACCACACCCCTAAAACCATCCTTAGCAAGAGCATCTTGGACGATGGACACTTTTTCTCATTATAGCCACAAGCAACAGGGCTCTAAACAAAACAGTCACTTGGACTGCCAGCCCCACTTTCCCACTGAGTTTAATGGCGTGCGAATCGCCTTATCTTCTCACAAAACGCTGTCCTATCTAAAATGCAATCTGCAATCCTTTTTGTCCAACTTTTGACTATATTGGGATGCCTCTTTATGTTTTTTTGTTGTTGATATTTTTGAAACCCCTCCCCCTTTATTTCCCCGAACAGCCGTTCCCAAATGCATTGCTCTTGGAGCAGCCCCATAGATTCTAATGGGACTACTCTCAAGTAAAGAGATAAGGGAACAACTACAGAAGAGAGATATGGAAAGCCTATATTTCCCCCCCAAGTTTCTTCATATCCCCGGGCCCTCTTTCTGGCTACCTTCCCGCCTTGAAGGACAACAAAACCTGCCCCAGCTAAAAAACAACAACACCCAGCGTCTTTTAGAGGCGACCAAAAAACGCAGAGCCTCGGCCGCTAGCTAGCTAATCTATCCATCCACCCACCCAGCCTCCAGAGTTTTGCCATTAATCTGGGAACAAACTGCTAACCTCGGTGGCTGGTATTTTCGCTTTTCTTTTCTCACTTTTCTTAGTGTGGGGAAAGCAGCAAAGCCTGTGTGGACTGATTGTGAGGGGCTCTGCTGGAATTTGGCAGCGCCAAGGCTTGGAGAGCAGCCCCATGCTGACTCCCATTCAGCGGGCCAGTTCTCCGCGAGCTTTGCAAGTTTCACTCAGCCGTGCACTCAATGGCTTCACAAAGCTGATTACAAGCTTCAGCGCATTCCTGAAGGAGCCAGAAGCGACGCAGGTGCAAACGAGCCGAGGGAGCCCCTGATCCCGGGCGCGGAATGGGGCAAGCTGGGAAAGGCTGGGACCACACAAATCCAAGGCTCACCAGGCAGCTTCCAGCCTGCCTTGGGAACTGGGGGGGTCGTCAGCCGCTCCTTTCAACCGGGACCCGGGAAGCGCAGGAGCCGCACGTAGCAGCACTGGGACAGCTCCCAGTCAGACGAGCCGGGGAGAGCCAGCGGGGCGCGCTGTGTATGTGTGCGTGCAGGCCAGGGGGGCAGCCCTACGGCACCTGAGCATCCCCGCTACACACACATACCCCTTTACCCACCTCAGCCCAGCAGCATCGCCTGCTCTGAGGCTGTCTGGCAATCTGGCGTCCCGACCCTAACTAAACTCACAGAAAGACACGTTGCAGCCCTAATAGAGGCAGCCAACCTACAGAGAGCTTTTCATAGAAGTCGTCGAGTCGGAAGGGACCCCAGGGGTCATCTAGTCCAACCCCCTGCCACGCAGGAATATTTCGCCCAGCGCGGGGCTCGAACCTACTACCCTGAGATTAAGACACTGAGCTGAAAGTGGAAGGCAAGGCTCCAGCTCAAGCAACGCGCCGCCGAGACACTTTTCTCCGTCCCTTTCCCACATATATACCGTATAGTCAATATTATTTTTTATCTGGGAGTGCATCTTGCTGGACCGTAATGACATCCTTTCTTTTGCCTTGGCAGGCTTCTATTTTATTTTAGGAAGGGACGGGGAAGCGGGAGAGGTGTGCCCTCGCGCGCCTAGCCTCTGTAGCCCCTGCCCGCCTCCCTCTCCCTCGAAGTCACACGAGCCGCTCCAGAATTCCTCACCTCCGCGGGGGGAATAAAGGCCGGGGGATTGTTGGCTGCCACAATGAGAGCCGCTCCCCCGCAGGGCTCGCCCTCCCCCCCTTTTCCGTGGGGGTGGACTGGACAGGAGCCCTGCAGTCCCGGGGTGGAGGTCGGGGTGGGGGTGTTCCTCCTAGTTCTGCTTGCTGAACAAAACGAGAAAGTCGGGAGGGGGAGGGAGTCCTTTCCCTTCCTTAACGCTCCCCCCGACCGCTCCCCCCCTTTTTCCTTCCTTCTCTCTCTCTCTCTCCCAGGAGCAGAGCTGGATAATTAATTACGGCCCCCCTCCAGTGAATGGGAGGGGGAACGCTGTGTGTGTGTTGGGGGGCAGAGAGAGAGAGAACTAGACTTGGAATTGTACAAAAAGCTCTCCAGCGGGAACCACAGCAGCCTCTTTCATGCTCTCCAAATAGTTCCACGGCTGTGCAGGAAAAGACCCCCCTCTCTTTCTCCTATAACCCCCTCCCCACCTCCATTCAGGAGCCCTTTAAGTTCCCGGCTGCCCCACGATCAGCCTTCTCCTTCCTTTGGGTTCCCACTTGGCTCCCAAGGCGCGTTTCTCAGCTGCGCCTCTTTTCCGCGGCGGCGCATTTCGCCCGGGCGGGCAGTGCGTCTTCCCTCCCTCGCTTCCTCCCTTGAAACTCTCCAACTTCCCCCAGCTCAGTATCCCTGCCTCGTCTCTCTTTGGCCTGCCACCAACTTCCCCGTGGGTGTGTGTGGGGGTGGGGGTGGGGGTGTGTGTGTGTGTGTGTGTGAGAGAGAGAGAGAGAGAGAGAGAGAGAGAGAGAGAGAGAGAGAGAGACGAGTTCTCTTTCTCTCTCTCTCTCTCTCTCTCACACACACACACACACGCACGCGCACACACGCACCCCGCGAGCGGTTGCCTTGGCAGAAAAGGTGCAGCTTTCTGATGTTCTTTTGTCTGATAACTAATTCAAGTTAATGCGATCTTTATGTAAAGCTAACAGCGGATAATTGTCTATTTTCTCGCCAACAATCTCCATCACAATCACTTATCTGGAAACCTGCGGTTTTATTAATCGCTCTATATTCCCCGAGATAAGCGCCTCTCGAAGGATCAGTAAACACGCGAGGGGGGGAATTAAACAAACTCCAGAGCCACTTCGGCTCCCATCGCATCTTTCACCCCCGGCGGGCACCGGGAGGAGGGGAAACGGGGGCCGGGCCCGGGTGCCTCGCGACACACTTTCGCCGGGGGACCACGACGGGTCCTTCCTGGGAAGCCCCGGAGACCCGATCCTGTGGGGCTTCCTTCCGTGGAAACAGGGGAAGGATCTCTGCCTTAAGGCTGCGGGGTAAACCAGCTGGATATCAGCTCCCCACCACCAACAGAAAAAGCAGTAGTTTTGTACCGAGGGAGCGCCTGTGTTTCTTTCTGGGTGTGAGCTCGTCCCTCACCCTCGAATTTAAGAAGCTATTAATTGCATTCCACCGTGTGTGTGTGTGTGTGTGTGTGAGAGAGAGAGAGAGAGAGAAAGGATCCAAGTTTCAGATGAGCAAAGAAAGTTATATGGATATTAACTGCGAGCCCACAATGTGGTGCAATCGAAACACTGGGCTTTAAGCAAGTGCTTCCTTCCGTGTGAACGCGGGGCTAAGTCCTTTGGAAGTCACTGGAACGAAGGCAGCAGCAGCTGCTGAAACTAATCGTGGATCCGGCTCTCCTTCCCCGGACAGACTTTTCTACTACCAACCCACCCAGTTAAGTCTCAACGTGGCACCCCCAGTTCTCATTCACAAACCCTTGAGACTCACCTAAACAGGTGCAGCCCCAGGGAGAGAACGGGTTCAACAATAAGACTCACTGCACGTCCAGTCACTGAGTTAAATGGGACCTTTCCAGACAAGTGGGCACAGGATCATAAGCGAACAGCGATACGTGTCTTACTCCGAAGTAAGTTTCTCTAAGTTCAATGATTCCCAGGTAGGTGCGCACAGGAGTACGATCCTGAGCACACCTAACCTTGAAGGGAAACCTGCTAAAAGGAATGTGCATAGAACTGGGCTGCATCCAGCTACTTCCTTGGCCAAAAGACCCATTGAAATAAGTCTCCCTGCTGAGGAAAAAAAGCTGTCCTGCTAAGAGAGAGGAAATCGATGGGATGGATGCGGTTTAAATGGCAGCTGTGGATCCGTGGCTGGTGCCCGGGCACAAGCGAGTCGCGCGCCTCTGTTGTCTTTCCCCATTATTAGCAGATGATGGGGAATATTTGCACTGAAACGAGACTGGAGTCCCAGAGGGCGGCGGGGGGGGGGGTGAGTCGAAGCGAGCGCTGCCATGGGAATCTCCTCCCTTGCTCAGCTCAGCTTCTTTTCGGTTTAAGGAAGAAATTATGGCAAATTGTGCTGCAGATCCCTCGAGGGAAAACATTCCGGTATTGCAAAGATCTTTTTTTATTTCTTTTTTAGGTCTTTCTACGAAGAAGTCAAAACAAGAGTGTCAAACGAAAACCCATTTCAGGGGGCCTGTGTGGGCTGGGCGGGTGCATGTTGTTTACGTGTGTGTGTGTGTGTGTGTGTGTGTGTGTGTGTGTGTGTGTGTGCCTGCAAGCTAGTTTGAGAGGGTAAAAAGTTTCCAGGGTTTTTTGTGTGGGAGGGGTGGGAAAGAGGAGATGGAGCCCGACGCGATTTGCTCTCCTTCCTCCATTCCTCCTTCCATCTGCCTGGAAATGAATGGCGGGTAGGAACAGAGGAAGCTGCCATGCCCCGAGCCCGTCCATCTAGCCCAATATTGCTTGCACAGGCTGGCAGCGGTTCTGTAGGATTTTTCGACGGGGCACATTTTCCCTGCCCTACTTGGAGGTCGTGCTGGGGAATGAACTGGGACCTCCTTCTACACTCAAAGCAGACGCTCTGCCACTGAGCTATGGCCCTTCCCCAGTTGTGTTTTGGAGTAGCTACCGGTATTTTCCATCTACAGAAGAGGGCACAGCTGCAAATAAGCAGACGATTGCGCGGAAGGAGGAAGATTACAATACGCGTGTCTCTGCCCAGCGACCTTCCACGGGCTTGATTAGACTGTAATAAAAGAACTTAACGAGATCCTCCGATGCAGGGCCAATTGGGCATAGGATTTTAGCCTTAGGCTGCGATCCTAACACAAACCCGAAGCCCCGTTATACTTGGCCCTGAGTCCCGATTCCAATCCTGTCGATTTCGATGGAATTTCCCAGACAGTTTAGGATCGCAGCTGCTTCAGCTTCAGCCCTGCTGCACCCTTGGCCAGAAGTGAGCGCCACATTGAACTCGACGGGGCTTCCTTCCGAGTAAATATAAACCGGCTAGTGGGGCCTCAGCTCCTCAGCTCACTCACAAAGTCCTCCTGCAAGTTCCCTGCAGGTAAAATGCCTTGCGGGGGGCTGCCATCTTCCCCTGCGACTCTAATCCATCTTTCACTTGTAAATAGGAAACCTTCCCATGCAATCTGCTTGCAAAACCGATCCTGGGGTGTTGCTTTCTGGCGGGCTGGAGTTCTGGAGGGCGCACCTTCCGTTTCCCTTTCGCCCTTCACTCAGCCCAGTCAGGGGTGACATTATGTCCTCTTTTGCCAAGACACGTTCTCTTTTTCATGGGTATGTAAAATGAGAGTCTCCATAGTTAAAAGTAGAAGTCGGGAAATATGTCCCTCTCTTTTTGCTCTTCAAAATAGGGCATCCCTACCAGAAAGCCGCTCCTTCCCGGAGGCAGCCTTTTTAGATGGCGCTGCTGTCCTGCCTTGCAGGCATGTTGTACGTTTCGCCAAGAAGACCCTGTGTGTGAAGTGCTTTGAACATCACTGTGCTTTGAACGTCACTTTGAAGCGCTGCCCTGCTATGAACTACGGTGAGGGTTGAGGGGCAGCTCGATTTTTGGCCAGAGCAGCGGGAGTGGGGTGGGAAAATGTGGATTTGGGGTGAGTTCTCATTGTGGAAGACAGGAGAGGACCTCTCTCTCTCTCTCTCTTAAACCCCTCCATCTGATTCTCCACTCCTCCTCCTTCTCCCCCCGCCTGGTGTTCCCAGGGGCTTCTGGCTTCGGCTTGCGGCCCGGGCGAGCCATCCCACTTCATCTCTCACCTGAATCTTGTCATCTCTGCCATCTCGCAGTGATCTGGGAACAATGGCGGGTCCCTTGGACAGCCCGAGCTGGTCAATCAGGCAGAACAGACTATGCAAATGGAATGGAAAGGCGAAGCGGGCGAGAACAGTGGCGCCCATTGTCTTGCGCATTTCAAAGCCAAGCCCAGCTGCAGCGCCGTTGCTGCCTCGGACCCGGCGGTTGCTACACGAATGTCAGCCCTGCGAAGCATCAGGTCGGGGGAGAAGCGGCTGCGCGCGCAGGCAGGCACCCCCCCCCAACCCCCAGCCCGCCCGGAGATGAAGCAGCAGCCCCCTTGGCAATGAATCATTGAATCATAGAACTGTAGAGTTCGGCAGTCATCTGGTCCAACCCTTGCAATGCAAGACTCTGTTTGCCCGACGTGGGGTTCGAACCCACGACGCTGAGATTAAATGTTTGACGCTCTACCGACTGAGCTATCTTCTTCTTCTTGTTGTTGTTGTTGGAGGAGGAGGAGGAGAAGCAACAGCTTGCAACTTTCTACTCTTTCAATCCCAGAGATATTTTTGAGAGGGTGTGTGTGAAGAATACCCCCTACATCTCTAGAACTGTTCCCCACCCCTTCCTTACTAATAATATATCAACCTCAGGCCTTATGCAACAGGGCAGGGCCATTGCACTCCTGTACTCCTCTGCTGGGCTGCTCTGAGAAACAGGATGCTCGCTAGACCTGAAGGGCCTTTGGCCGGTTTAGTCCTTATGAGCTCCCCATGCATTCTTAGAAGTGGAAGTTAAACAGATTGGATCAAGTGGAAACATCTCAGTGGAAGTTAAACAGTATAAGGCAGAAGGCATAGTTTGGAGCCCAAAGAACTTAGTAATAAAACCAGAGCAATGCGATTTACCTGACTGGTGAATGGAGCTGTAAGCCGAAAGCAGAATCAAACAAAAGTTGGTCTTGTTAAATTTCAGCACCAGGGAAATGGGGAAAGCTTTGGTTTGGGGGGGGGGTTCTGTTCATTTGTTTTTAAAATAATTTTGATTTAAAAAAAATCTTAGTTTACAAAAGTACATGCATTGTCTATTTTTCAGGTTGTTATTCAGATCAAGCACATCTGTTGTGAGACATTAGTGTTATTTGCAGTATAAGGTCGGGGGGGAAGAGGGGGGAGAGGGAGTGTATGTGTGGGGTTTGGCATCAGTGTCACTTGGGTAGGTTCTCTTTCTATTCGCTTGTTATATTTCCTTGGTAGTTAGAGAGCTTGGGGTGGCTTCTCGAAGCTACAAACATGAGCCTGACCAAACTGTGGGAGGCAGTGGAAGACAGAAGTGCCTGGCGTGCTCTGGTCCATGGGGTCACGAAGAGTCGGACACGACTAAACGACTAAACAACAACAACAACAACAACAATTTGTCTTTGGTTGGCTGCAGTGAGATTTGTTCATTAATGTGGGGGGGGAGGGGTTGTTGGGTCAAGTTAGCCTAATTGATTTGTATGCTGTCGGTGGATTCTTGTAGTTGTCTTTTGGGGCTGTGTATGTGATAGCCTCCTGCCAACCTAGCAGTTCGAAAGCACATCAAAGTGCAAGTAGATAAATAGGTACCACTCTGGTGGGAAGGTAAACGGCGTTTTCGCGCGCTGCTCTGGTTCGCCAGAAGCGGCTTAGTCATGCTGGCCACATGACCCAGAAGATGTACGCCGGCTCCCTCGGCCTATAGAGCGAGATGAGCGCCGCAACCCCAGAGTCGGCCACGACTGGACCTAATGGTCAGGGGTCCCTTTACCTTTACTTATGTGATAAAGGGGAACCATACCAGGGTGAAGGCATCTTCTATTTGTCCCCATGTCAGTTTCAGTTTATTGGTTAGTTTTTCTAATAAGGCTGTTTCCCATGCAATTTGATACCATTGGTCCATGTTTACTCCTGACAGGTCTCTCCAGTGTCTGGTTATAATGCTTCCGGCTGCTGAGAGTAGGTGGGTTATGAGTTCTTTATAGTGTGAGTTGACATTATTATCTTGGAAGGTGTTCAGTAGGGCCAGTTCTGGGGAGACTTCTAGTACCTGTTTAGTTATTTTGCATATTTCTTGCATGACTGCTGTCCAGAAGGGTTGGATTTGGGGGCATTTAAGCCTCGAGGGTCATCCAGACTTGTGTTTACTTATCCTTTATTTTCTTCTTCTTTTAGGTGGCTCTGGTGATTTGCCTCCAAGTGGTGGCTAAGCTCTGCGGACAGAAGTGTTTCCTTTTTCCTATAGCCCATCTCTTGTTATCAGATGGACATGCTGGCGGGCTGCAGGTGTTTGAAGGCTGGAAACTCAGTTAGATGATGGGCTGATCCAAAAAGGCCAACCCGTTTGCTGGTCCCTGGACAGTTTGCTGCAAACTTCTTCTGGATTAGCCAATCCTCAGCAAATATTTGGTCTTGCTTGTATCTCATCTCCTCATTCTTTGCTGGAGGTCCTTCTGGATAAAGTCCTTCCCCCACCCCACCCACTAAGAAAGGAGATGCTCTCCTTAATATGCCACAAATTACAAGGTGAGGCTAATGCTAATCATGTTGGATTAAGGAAATCCTATTAAAATTAATTCATCTGGCAAAATTAAATTTCCTGATTTTCAATATGTGGCCGATCTGTTCCTTAAAGAGAGAGAGATAAAATCAGCAAAGAAAACTAGCAGGCCCCATACAATGTAAATGAGCCTGCATTTGATATTCAGCTGGCCAGGAAGCGCCCGGGAAGCGGGGTGGGGGGGTGGGGGGCCTTCTTTTCTAAAACCAGAGCAGCATCAGCTCAAGCCTGCTGAGAAGTCATGTAGTGGGGCTTGGAAACTACAGCCCCTAACCCCAGGTCCCTGTGCCATGGTAAAGGAAAATGCAAGCAACATGTCAGTAGGAGGAAAGTGTGGTGTAGTGGTTAGAGTGCTGGACTCAGGAAACCAAGACTTAAATCCCTTTTCAACCATAAAGCTCCATTTGTAGCCTTGGGCCAGTCATAGTCTCTTAGCCTAACTCGGCAGGGTTGTTGTGAAGATTAAAATGGCAGGGGAGGAGAATTGTGTGCGTCACTTTGAGTTACTTAGGAGAAAGGTGGGATACTAAAGTAATAAATAAACAAGACACACACCCAGAGACAAATTTCTATGCTCAGATACTTTCAAGGTGGCATTGTGAAAAAGTGGTGCATCTTAAGAACAGTTGTGGTTATCTTCTGTCTAATTTCTTAATAAAACCACATTGGGTTGTATCCAATGTTAGACTGAGAGGAGACCATCGAAACCGATAAACATGGCTAAATTAGGTCCATTTATTTCAATGGGTCTACTCTGAGTAAAACTAAGTTGGACACGGTGCCATAGCATTCAGCATAGGCAAGTGTAGGTAAAAGCTTACTTTTGTATTGCTTGTCAGACCAAAGTCTGACCACACAAGCAATTAAAACTACAGCATTAAACAAAACAATAAAACACCAAAACACAACAAATTATAGCAAAAACAATGATAAATAGCCATTGCACCTAAATACAGAAAATATGTGGCATGAGGGGGCTGGAATAACAAAACCAGTCATTATGGAAGTCCTGATTGAAATAGATGGTCTTCACCATTCATTCTAAGTACGAAAGCAACCAAACACATATCCACATTACAGAGAGATAGTTTCAAAGCTTGGACATTGCTGTGGAAAAGGTTGTGTCCTATAAATAACTTGAGTCATGCTTCAAGGGACACCTGAGTGAACACAGAAATGTGTTGAGCAAGTCACTATAGATGTTTCCTGATATTAATCAGGAGGGAACTCCACAAAGCCGGGGTTCCACCACTGAATGCCCTGCTCCTAACAATCATAGTCACTAGCCTGACTTCAGATAAAAGAGGAATGCAAACAAAGCTGCTGCCCGCAGCTCCAAGATCTTGGGCAGTCTCATATGAAAGCAAGCAGTGCTTCAGATCTCATGGTCTCAAGTCATCTAGGGCTAAAAAGCCAAGAACTTGTAATTCAACATTCAGATGAGCTACCTCTTCTTTTTCTTTTGATAGCAACAGAAGTGACACAGCTGAAATGTGAATTACTCTCCTCTAAATTTTCCTGAAGAGGGACCAGCAGCGTACAAAATGCATTCAATCAATAATTTTTTTTTCTTGTCTACCCATTCCTTTTTAAAAATCTGTTTCCAGTTGCTTTTACAGAAGGGCAATGAAGCTGCTGGACTTTAAGGGGGAAACTAGTACTTTGAATTGCACTTGGAAATGAACTGGGAGCCAATGCAGCTTAAAAAGTATGCATATCATTATCCAAAAAGCTGGGCCCCCAATACCACTCTAGCTACAGAGTCTTGCACCAGCTGGAGTTTCTGAATACCCTTCAGAGGGAACCTCAAGTACAAAGCACTGCAGTAGTTTGAAATGGCTATTAAAGCAGGCATAAGAGTAGCCAGTTTTGTCTTCTCAAAGGGCCACAGAAAAGCAGTGCAAATGCACTCCTGGCGGGTTATCACTGGAACATCCAGGATCAAAACTCCAGGAGAACACCTAAACTATACACATTATCCTCAACTACTACCTCAACTAGAATAGGGGAAGTATGCATCTCTAGGCAAGCTTTCCTATGACCAATAGGACAGGCAAGTAAGTACCCTTTCCCCCTTTAAAAGCAAAGCAATTTGCCTCCTTTGTCATGCAAGTCTAGTACATGGGCCCATTTAATTTATAGCAGCAGTTACAATGGGTAGTGCGGAGATAGAGGTATTGGAAGATAATCACAGGTGGGATTAAAACTGCAGGAGGGGGCCATGATGACCCTTCCTTTCCTTCCTGGCGTGCCTCCAATTCCATACATGCTTTTAAAATGTCAGTAGCATCCACAGCTATGCCTAGATAACCAATTGATAAAGATAACCTAATGGTTATTCTCACTGGTAGAACAATGTACACACAAGCTAAATCATCCCTGTCTAGCATTCTGCTTCCACAGACGGCTTCTTTTACAGTGAAGTTACATGAGTGTCCATACACCTATGCCTGTTGTTTTACTTTCCTGTTCCCTTCAGTTATGGACAGAGGTTGACCACTACACCACACCTTCTCTGGAGTTTTGACTGCCTCCCATTCTCGTGGACACACTAAGTTCTCTACGTTTCCTTCCCTGCACACAGCTCTCACTTTCAATAAGTCGTAAATTAAGGCTGAAAAGCAAACTCACAAAGTAGTTATGAGAGTCATGCCACATTAACTCCCTCAGATAATGTGGAAGCTTTTCAAACCAGGGTGTTAGAAAAGCGCTTCCTAATTTTTATGACTGGGATGGCACACATATTGTTTTAAGCTTGGGAGGCCATCTTCATTCACCCACCAAGGTTATCTAGAAAGGTCATTGTGTCCCCCTGCTTGGATCCTCTTCTGCCCACCTCATACGTAACTTCTCCCACAACTTCTCATACAAATCTCCTTTTCCCATTTAATGTCTAACCAGAGCTAACTAGACACATGATGACCCCGTATCTCCCTGTCAGTGATTCCTGTGAATCTCTCTGTTTAAAGCTGTTAAATTACCTTATTGGTATTGTTTCCTATATTGTCGTATGTAAAATGTTGATATTATGATCATTTTAAATTGTTGTTCATATTGTTTCTGAATTGTTATATTTATTCTTGCTCATTTGGTATGGTGTGAGATATGAGTTTGGGCACAGTTTGTGGGGAAATAGTATGCAAATAAACTAATGATGAAATCCTGATCTCTCCTTTTGAACTCGTGCCTATAGGGCTCATACCAGCAAGAAATGCAAAACTATTTGACCATACACATGCCTTATTGGTGTCCCACTGTAACCTGCTGCCTGTCCCAGTAACAAGTGCAATAAATGATCTTTCTTGCTACATTTTCACCCCCAGACCATCTGGCAGTAGTGCAAACACATAGAAAAGGTTATGCTGAGAAAACTGCGCTGATGCTTTTAAAGAACTAGTCCTACTTTTTCTTACCACTGCCTACTGGTTTTTGGTTTTTTTAAACGCTCCCCCCACCCACTACCTGAACAGAGAAATACATTATTTCTGCAGAGGTTCTTTGAACCTTTCAGATCACTCTAGCTGACTGTAAAAGTTAGGTTTGTGTTCTTCAGAAGCAGCTTGATAGAAAGGTGAACTATCAGTAGCTTTAAACGCCATGAAAGAGATTTGAATGGCTGCAATCCTATACCAAGTTAAGAGTTTTTGACCCATTCATTTCAATGAGTCATTCATTCCTGTGAGTGAACATAATTGGCCACAGATTGCAACTATAGCTTTTCCTTCCCTTTAGAGCTCATTTTAAACATCGGTGGAGTGGGTGGGTGGCATCTACCATACATTTCATTTTCAGGTTTGGCTGATTTGAACTGTAGGTATGCAAATACGAGCAGAAATCAGTTGTTTCAGTTCCCAAGAAATATATGGGGGAAATACTCAAACAATGGTGTCCATTTATTGCTTGTGGCCTGAGCTCCCTCACTGAGAGAAAACACACACACACACACACACACAGAGAGAGAGAGAGAGAGAGAGAGAGAGAGAGAGAGAGAGAGAATGTAAGAAATATTCAAGTATCTTTGTCTTTCTGCTTCCACATAATTAAAAAAAAAAACAAACCAGAATTTGGAATAGGTGTACATATGAATTAAAAGAGGCCGAAAACAGGCAGATTTGCAAGGGATCAAGATTTATTTTCTATTAGACACTGTGAAAGTTCAAAATGTAGATGAAAGGCAATTCTGAACAGCATCAATTACTATAGACCACAACTGTCCATCCCTGTCTTTGCCAGTCATTTAAGAATGCTCCATTATGCAATCCGCCTATCTGCCCACAGAAAATATCCACGCAGTGCACTTCAATGCACTTTAGTGTTGTTCAGCTAGCTGCCATGCGCTTTGAATGAAATCAAATAGATGGCTAGGTGACACTGACTGAGATGTCAGCAGGTACAGTAAAATGGCCTTTGCAGTCCCCGCCATTTTAACAACTATTTGATTGGGCTACTTGGATGTGAATGTTCTGTTCCATGTTTCTACGCTGCAGTGACAGTTGCCCTCACCATCCACTACCAAGCCTTGAACTGTTGTTAATAAAAATGCAGTCTGCTAGTGATGGGATCAGAAAGAATGAATCTCAAGGTGATGCTAACATGCAGCTTTAGATATCATCACTCAGGACCTTGAGCGGTCCTGCTGTAACTCAAATGGCACAAACTGAAAATTCCTGAAAATCACAACAATGGCCTCATTAAATGGGAGACTTTCAGAGCACCATTTCATCCAGAAAGGAAACACGTGAGGGAGATGATTAAGCTCTATTTAAGGACCAGTTCACACATCACATTCTGGGCTATGAGCTGCCCTATGTTGCCTAACTGTACACCTAAAGATGGAAAGAGTGATTGCGACAACTTGTGTATTTGCACCAGTTTATTCAACAGGGAGCGTGATTCGGCTGCTGCTCCTTCTTGAGGACAAACTTAGGTATGCCTCTGTGTAAATGTGTAAAACAGCCTTGAAACATTTGGTGAGGGAGGAGGAATAAAAGGAAACTAAGCTGTACAGAATCAGCATCCACAAGCGTGAACAGACCTCAGTGGGGTGACAAGGCTCATTATGCACCTTCGGAAACATGGGGTGTTCAATTGATCAAAAAAGTACTGTATAATTCGATCAAGCTGCTTCTACCTCATTAGGAAAATGAACTCCTCTGAACAAAATAACTTTCCTCAACCTAGAATTTCTTTCTAACATAAATGGCTACCTCCACTACCTTTCTGGTCTCTAATTCCCTTCCGGCATCTTTTAAAATGTGGAGCCAAATATTTTCAGCTAGTTCTTAACATATGAACAAATAAATCTAAAGCCAGAATGCAAGTGGTGAGGTTACCTCAGGGTTTGAGCCATTAAACAGATTGTCCAGTTCACACACACATACACACAGAGAGATTTAATTTCTGTGTAATTTATTTCTATCCCAGGGCAGCCTCCAAGCAATTGCATAAATAGTTCTTGGAAGTGGGAAGTCAACATGAGTCATGACTAATTCGTCTTGGGTTTTGTTCTCACAAAAGCTTGAAAGGAATTATGAAGTTCTTAGCATGTTTTACGTGCTTTCTCTTTTCCTGTGTAAACTCTTCCTATTGATCATGGAATTATTATTTTATTTTTTATTTATTAAATTTGTATCCGTGGATCTCAGGGCAGTTCACAACATAAACATGCAAGATAAACAAATTAATCCTATACATTAATGTTCCAGAACTGAGCATGGTAGTCAGACAATCTATTCTTCTAAACCGCTTCATTCATGTAGGCAGGAAAGATATAATCAGAAATTAAGACAGCTGGGAAGGCGGTAAATGGGATTAAAGGTCTCAAACGCAACACCCAGCTATTTTTATTTATTTATTAAAATGTTTATAGATAGCCCCCTCATATAAAATATAACGGCAGTGACTAGCAAGATATAGGTAATGGTAAAGGGACCCCTGACCGTTAAGTCCAGTCGCAAAGGACTCTGGGGTTGCGGCGCTCATCTTGCTTTATGGCTGGGACAGCCGGCGTTTGTCCGCAGACAGCTTCCAGGTCATGTGGCCAGCATGACTAAGTCGCTTCTGGCGAACCAGAGCAGCGCACGGAAATGCCATTTACCTTCCCGCTGGAGCGGTACCTATTTATCTACTTGCACTCTGACATACTTTCGAACTGCTAGGTTGGCAGGAGCAGGGACTGAGCAACGGGAGCTCACCCCGTCGTGGGGATTCAAACTGCCGACCTTCTGATTAGCAAGTGCCACCCACGTCCCTAGCAAGATATACAAGTACACAAAAACATAAAATATCATCAAAACAATATAATAATAATAATAATAATAATAATAATAATAATAATAATGATGATGACTCATCTTGAAATAGGCCTTTAAGAGATTTCTGAAAACTAGCAGATCCCTGCTGAATCTCTATTGCAGGTGTGCCCAAACTTTTTTCAAAGAGGGCCAGATTTGATGAAGTGAACATGCATGAGGGCCAACCAAGGTTGTTAAGCTTTTTATAGAATTGAAGTTGTTGAGCTTATTTTAGGATTTAACCCCAAAGTTGTTGAACTTTTTTTTAAAGGATTTTACCCCAGGGCATATACGGCCCATGGGACCGGATTAAATCAACCGATAGGCCGGATTAGGCCCCCAAAATGGACTTTGGACATACCTTCTCTATTGGAAGAGTATCCCACAGCATGGGACCAGTAACACTGAATTTCCAAATGCTATTTAAAGCCAGTCATGCTTCTGCAACACAGTACTCCTCAGGGTGATCTCAGTGACTGAGCTGGGATATGAGGAATTCAGTGGTCCATGAGGTATCCTGGATCCAAATTGTTCAGGACTTTGTATATTAATAGGATACCTGTCCTGGTAATATATGGGCAGCCTTTGAAAATGTTTTAGCAGGGGTGCCCATATTGTTGGATATCGTTCTCCAGTAGCATGTCTATCCAGTAGCATGTCTAGTGCATTCTGCACTAGCTAGAGGTTCCAGACTAGACCCATAGGCAGCCCAAAATGCAGAGCGCATTGCAGCAATCCAGTCTTGAGGTTACCAGTGCATGGACTACAGCAGCCAGGCTATGCCAACCACAGCTGGCATATGAAATAACTGATTAAAAAACAACAACCATGCTTCTTCAGAGGGGATACAAGCCCATCAGGAACAGGCAATTGACCTGTCTTCTGAACACAGGAACCACCTGCCCACAAAGACTTCCCAGGATTTCACTAAGTTTATTGGCCCTCATCCTGTCCACTTCTGCATTCTGGTACAAGATTTGCACAGCCACTCCAAATTCAGATGTTAGGGGAAAACAGAGATGCATCTCATCAGTGAACTGATGACACAGTGCTCCAAAACGCCTAATGAAAGTTCTCAATAGCTTCATGATAGATGATAAATAGCTTTGGAGATAGAACAGTGTCCTGAACAGTCACATAGCACAGGTGCCAGGGAGGCCAAAGAGCACTTTTCTGGTGCTATTCTTTGGACTCGGTCTAAAAACAACTTTAAGAAAAAGCTCTTCAAAGCACAATTAAGGGTCATTGTAGCATCAATGTTCAGTAAACCTATCCTTTTCTTCTGCCATCTTCTTTTTGCATATTTGAAAAGTCCAAGCTCACAGTGAACAAGCGAACCATGCGACAGATTTCAAAAATTCACATTGGGTGAGGGGCATCTCCCCAATAATTAAATAATGTTTTTGTTTACTCTCACCAGTAAGAATCACTGTAGATCATCCACTTAGCCAGTACAAGTGCTCTTTAGGAAAGGAGGAATAGTACAATCAATCATCCAGTTTGCATCTAAGACTGGACAAATAGGTCAATTTTGGTTTCTCTCAGTTCTCCATATTTTCACATCATGAAAATTCATCAGTATTCTAATATAAATTTATGCTAATATAAACTTCTTTGTTTGGAATTTTGCCTAATAAGCACATTTTTGCAATTATATCCTAATACATCATATTTCAGGACGCGGGTGGCGCTATAGGATACGGGTGGCGCTGTGGGTTAAACCACAGAGCCTAGGGCTTGCCGATCAGAAGGTTGGTGGTTCGAATCCCTGCGACAGAGTGAGCTCGGTCCCTGCTCTTGCCAACCTAGCAGTTCGAAAGCACGTCAAAGTGCAAGTAGATAAATAGGTACCGCTCCGGCGGGAAGGCAAACGGCATTTCCGTGCGCTGCTCTGGTTCGCCAGAAGCAGTTTAGTCATGCTGGCCACATGACCCGGAAGCTGTACGCCGGCTCCCTTGGCCAATAAAGCGAGATGAGCGCCGCAACCCCAGAGTCGGCCACAACTGGACCTAATGGTCAGGGGTCCCTTTACCTTTACATCATATTTCATGCACACTTTATCTCAGTATGAACATTCTTGTACACATTGCTTGGCTGGAGCACTGCATTGCAAAAAAATGAGAAATCTGAATTTTGAAGACTGGCTGTGTTCTACTTCTTGCATCATTTTTTGAAAGTGTGGATTAGGTAGGTTCACCTTTAAATGTGAATGGAATAGAATCCCCACCCCCCACTCCATTTGAACCATGTTTCTTTCGAACAACATGTGGTCAAGCTTTAGGGATGCAGGACCAAACACAGAACTATCTCTCAGCCTCAGTGTTTCATTTGTGAAATGGAAATCTTAAAGGCTAACCTCCCGGGAGTGAGATAAACATCATAATGCGCTGTGCACGTCAAAGTGCAAGTCAAAAATCGTAGGGTTTAGTAAAGGCCACTGTCCTGCAAACATAACTGTGGCTGCAACTGAATGCATACTTAACATGGGAATAAGTTGCATTGAACTCAATGCATTTTGCTTCTGAGTAAGCCTGCACAAGACTGAACTGCACATATGGGAAAAGAGCCAGCATCACTTTAGAGCACTGCGATGAGCTCCTTGCCAGAATAACTAAAATCAAC
Source organism: Podarcis vaucheri (assembly GCF_965113315.1). Lineage (NCBI taxonomy): Eukaryota > Metazoa > Chordata > Lepidosauria > Squamata > Lacertidae > Podarcis > Podarcis vaucheri. The sequence continues at coordinate 82,445,809 of NC_138762.1, read as the reverse complement.
TAACGTTGCTGACATCCAACCCCTGATTAGAATGCAGACTTTCACTCTCTGCATTACTTCACACATTTTGGTGGAAACAACACAAACCTGATTCTTACACAATGGAACTTTGTGTTCGTTTCGCAGCAAACAATCTCCTCCATCCTCAACAACTGTGTACATTCGGCCACTGTTATCTCTCCTCATGCACTGTCTCTATTTGTTATGTTTATTATCATTTGACTGCCATCTGGCACACACACCAACATGGAGAAAAGAAATCACAGATTCAGTAAATGGAACAAGTAAGGTCACTATAGCTAGTGTGTGTTGGTAGGGGGTTCCTTCCAGTGGAACAGTCTGAGCTTTAAAATATACAAAGGAGATAAATGATCTCAGCTTGGCCCCATGAAAAATGAGAATAATATTTGCCAGTTATTGAATTAAAACTTACTGTGAAATTGAAATGTCAGAAACAGACTTGGAAATGAGAACAAGCCATGGTCCAGTCACTCTTCATCCCCTTTCTTTAAGGCCCCTTACTCTGATTTCTACCAATATTTTAAACAAAAAGAATGAATGTTAATGTGAATAGTTTGAACTCAACATGACCTGGATCTGCATATGCATAAGACGGAAGTGGTAGAATGTTGAGGTGGTAAACTGGAATGTACCACTTTCGACTATGTGGGGTATATCACTTTCAAAGCCCCCCCCCCATATGATACCCTTCCCCCATGCCAAGTAGCACATAAGGCTGTGCTTTTTCTTTTCTTTGTCATATTCAGGGAGACCCTTTTGCTTTTGTATTTTTTACTTAGGAAAGCATTCAAAAAATACTATCTACTACCACCATCAGCTTGAGACAGTACAGTCCACTTTCCCACCTCTGCATTATACATCCCTTCTGCTGGAAGTGCAGATAAAAAATGGGGGACCTTTGGCCCTCCAAATATTGTTGGACTCCAACTTCCTTCAGTCAGTATGGCCCATGGTCAGGGACGATGGGAGTTGAAATTCAACAATATCTGGAGGGTCACACGTTCTTCATCCCCGGTACAAATCCAACCACATTAAACTGTTCTTGCAAATCAGCTGTTTGATTCAGCCAAAGTCAACATTCCCACTGCCCCCCACCAATTTCAAGGGGATAGAAGTACACTGAACACCATAGAACTTAAATGTTCTTTGGCAGATGGTGTCTTTTGTCTATAATGTATGTGCTGCTTTTGAAATGTGCAGTGAACTGCCTTACATTCTTGTAGCTGGTTCTTCCTTACCTTCCAAAACTCATCTCATAATGCCATTGACCACAACCTAGGCTAGGGGTTGGGAACCTGTGGTCCTCCTGGTGTTCTTGGAGTCTAGTTTCATTCTGCCCCAGCCAATAAGGTCATGGACAATAGCAGTTAAGAGTCCAGGAACATTTACAGCAGTGCGTGTGAAGGCTTTCATTGACACCCTCAGATAGGTGCCCCAGATTCTGAGCTTTCATATTTTTTTAAGGTAAGTCGCTAGCCCCGCCCCCTAGAAATAAAGTTAGGGGGCAAAATGTGCAGGTTTCACATTTTCTTAGTCAGATGTGGCCACATTGTAGATTTCTCGTGTTACTGAGGAATGCTCCTTCTTGCTATTAGACAGCACCAATATTTTCGTGTGTGTGTGTGTGTGTGTGTAAAATCAATATTGTGTGATCTGCACAATCAGGACCAGCAGAACAGAGCTAACTTCCCATAGTAAATATAAAAATGTGAGGTGTGACTACCTCTCTCAGCTTTGTGGTATGCCATGTTCCCCATGGCATACATTTTGTGTTTCATCCCGCCTTCAATGTCAGCCATTTTGTGACTGGTGTCTCCAGTACTCTCTCAGAATCTCAAATGGTTCAAAAAGGTTGGCAACCCCTGATGTAGAGGGCCAGAGGTTCTCCATACTTGCAGCAAACTATGTTAGTTACGTAATTCACATAATAATCTGGACACGTCTACTTAGAAACAAGTCCCATTGTTTTCAGTGGACTTACTCCCAGTGAGTGGATATAGGACTGAAGTATCAATTGTCTTCAGGGCTTTTGAGGATGTGCTGCTGTGTATTGTACAGCAAGTACGCTATGGCTCACGACAATGGTAAAAGCTGGAAGCCAAAGCTAGCCAGCATATTTCAAAGACTGTTTTATAACAGAAATATATAATCAAAGTGTCTTTCTTTCATGAGAATGCAAACATTGTAACGTTACTAGAAATGACTTGAGAAGTGGAAAAAATACTACTACACAATGTATTGTATTACTTGATTCATTTTCTTTCCATTTTTACCTTAATTCTGCCTAATTACTGTATTGTGATCTAAGTCAGCAATCTTAAATTAACTATCAACTAAACTTTTGAAGTACCCCTACAAATGCTAGATAATGATGAAATTTAAATTGCTACAAGTTATTGTGCAATGTCTACACACAGTGGAAAAGCAAACCTTCAGGTATTTTCGCTTCACATCTCATTAAGGCTTTCTTTCTCCACTTAGGAGCACCGCCACAGCATGTCATAATGACGCAGAAAAATATGGAACCACTGCATGTCTAGACCAGGGACGGGGAATTTGTAGCTGTCCAGGTGTTGCTGCACTCCAGCTCCCATCAGCCCCAGCTGGCATGGCCAGTGGTCAGGGATGATGGGAGTTGTAGTCCAATAACACCTTGAGGCCCACAGACTCCTCATCCCTGGTCTAGGTGGATGACCCAAACGATTCTAGATTCTCAAGTATAAATAACAGAACATCCAGTTTAAATAGCTAGGAATTAAAATTCAATAGGTGCATGTCAACACGGAGCCAAGGAAGGGAAAGTTATAAACTTTAATATCAAGTAGAGTAAAAACAATTCCAGGTTAATTAGATTTGTGTTTGCAAGAAGAGAAAATGACGAAGTTGTGAATAAAAGGCATGCAACCTAAAGTATGGTTTGATCACAAGGTTCCCACGGTGTAGTGAACAAATTAGGCAACCGAAGCTCACACACAACAGGTGGCAGTGGCAGACATATGTGTTTAAACTTGGATCTTCCCCATGCGGGCTGGCCGGCCCTGCCATTAGGTGGGGTGAAGCAACTGGCACAAGCAAGCAGCAGGTGCTGGGCAGGGGCAGCAGCACCCCAGCTGTTCTCCCTCAGCTCCCCAGCCATTCCCCTCTGTTTGAAAGCAGAGTCTTGTGGGCTACATGGCCTGCCCTGCTGCCTTCAGGTGTGGTGGGAAGAAACTGTCTCATTGCCAGTACTGAAGTACGATTCTATGTCTAGTCCAACTGGCTTAGGAACACAGAGTGAAGGAGGTGCCCCAGACAGGAAAATGTCTTGGAACGTCTCACATTGCTACTTATCTCATTGCAGCCACTCCACCAGGTCAGTTTCCTCCATTCACAGCAAAACTCAGTTCCATTACTAGAGCAAAACCAGAGAAGAAAATGATTTTGGGGGAGGGGGAGACTTTGAGGATGTTGGGAGGTACCCTCTGCTGAGTGCCCATTTTGCTTTTGAAATCAAGTCCCTGTGCCTCCTATGTGTTTAGGTTTAAACACACCAATCTGCCGTGATGTATATTTTGAGCTTCGGTCACAACCAGGGACAGACAAATTTGTCCATTTCGGTTCTCCCAGGTTCTCATTTTTCTAATCTTAAATTCAGTTCCACACATTTCTGCAACGATTTGTATTTTTTTTTAAAGAAAAAGAAAAAAAAACCTCATGAAAAATTAATCAGCATTTTAATGTGAAATTTTCCTAATAGAACATATTTTTCATGCATTTTAAAAAATATTCTAATGCACTTTTGTATGTTGTTTTCACTAATGTGTGAATTTTTCTACACATAAGCTGACTGAAGAACTGCACTGCAAAATTCTGTTATAAGATTTTTACTAACTTTTTTCACAATAAAACAACAACTACAGTAAATTCAGAGTACAGAGCCCTCTCCTAAAGGCAATTCTCAGCCCCCATCAGTCACAGAAGGTAGCAGCCCCTCCCAACTCTCACCTTCCTTTCTCCTCCCTGGGAGACCGACATTACCCTGCCTCCCACCCAGGGCCCTCCATCAACTATCTACCACCCCCATGAGTGCACAATCCTTGCACCTTGACAAAGGCCCCAAACATATGCCTCCAAAGAAAAAATAATAATGAGGCAAAAAGGAGAAGAAAAGAAAAAAAACAAGAAGAAGAGAGTAAAGAGAGAGAGAGAAGCAAAAGAAAATGAAAGGAAAAAAGAAGAAAAAGAAAAAGAAACATTATAGAAAGATAACAAGGGCTTCTAATTTTCCATCTTGCGGTTACATACAAAAGGGGGGAGAGATTATTTAAGAAATTCAGTCCATGATAGCATCCAGCTTCTCCACTTTCTGTTAAACAGTATTTCTTTTAAGTCAAAGTGTCTCTGAAACATTCATTTCTTTTGGCCACAAAAAGTCCAAGAGGGGTTCCTGAACTACTACCACTACTACTACTACTACTACTATTATTATTATTATTATTATTATTATTATTATTATTGCTAAATGTTTACTATTAATATTTTCCTTTAATATTAACTTTACTTCTATTAATTCCCATCGCCATTCCTCCATACTGAATAATAATAATAATAATAATAATAATAATAATAATATTCTTCCATCCATGTCCCTGTTAAAATCCCTCCAATGTGATCACATATTGGAATAGTATTCCATATTTTTTCCCTTGTTAATATATCCTTTAATTCATGTCCAGTTCCATATGTTCAAATTCCATTTCCTGTTGTGCTTATGATAGTATCCCATCTCCTCCTCTAGAACCTTCCATTTTAATTTTCCCCAGTCTTTTTCCAGAGAGAGTATCACAAATTCAGTTACGTTGTCCTCTAAACTCTCTCAAAATCGTATGCAGAGTACTGTCTCTCTGCTAGAACTGAAGAATGGCCACGACTGAAGATTTCTCAAAGCGGGGAAATCCAGATAATTCTACATCTCTCCACTTATGATTACATCCTCCCCTTCTTCTCCAAACCCTTGTAAGCAAAGCATTTCCATTTCACCATCTGCTTTCATCAATTTAATGGTTACATCATCCAGTCCAACCAGAACTGCTTTGCAAAATTCAAAGAAGTGTGTGTTTTGAAGGATGGCTGCGTTTTGGTTCTCATTTTGTTTCAAAATGTGCAAATTTGATGTGTGCCTTTAAATGCAAACTGAATCAAATTTCTAATGCCCCATTCCTAATCACAACACTAGAAGTACTTCATTGGCTGTAACATTTCACCCTCCCCTCATTGTATTGAGACTGTGCGTGTTTAAAGTTGAGCCCTAGGGTCATTAGGAGTGAAGGGATGCAGGTGGCGCTGTGGGTTAAACCACAGAGCCTAGGACTTGCTGATCAAAAGGTCGGTGGTTCGAATCCGCACGACGGGGTGAGCTCCCATTGCTCCCGGGGTGAGGTCCCTGCTCCTGCCAACCTAGTAGTTCGAAAGCACGTCAAAGTGCAAGTAGATAAATAGGTACCGCTCCGGCGGGAAGGTAAACATGCACTGCTCTGGTTTGCCAGAAGCAGCTTAGTCATGCTAGCCACATGACCCGGAGTCTGTATGCTGGCTCCCTCGGCCAATAAAGTGAGATGAGTGCCGCAACCCCAGAGTCGGTCCCGACTGGACCTAATGGTCAGGGGTCCCTTTACCTTTACTTATATTTTTTGCATTTCATGTCCATTTGCTTGTACTGTTTACAGCTGCTGCTCTATATTTACTCGCTTGGTGCTTCTCTCTTCCCTGCCCTGGAAAACCTACTTGGTCATCTCTCTCTATTACCGTACTTTCACCTTCAAAGTCCTGGCTGTTTAGCCATGCATTTACATCTGATGTGGTTGAGATAGAAGTTTCATGTATGCTGGAACTGTGAACAGTCTGCTCTGTGAGGTTTACTATGCTATGATTGTAGAAACCTGCCTCTCAGGGTTGTTGCAACAAGGAGTTCAGGCCATTTTGTGAAAGAACTGTTGTTGTGGTATCACGAAATAAATTGGTTACACAGAGTTGATCAGATGATCCGTGATCTCTAGCCTGATTGCACCATCTCCTTATTTTTTTCCTGATTACGTGTGCTGCTTTTGCAGTGTAAAGGAGTTTTATTTTGACTTGTACATGTAATTACCTATTTCTCCCTAAGAAGCACTGCAATTTTCATTAAAATAACAAGGAATAAAGAGATAACCTAATGCAAAATACAATACATGACACTACTCTCTGGAAGAGGTAAAACAATTTAAATAATGTGCCATTTAATAAATGGCAAAAAAAAGCAATCCCACACTTTCCTTGATCAAGACAACTGTGTAATGTCTAAGACAATGGTGAAAGGAGGCATTTTGATGTGGTAATACAAGATGCTTGCACTCCCTGTTAAGTACATCATTAGGAATTCAGCAAGAATTACCAAAGAGAGCCACAATTAAAACCTCAAGCCTCATTCATCTTTGTTTGATTATGTGTATGGAGAAGTGTTTATTTTTCATTATGACTCATATTGGCTGTAATTAAATTTAATTTTAACTGTAGAATGAAAAGGATATGCAAAAGGAACTTTGCTAATGACTGTCGGAAGAGAGGCATAACAAGGCTGCCTAATCAACTTGTGATATATGCCATGTTGTTGACCATGGGAGCAAGGACACCTTTGCTCTCTTCCTCCTTCTATAACCATCCTCTTGACTCTAGTCTATATCTTTCTCCTGCTGGCGGCAGAATTGGGGGAGAGATAAAAGCAGATACACTACCCTACGGTCTTAAGTTGTGCATGCAATGAGGGTGGGCCCTGAGGGAGAGAGTATGTGTACCACTTAGTTCCCTGATATGTCCAAGAAAATGCTATTAGGGTCATTGCCTGGGTCATAGTTTGGGATGCCACATGCCTACGCCAGAGCCATTGGGAATCTATGCAGAAGAACAAGCTAGGGGTACTGTGGCAATCACACAGGGTCCCCAGACGTTTCACAGTCTATTGATCCCTGTGCCACCACTGTGATTGCCTCCTTGCTGCCACCAACCCGTTTCTCTCGGGTACACACGGAGTCCAGGCAGTTGTTAACATTAACAAATAATCAATTTCATTTTATAAGCATGGACAAGTTTATGGTTTCAGTTAATTTTTCTTGGCAGTTTCTTAATCTTAGTTTCTTTACTGGCCTATCCGTTCCTAACAACTTCAAACTGATTATCCCAACTATCTATCTGACTCCACCTAACAGTTCCTCTCACTCTCTCACATTAAAACTAGACCAACCCACAGACTTATCCTCCCTCTTCCTTCTCCAACTCCCAACTGACTCCTTAACAAACTAACTCTAACTCCTCCCCTTGGGTTCCCACTGGCCAATCACTTCACACTCATTTAACCCTTTGCTTATGACCCACCCAGGAGGGCAAACGCCACAGGTACCATCTCAGATTTCAGTATACCAAAAGATTTCACAGCAGAGAAATGATTCTCAGTGTGGGTTCATCTTATGTCCTTAGGTCTACAGTTTGGTAGGCATAATCCACTCTGGAGGGTTCCTCTGCCTGTAAATTCCATTCAGCTGGTGCAAAGTAAGGCAGCAGGGGCAGTTACAGCCATTTTTAGACACCCAGGATAGGAATTGAGGAACACAGAGCGTTGTTTTTTGCAGAGTTGCTCAGGGACCAAATTACAGATCGAAGCAGAGAATGCGCAGAGTGACTCAGAAGCAGATCAGTATTTTTGTGAATCTTGTGGCCCCTGAACATCACTAGAAAATACATTATATAAGGGCTGGCTAGCAGCAAAGGTTATAATTATTTCACACTCTGGTATTTCACTGTGAATGTTTTTCAGTTATGGACACATTTTTTAAAAAGATACAAGTCTTCTCCATTGTCAGATGTTTGGCCTTGAGATAATTCAAGTTGCACTGCATTTGACAAATGTTCTTTGGAGAGCTAGTATAATAGTTCTTTGTCATTTGAGTTGTGTTCATTCACTATAGAAATTTAGTCGACATGCAAAACTATTCTTACTACTTTCAACAATAAAAGGTGCTGGAGCTCAAGTCTGCAAGATGGGTAGGAGAGATGCTGGATTTGGTTACTCACTTATGGGAAGGAGGCATTCTGTGCATATTCACAGTCTTTCTGTCTCGCACATTTCTGCTGTTGAGACCTGTGACAAAAATACCAATTATGGGGAGGGAATCTGGTAAACTATGGCTCAAAGGGAAATGGCTTTCCCCCCAAACATTTTACAAAGTGGCAGCTTTTTAAAAGCAGGTGCTGGATGGCATCTGTCAGTGAAGCTGAAGTTGTGGCTTTCTAGCATCAACAGGTGGCTGGACCAGGTGATCTTTGAGATTCCTAGTTCCAACCCTTTGATTCTATCTTTCTAATCTGGGGTTTTCTCATGCAGTATGCACTCAGCATTGAGCTAAAGCTACTTCTGACTTCCTACTAAGTTTGTATGTCTGTATGTCTGTATGTATGTTATCCCATCTTACGGAGCGAAAATATAAAACTAAAAACACAAACAAACCCACCCACTGGCTAGTCTGTTGCTTGGTGGTTATAGAACAACAAATATCCAACGAAAAGAAAATGGAGAGCTCCAGAGTAGAATGCTGACAGTATTCTGAAAGTAGCCATAGCTGTGTGCTAGGTTAGGATTCACTGCAAATTTTTGTAGCAGGTCACCCTTGTAGCTATTTATCCTAAAGCCTTGAACATTGTCAATGTTTCAAATGATGCCAGAAGTCATTTTGCAGCAATTTTTCCTGTTTAATTCCTCTTGGTCTCTTGCTCACAAAGTGGCTGTAAGAACACATGATCCTGGATTAATCACAAACTTTGTTGCTTTTCTTTCTTTTCTTTTTTTAAATGGTTGTTCAGACCATCCCAGGACAAAAGATGCTGTTGAAACTGATGAGTGAGCGTTCATTGTGCTAGCGCTGGCTTCTGGTTATCTATTTATTACTTATTTTCTGCTACTTCTATTGTTTCTTTCTTCGCAAAGGCTCCTGTGAGCTCTGATAAAATTCCCCATAACAATGTCAAAACACCTAGGGTTGGCTTCAAAAGGGTAAGCTGAACGGCAGCACAGAGAACATGGTTGGGTGGGGGAGAGAATCCATCATAGGAGCCACTAGTTCAGTAAGATTTATTTTCACAAGGCATTCTCCTCACGACTGGATTAGTCACTTCACTAATGGTCAAATGACCCATAACTCACATGTGTGGGAACTTAATTGCAGGGCACTCCCTTCACTGGTGAAAATGAACTTCCCTCACCATTATATTAATCTGATTGTGATCCTGGTTTAGTCCTGTACTTTAAACAGGAGCCTGAGATGAAAGGCGCCTAATTAGAATCCAAATGGTGTTTGAGAATTGTCATTTAAAAACAATCCTTACGTTAATGTCTTGTTTGTTTATAAAGACAATGGTCTTTAACACATGTCAGGAGAACAATCTACTGTGGTGAGAATGAAATGTTTTAAAAATATAGACGACTATCTAAATATGCAAACTAAGCCATTTGAAACATGACTTAAATTGAGCAAAGGATCACACACACACACCAAACTGTGGTGTGAAGAGATGTCTGTAGAAACGCAAGCTCCCAGCTGTTGATATCCTAATCTAAAAGAATAGGAAAGGCAGCTGTGCTGGCAGGAATTGATGGGAGTTATAGTCCAAAGTATGGGGGGACGCAGGTGGTGCTGTGGGTAAAACCTCAGCGCCTAGGACTTGCCGATCACATGGTCGGCGGTTCGAACCCCTGCGGCGGGGTATGCTCCCGTCGTTCGGTCCCAGCGCCTGCCAACCTAGCAGTTCGAAAGCACCCCCGGGTGCAAGTAGATAAATAGGGACCGCTTACCAGCGGGAAGGTAAATGGCGTTCCGTGTGCTGCACTGGCTCGCCAGATGCAGCTTGTCACGCTGGCCACGTGACCCGGAAGTGCCTCCGGACAGCGCTGGCTCCCGGCCTATAGAGTAAGATGAGCGCACAACCCTAGAGTCTGGCAAGACTGGCCTGTACGGGCAGGGGTACCTTTACTATAGTCCAAAGTAACTGTGGCCACTGTTATTTGTACACACAAAACCACTGTGCTCAGTGGGACGCGGGTGGCACTGTGGTCTAAACCACTGAGCCTAGGGCTTGCCAATCGGAAGGTCGGCGCTTCAAATCCCTGTGACAGGGTGAGCTCCCATTGCTCGGTCCCTGCTCCTGCCAACCTAGCAGTAGATAAATAGGTACCACTCCAGCGGGAAGGTAAATGGCATTTCCGTGCGCTGCTCTGGTTTCTCCAGAAGCAGCTTAGCCATGCTGGCCACATGACCCGGAAAAACTGTCTGTGGACAAATGTTGGCTCCCTCGGCCTATAGAGTGAGATGAGAGCAGTAACCCCAGAGTCGTTCGCGACTGGACTTAACTATCAGGGATTCTTTACCTTTACCTTTAACCACTGTGCTCACTATTCTTTACACACACACACACACACACACACACAATTCTCCATATGCACATAGCTATACCACTATGTAGAATCACGACCATGGACCACCTGAATAAAGCTCATGGACTACTTGTGGTCCATAGACCACACATTTTGGGAACCTATGACTTAGAATAATAAAAGAATTTGCTTCAGTGTTCCAGGACACTGCTGGCTCCAGAATGAGTCATACGACGAGGCAGTAACTGAATAGTGAATGTGCATGAAATCAGCTAGTCAACTGTGAACTGGTTGGCACGTGCATGTTCATCACTGGATGACTGCAGTGCCGACTTGTACCTGTGAATGACCCACCAGAGTTCTAATGCCCAATTTAGTGCCTGCCTATCAGCTCACATCACCTGGAAAAAAAATGGACTCGATTTGAAGTCTGCTGAGATAATCTAGTACTAAGTAACCAAGTGCTATACATACGTATGTGAACCAGTTCCATCTTTTAGAATCTGGCGTCAGGTCATCTCTGACACACATTACTGGGAGTGATTTTGGGCTACACCTCCAGAATGGCTAAAGAAGTCACAGTCTCAGAGTACATACAGAATCTCTTCTCTCCAGAAAGTAACCATAGGCACCTCACTCACAGCTGGAACTAGAAGGATTCATGAAGCACAGCACATGGTCTTTATTTTCCAGTGTGAAGGTCACTGCATTCATTTGTTAGTTAGGTAGTACTGCTGACAAGCATGTGGGAGAGAAGTTAATGACTACTAACTATGATACCTGTGTTCTGCCTTCACCATTGGACACAGCATGCTGAGAATCAGAGATGGGGGAGTGCTGTGACACTCAAGACCAGCTTGTGGGCTTCTCATAGGCATGTGGTTGGCCACTGTGAGAACAGGATGCTAGATTAGATGGGCCTTTACCCTGAGGGCTTCTCTTATGCTCTTAAATCCTACAGGGAGAGGAAAGTGCTGGGAAAGCAGCATAAACGACTACCGCAATTTGTAATTATACCCAAAGTGATAGTAACACCTGGGCAAGTGAAACAGAACCCAGTTAGCTCATAGCTGTCAACGTTTCCCTTTTTTTAAGGGAAATTCCCTTATTCCGAATAAGATTCCTTGCAAGAAAAGGGAAAAGTCGACAGCTATGAGTTAGCTGCCAATGACGGTAACACAATGAGATACAATCCCAAGTTAAATGAAGTGCAGAAACACTCTGCAGGGCTGCAATTCTAAGCAGACGTACTAGGGAGTGAGCTCCATTGAAGAGTGTGTGACTTCTGAAAAAAATGTGCACCGGACTGCAGTGTGAACACAAACTCAGGAAGTAGCAGGACTTTGTAAGCAAAATCCATTCAGAAATTGCTGTTTGAATTCAATTCCCCCCGAAGCTGACTGAAAAAATATTTGAGTGACGCTCACCCTTTTATCTGTTGTTGTTTTTTAACAAGTTCCCTGCACGGTTTAACAGTAGCAGTATCGCATTCTGCAATAATCACTACCATTTCAGAAGCTCCTTCGTTGTTTTTGCCTCGTTCTACGACGGTGTCACGTAAAATTTCCCTGGGCTCCCTCTGCAGTCAAGAGCATTGTGTTGAGCTTCTCTCCCACCGCCACCCCGCAAAAAAAAAAGATTCCAGGGTAATTGCAATTGCTGGGCGCGTGCATTGATAGAATTGAAGCCTGATGGGAGATTAGATTCAGTGCTTCATGCTCATTGCAGAAGTCCCACCTTCCCACATTACACTCAGGACGGTTTGGCTACCACCCAGATCTTTCAATCCCTTCCAATTAGCACAGCCAGGGCATTCTTTTCCCAGCCCTGCAAACACCAAGACATATTTTTAACCTGACACTTTCCCTCCACTGAGCTCTTGGATCCCCTGCTGAGCCAATGGAGTCCCAATCAGTGGGCTGCTTCTGATGCTGCCCCCTTCACAAGATTGCCGATGAAGTCAGAGCAGCTGAGGGATCTTTAATGAGCCCAGCAAACCTCGAGAGAAGCAAGTTCCTGTTTCGAAACGACATCTTTTGATTAATCAATGGCTTATTGACGACTGGTTTAACATGCCAAATGAAGGCATGTCAAACAGACTGTCCACTCAGAGCTGAACTGGTCATCAATGTATTTAGTGGTCTTGGTATCTATGTTGGCGCATTTTTAAAGCCATTGCTTTCCTTTAAAGGCTTTTAAGGCTTGCAGTTGCTTTGGGAAGGCAAATATTGGCAAGGAGTTTGGGTGCCTCGCATAAGATTCTTTCTCTCGTGCTCTCTCTCCCAGCTGCAGCAGAACAGATTTAAAATGCTGATGCAGGTGGGAGCGAACAGTTCCCAAATCACTTTTAACCTTGGTTAGAGGAGCTGAATCCATGTATCAGTAAGTAAATGGGATCACAAACGTCTAAGCCTCTTTCTTTTTTTAACTGCAGTATTATGCACACTGCAAATTAGAGCTGAACTCACCCTTATTATGGAAGCCCAAAGTGGGAGAAATGGAATTATCTTTCTCTAGCTTCTTATGTGGTACTCATTCCAGTATCACCAAAGTATTTAATTGACTGACATCAGTAGGAAGAGTTCTTAAACCCATTGTAATAATTCTTTTGGAATTGTCAGCATGCGAGAAATCATCAAGTCAGTTATTTTTACTTTGATACATTTTTTTTTTTAGTAGTATTTCCTGTGATATTTGCATAGATTTGTCAGTAGCCTATCCGGAACTGAGCAATTTGAAATAAGGATGAAAAGCATCTGTTCTGGCTTTCTTTTTCCTTTTTTTTAAGGGAGATTCTCTTTTACCCTATTGAAAATGGAATAGAACACAGTGTAAAACTGGAATTCTAGTCAGCTGATCTTAATAAAAATTCAGCATGTTCAATTGCATGCTGAATAAATGTAACACCAAATCATAATATATTATCACCTGATATCACTATAATATGTTATCACAGCCTTACCATTATGCTGTTGGTTTTTCAAATTGATATTCATATGCTTCCACGAATAACCAAATTTGCAGTTATGGCTCTAGAGAAGTTCAGTGAGATGTAATACTTTCCCATTTTGGCTACTTGTTCTTCACCATTTTGCCTCTTCACAGTTTTGGCATTTGAGTAACAACACCTGCCTAATGCCACATTGGTTAAAATAGCTTAGCCAACCAATGACCTGCAGTTTTTCAAAATCAAGTGCCTAAATACTAAGTAGGGTGGAAGTCCTATGCTCACTTAATATGCGAATAAGTCATGTTGAACTCAAGGGGATTTACTTCTTAGTAGTATAGGATTACGCTGTAAATAACTTCATGTACAAAGAAAACATGCATAGCATACTGTTAAATCCTTAACGACAAATAGCCAGTCTGTAAAAGTCTAAACCTGATTTTATATTTAAAAAAACTGGACAAATTTACTGCAATTCATATTTTGAATGAAGTAGAGTAGATGTTTTAAAATGGAAGTCCAGCATTGCTTTGTTTTCAGATTTATCAATAATGTCATTTATATTAGAAATTATCCAACAGCTTTCAGGCATAGCTGCCAACGTTTCCCGTTTTTTTAAAGGGAAATTCCCTTATTCCGAATAGGATTCCCCACAAGAAAAGGGAAAAGTTGACAGCTATGCTTTCAGGTGACCTCATGACATTAAGCATTATCAAAAGAAGCTTTTTAAAAACACCCCAGACCTAGATAAATGGGTATAATTACTAGTACTCAAATTACATGGGATAAGCAGAGGGGGCATTTATCTTTATCTGTTTTGATATGGGATGGTGAGATTGATTAAAACTGGTTAAAGGCAGGTGTGGAGTTTGTGGACTTCAGTAAGAGCTTCCCTACTTTCCTCTCATATTTGAGCACACTTGATTATCTTCAGTTCCCTTCCTGGTATCATAGGAGGATTCTCTCTTCTTCCTCCTCCTCCGTCTCATCAGCAACTTGCCTCTAGGATTTATTGTGAGGATTAAGAAATAACTTAAAGCACTTTGTTACTGAAAAATGCTAAATCACAAACAGACCTTGAGGCATCCTTGGCAAGGAAACTGAAGTCTCCCAGGACCACTTTTCCTAGGTTCCTCCAAGATTACACCAGTTACATCTTGGTCAGTTCACTCAGAAGGCCAACAAGGAAAATATGTTCAACCTAACTCCCATGATAGAGTCCAGCTCCTAAGAGGAGATGTTTCCTTGTGAAAGAGAATTAGTTTCTATGAACTATGGCAATGCCACTGTCCTGACCCTCGAGTCTGGTTTGGCGTTTGTGCAACAGAGTACCCAGTTGGGCAGAACTATATCAGGTCAGTCCCGCCCGGATTCCGTTCAACTTCCAAGGTATGACTGTATATGAGAACTGTCTTGCTGTAGCAGTCCAAAGTCTATATAATCCTACATTTTGTGGTTAGCCAGGTAAAAATGTAGGAGGACTCTGCTCAGTCAGACTAAAGACCTTTATACTAGTCATGCATCCTGATTCATAAAGTGGCAAACTAGATGCCTCTGGGAAGCTCACAAGCAGGATAAGAAGGCAGTAGTCCACCCCTAAAGTTGCTCCTCAGCAAATGATCCTGGATGTGACAAATACCATATACATCAGTGCTTAAAGGTAAAAAAAATAGGTTCCAGTTCTCACATATTAAGAAAAGTGTTATGTGTGCTATAAGCAGCAAAAAAGAGAGGTGTCAGGACTCTGTACCATTGAGCATTCTCACACACAAAAAAGCCCTGGCCACAGAAGCCAACTCCTAGGGACCGAGGTCCTTTTGCCCCCCTACAATATTTGAGGGGGCCAACCCCTCCCAAGTTGATGGGCATTGCCATTCAAATGGTGGGCATGCACCACATTTTGTGATCGATTATGTGGGGAAGGGTCTGCCTGCCCCTCCCCAATATTTTATTCATGTTGGCACCCCTGCCCTGGCTATAACTAGCAGCCACTGATAGTCTTATTCTCCATGAATTTGTCCAACTGCCTTTTAAACCCCTGTAAGTTGGTACCTATTATCACACCTTTTGTCAGTGAATTGCATAGTTGATGCACTGAGTAAATAAGTTCTTCCTTTAGTGTTCCCTGAACCTCCCACCATTCAGTTTCATTGGATGACCTTAGGTTCTGGCTTTATTTGGCAGGTGGGGGGGGGAGAGACCTTATCTCTGTTTTCTCTCCACAGCATGCTAACAAGGAGGTCATGATGACAACTGTCACCCCTGTTGTTTGCTTCATAGCAAGCACCTAGTATCCAGGGATATACCGCCTATGAATTCAGATGTTCAATTTAGCTACCATACCTACTAGTTGTGAACAGTTATGCTCCATGACCAGGATTTCATTTTAAAATTACCCTTCTTTTTGTGGTACTGGGCACATCTGCACAATTTGTTGTTTTCAATTATGCTTTTAAAAAAAGAAAAAGAAATCAACAACATCCCCCTTTGTATTTTTGCAGATAACAAAATAGTAGAGAGATTTGAGAAGGGAAACACAAAGAATGGATGGAACGTTTTAAGTTCAAGGAGCTTCCCAGGTCAAAAAGTGTCTACACTCATCAAAACAAAGTGTGTCCTTGAGCCCAATTAATGGTCTCTGCTTTCGGTGGTACAAATGAGGCCATGGAGTACAGTGATTTCATTCTACACAGTTATGGATCACAATATTCTCACTGTGTAACCAAGGAGCAGTACTATATACAATGCATTTTTATAAGGCCAGATTGCAAAGTGGGTTTTTGTAGTGGGGGGGGGGAATAGTGCATTGGGGCAATGACTACTCATTGAAAAGTACCTATGATATCTCCTATTCCTATTCTCTCTGTGTGTTTTTAAAAGGAAGCAAAATCTATATATATATATTTTAAAAATACTCCAGATAGATGTACTTGGAACTGATTGAAGCTAACAATTCAGTACCCAACACTGCATTTCATAAGCTGGAAGACTGCTAATGGTTGCTTGTCTTTGTAGAATCATAGAGTTGGAAGGGATCCTGAGGGTCATCTAGTCCAACTTCCTGCAATGTAGGAATCTGAAATAAATTATCCATGACAGATGGCTGATTTCAAAAAGCTTAAGGAACTACTGGGTGAGATCCCTTGAGAGGAAGTGATTGGGTCCTCTTGAGTTTCATTAAACAGAGGCAAGGGAAAACAGTATAGTCGGAGATGCACTCTGGACTTTAAGAAGACTGATTTCCCATGGTGATGCTAGAAAGCCTCTCAAGGATACCAGTACTTCCACTTCATTGATCAGTTGCTCCCTGTTGGTAAGGACCAGGTCCAAGATAAATGATTCCCTTGCTGCTGCTTCCACCTTCTGGGAAATGAAATTGTCAGTGAGGCAACTGAGGAATTTGTTCAACCTTACATTCTTAGCAGAGTTTGCGATCCAACAGATATTGGGGTAGTTGAAGTCTCCTCTCCCATGACTACTATATCTCTCCTTTTTGAATGTTTGGTCCTCTGCTCTAGGAAGACAGCATCCAGGCACTTACTTCATCAAAGTACTTATTTCACCTAAGTGCTTACAAGCTGTAACCGTTGGGCTTTTTAAGATTTCACATATAAGCTTTGCGAAAATTAAAACATACCTTTAAAAAGTCCACATTCCCAGCATGTTCACACTCCTGTCTCAGCGGCGTCTACACTGACTTGGTTACGTCCACAGAATGGAAGATGGCAGGATCCCCAAGGACATGCTCTACAAGGGAGCTGGCTTCTGGCACCAGGCCCATTGGCAGACCAACTCTGTGTTACAAAGATGTCTGCAAACATGGCCTGAAGGCTGGCAGCATCAACCGTGTCATGTGGGAATCCCGTGCAGATGACTGGAGTGCCTGGAGACAGGCAATCAAGTTGCATATCCATAGCAGAGGCCAGAGGAGAAATGATCACTGGGAGGATGCCTTCATCTGCCCCAGCCACAACAAAACATTTCTCTGCTGCATTGGTCGCTACAGCCACAGCAGGCGCTGCAACCTTCCAACATCACCCCCAAAGATGCACTCCCCCATTGTCTCCCAAGACAGATGGATGCCAACAACCTCTAAAATTAAAAGCTAAAAGGGATGGGGGGAATCACAACCCACACTGAATTTCTGGAGTAGAAGTACAAAAGCATAAGATGGTATGTAGCAAAATCCTTTGAATATTTACTCTATAGTAAATCCCAGTGTTGCTTGTTTATTCCCTAGGAGTAAGTCAGCCCTGAGTGCTCACTGGAAGGGCAGATCGTGAAGCTGAGGCTCCAGTACTTTGGCCACCTCATGAGAAGAGAAGACTCCCTGGAAAAGACCCTGATGTTGGGAAAGATGGAGGGCACAAGGAGAAGGGGATGACAGAGGACGAGATGGTTGGACAGTGCTATCAAAGCTACCAGCATGAGTTTGACCAAACTGCGGGAGGCAGTGGAAGACAGGAGTGCCTGGCGTGCTCTGGTCCATGGGGTCACGAAGAGTCGGACATGAGTAAATGACTAAACAACAGCAACAAGTTAGCTTAGAATCACTGCACTACTTTTGTGAATGTTTTGCTACATTACAACTGTTCTTCACATTGAACTATGTTGGAGCTAGGGAAACGTTATGAGGGAACTGTGTAGGATTCAGCAAACAAATAAATAAAAAGAAGGCATTGGTGAAGGTGTCAATAACATCCAGAAATCAAGTAAAGTCAAGAACTTGGTTACAATGATACGTAAGCAGGAGGTGTAGATCACTAATCCACAGGAATGTGTGATATCTGCACAAACCTAATGTTTCCTCAGACCTTATGAGACTACACATTAAAAGAAAAATGGTATGTGCTTTTGATGGACAAAAGAAGTCTATTGAGAATATGCTTCTCATCACCCGAAAGGAAAAATAAGTTATATCTGAGGAGTAGCTAAATTGCAGTCGCAAAGCTCAAGATCTCAACAGAGTACTTCACCCATCTGAAACAACGATCACATTTAGCTCTTAACTGAGATAGAGAACTTTGTGAAGTCCAAACCCTTGTGGCATCTAGTATGTCCCTAAAGGCATTACCTGTACACAGGGTAAAACTTGAATGAATTGCTTGGATTTTGAAGCTATGCACAGTATATGGCTTGAAGACATACATACCACATTTTCAGATGTGTACTGTATTACAAATTATGGAGTCAACATGGCAGCGACATCCTGAACTATGATTCTGACCAGAGCAAAACTCATTCCAGTGATGACTCTTGGGTGCAAAAGCCAGAAGGTCTATGCAATATTGGCCAAGATCTTCCTTGAAGGCCCAGATGCACCTAACCAAGATGCTTTGTTGCTCAAAGCAGAGCCCAAACGGTGCCTCCCCCAGGGGCGAAACTAGGCTTTATTTCACCCGGGTCAAAGACCTACTTTGGCACCCCACACACATGCATTTGCATGCACACACAGGCTGGGAGCCTCAATGGCACCGCTCTGGAGGCTTCACCTGGAGCAAAAAACCCAGCTAGCCCCCTACTTGCTTAACTTTATAATGAACATTTTATGCTCGTTAGAAACCTGCACCACACAACTTGCTAGATCGTTCAAATCAAAATGGAAATGAGGTCCCCTCCACACTCTGCTTCTTGGACCCCCTTGCCCTCTTAAGGTAAACTATGACAACAGAAATTCCAACTGGCACAATGCCTTTCTACAGCAGACTGGACTGGATGGTCCCCTACAAATCCACTACTAATGTGTTAATGACATGCTGAAGGAGGCGCACACACCCACACCCACCACAAGTCTGGTAAGGGGCCCAAATTTAGGGGAGAGGGAAGCCTTTTTATCATTGCTATTGTTAAATCATTAGGAGTCAAAAACCTTTGCCAGTCTACTGCAGATCACCTCCAAGATATATCATTAGATCTTGATATACCTTCTGCCAACCTTTAAATACGTTATATTAATTTATGGATGCAATTCTGCAAAAGTTTTATCTTAAACATTTTTTTAAAATCCATGTGATATGAAAGGGAGTTTTATAAAGTAACAAAATGCAAGAGAAGTACAACAGCCTTCAACATATTTGATTCATTATTGCTCAGTACTGGTCTTGGATGAGAAAAACAGATTCTGAACTTAGGTTGTGTTTTCTGTTCATTGCTACCTTCTTCATTGAGTTAGACACAGCAGTACAGTGGTGCCTCGCAAGACGAAACTAATTCGTTCCGCGAGTCTTTTCGTCTTGCGATGTTTTTCGTCTTGCGAAGCACGGTCCGTCGCAATTGCGCCTCTTCAAGCGGCTTTAAGAAAAAAGCGCAAGACGTTTTCGTCTTGTGAAGCAAGCCCATAGGGAAATTCGTCTAGCGAAGCAACGCAAAAACCGAAAAACCCTTTTGTCTAGCAAGTTTTTCGTCTTGCGAGGCATTCGTCTTGCGGGGCACCACTGTGTTTGTTACATTTTAACAATAAATCCAGCTTAGGATATGAGAAAGGACTAGGATACCCTGAGACAGTTTTTCCTATCTGGACTTTTCTCCATGAGAGAAGGAGCAAAATGAAGTCCTGTTCCTTCTAGCAGTTTTTTTAAAAAACGAATTCCTGCAACCCCCTATGTATTTTGTGATATTTTTAGAATGCATTCCATAATAAGCGGAAAGGCTCAGCCCTGCTCTCCAGTGCACATCAATTCATGCCCACATAGCGGATGGCAAGATTGAGCCCTAAGTGCAGATCATGACTTGCCGCTGTGATAAAAGCTGTTTTTGTTTGCTTTAACATTCATGCATCGAAGCAAATGCCACCGGTGACATAGCAAAGATAAGTATCACTTCCTTTGTGTCAGTCAAAGGCAATGTAGGATAAAAGTTATACTTATTTCTGAAACTCATATCACTCCCTCTGATGAGATTGGTTAATTTACCCTCAGATCTTAAGTGACATTAAAGAAATAAAGTTCCAGTTACATAGATACAGGCATTCCATTTTCACAAATGCATAAAAGAGATTGAATAAAATGGGTTGTAGGAGGGGGGGTGTCCCATCTACTCACAGATTTGCAGCCATTATTATTAGTTAAGAGTTATTTATTATCTTTATCAAGCACTAGCAAAATGCACAGCATTATGGTAACTGGGGAATGTGTAGCGAAAGGGCCTGATGTGTGCACTCCTCCATTGCAATATTATTTAAAATGCATATGCTGCACTCTGTGCTGCTGTAGTAGGTCTGAAGTGGCTGAGAATACAGTAACTATAAAACCCATAGAACGAGCCCTGGCACTCAGCACCTATAAACCACAACCTAGTCAAAAGCGAGCTTTTTTTCTGAAAGCGGGGCTTGCTTTCTGCACTGAATTTAAATTCAGCACTGTAGGCAAGCTCTGCTGGGATTGACTGCACTCAGAAGCTTACAGTTTTTACTGAGTTCCTTAGCCTTCTCTTTGGTTAGAGACTCACTGTTCCTCCATGCAACTGCAAATACTGACACCTGGCCTCAGCTCTTCTCAAGGACTGCTGCTGGAGTCTTCCTCTCTCTTTGCATAACTTCTTAGCTTCTACCTTCAGTGATTTCAGCATGAAGGCATTGGCTTTCCCCTCTTCATCAGCTGCCTGCTGCCACAACAATTCCTCAGCTCCTAGTCCCTCTCAAAACTCCAGTTGTTTTACCTGGAGACAGCAGCTGCTTCCAGCTCCAGCCTCTAAACTTGGATTTCACCTCCTCATAGTATCTTTTAAGTCCCTCAATAAGTCTCCCAAATACGGACCAACTGACTCTTAAGCAGTCCTGAGCCTTCATGTGCATCCTCTCCAGTGCAAACCCTCTAACAAATAGCCAGAACCTCACTAGAGTTCCAAAGCTTCAATGGTTCAATAACTATGGACCATCACTTGAATGGAACACCCACCTAACACATCCTGACCTACTGTGTTCCTGCGAATCAAAAAATAACAACCTGGACTTGACAATTAACCATAATAGTTGCCTCTAAAACTGCTTTTTAGCCGATGGCTAACTGAACCCCAATTCCGTGCATCACTCTGGCATCAGTCAGGAGTAAAAGACCAACCCCCACTTTCACACAGTTAACCATTTACAATCTATACAACGTTTAAAAGAGAACATTTGTTTTAGATTTGCATTTATCTTCCTATGGATATAGTTTATTCAGATGTGATCAGCCAGCCCTGTTGCATTTTGGGTCCTTGCTGGCTGTTCAACTTAGTGGAGCCCGGGATGACTTCTCCAAAGTCTTTCCCTGGTGATGTCTGCACCCAGGGCAGCATAACACACCATCTGAAACAGCTGACATCAGACTGTAGCTTGGTTTGCCATCCCTAATCTCAGGCTAAAGCAGCACAACAACAGTCGTCAGGGTGGAATCAAAGATGGGCATACTCAACACTTCACTAGTATCCACCCTATTGGGATACAATAGCTGCTTTCTCTTCGAAAACCTAAAAACATGCTACATTTTCTATGTCCTAGAGAAATTCTGAAGTTAAGATTTCACAAGAATAGCTCAGCTTCAGATCACATTATGGTCACACCATTTATTTTTTACCCCTCCCACTATAAGAAATTGCTTCTCATATAATGTAAGACAAATGCCTCTATTTTCATTTGACGAAATATTTGTGGAGGTGCATGAAAACCTTCACACCGCAGGAATATTATGTTAACACAAATGTTTGTGGCTGTGTAGTTAGATGCTTATTGAAACTGTGTTTGGATGTTTAGAGTAATCAGATGGTTAACATTTCAACAGATATCCAAATGTGTTCTTTCTCTATAAAAAGAATTTTTTCCCCTGGGCAATAGTGTGTTGTTATTTTTAAATATAGCTGCCTACATATATGAGCACCATAACCTATTCGGTTGATTTGACCTCTGCACCAGTTAGGATCAGTGCAACAGAATCTGAAAAACTATGTTTCCCATTGGACAATAGTTTGGTTTTAAGTACAAGGGTGTGGATGTGGGTGGGTGTGTGGGTGTGCATTTTAATGTGGCTAAAATATCTATCTATCTAACATTTATACAGACCTGTTTTCCAAACCTGAAGCAATTTATGTAATTATACACATAATGTATTTTAACCAAGTACACAAAGGTTTTAATAATGCCACTTACGATGTAGATTTAACTTATACCACTATTTAGTCTCTCTTCCTTAATAGGATACTAAAAAGGAATTTTATGACAACATTATCAGTAGCATTTTGCGATAATTAGAATAACAATAATAATACTGAGATATTTTTCAGTAATAATGGTGTTATTAATGAGATTTTTATGAAAGACAGACTTCTTTGGTATAATTATGAAAATTGATCTTTTGCATTTTAGTTATTCACTGAAATCAGATAAGTGGCTTAACTACATATATTATTTCTAATAAATATTCAGAAGAATGCATTTAAACAAGGCTCCTCATTCTATTCTTGCTCATATTCCTTGCATTTAAATAAAAGTGTAATTGCTCTGCTTTTTTTTAAACTGCTAGTTTGGATTAGCTGTCTAACCTGTACAGTGTAGCTGTTTGCTGTTTGCATTTTTAATAGCTTTATTACCATTTGGTGAAGCCTTAATTTCTGACTCCCTTGAAGAGTCCTGCCTTTAAGTCAGCTCTACAATTTAACCAGCAATAATCTGTCAAGAGAAGATAAAGACTTACACCAGATGAAATGCAGTATTTTTGTGTAGCATCCTGTCACTGTTAAGGAAAGATCAGAGCATGTCAAAATGGAACACCTGAAAGTTTAATAAACTTTGTAGCATAATTTTACAGTTCACATTTTTAAAAAATCATTGGTGCCAGAACACAGTCATTTGTTCACTACTGAATATATATCTATATACGTGTGTGTGTGTGTGTGTGTGTGTGTGTGTGTGTGTGTGTGTGTGTTTGGATGGAAGGAGCCTTCAACACATCCACATTCTGAATGACACATTTATAAATGGTACTCTTAACTAGAGATGCCACTGAGTTTTACCTGAAGTCAAATTTCTGCGGAAACTCACAGGTTCCTAATCAGGATAAAAAGGCATCCGAGGTCAACCTAGAAGGGGATGCGTAACTAACCAACAGAGCTTCCGAAATCATCTCCTTAAATTCTTACAAAATTATATGGTGATATTCTGCTTTGACTATGTGCATGTTGGGGGCTGGGGTGGAGGAAGACAGTCTGAGGTCAGGAGCCAAGCATGGGGGATGGGTGGGAACTTTGCCTAGACGTGGAGGGCTGGGTGGGGAGCAAACCAGTTCAGATTTTTAGCCCATCATCATGATTAGCAGAATTGTGCTAATGTGTAGATGATGTTGATGCAAACTTACCTCCCTCTATCTATATGGGAGATAGAGATGTGCCACTCCTTGTGCCAAGCTCTTTCAAGAATTACAATAGCCAGTGAGCAGTTGCGTGGGCCATGCAGGTGGCACTGTACCAACCTCCCAGTGCTAAACGTTACTGCCACTTACAGTGGTACCTCGGGTTAAGAACTTAATTTGTTCTGGAGGTCCGTTCTTAACCTGAAACTGTTCTTAACCTGAGGTACTGCTTTAGCTAATGGGGCCTCCCGCTGCCGCTGCACAATTTCTGTTCTCACCCTGAAACAAAGTTCTTAACCCGAGGTACTATTTCTGGGTTAGCGGAGTCTGTAACCTGAAGTGTCTGTAACCTGAAGCGTCTGTAACCCGAGGTACCACTGTACTGAGAGAGGGAGGGGCAAGGAAGCAGGGAGCTCAGTACAGTGAAGGAACAGCATCAAGGGTTTTGGATTGGCTCCATCACTGCACCAGCACTATGCTAAGCTCCCTGCTGCCTTGCCCCTCCTTCTCCCCATCTCAGAAACTGGCAGCAATGCACAGTGTCAGGAACCCTGGAGAGCAACATAGCCCCACTTGGGCTGTCCTGATGGCCACTGCTGGCAATAGTGCCTGCTGGTATTTCCGAGGAACAGGCAGGAGGAGCCGACAGGGTGTGGTAGCTGAGTGGCAGCAAGAGGGAGAGAGAAACACCTCAATTATCAGGGATACTGAGATTCCAAGTACATTGGGGACCAAGCTGATCTGATAAGATTTACAGGACCCCAGAATCTATATGAGTGAATGAGTTAGGCCTTTGGTCACCAAGGTAGATAGAAGAACTGACACTAGATTCCTAGGAACAGAGAACAGCATCTCAGAACCCACGAACCTGAGATTAACAGTCTCACGTTCTACCGACTGAGCTACCCAGCAGCCAAAGGGCTTTTTTCAGCCCTGCATTGGTAACTGCTGTGTTTGCATCACCAAAGTGACTTCCTAATGATTTTTGTTAAGTCTTATACAGTTATAACACATACTGCAACAAACGTTGCACAACCAAAAAACAAACCAAAACAAAAAATACAAAAGAAAAAGAGAAAAGAAAAGAAAGAGATAAAGGGAGGGATTAGAGGAAGTCAAGTAATATGCTCATAAGATTGGATTTTCAAATAATTAAGCTTGTTTGTGTGGTTTATTTGTCTGTTGTTATTTGTTAAAGTGACTTCTCCATAGCACAAGCCTGGGCAGTGTGTATGGAGGTCCCCAACTGCCTAGATGACAAGACCCACCTCTCGGCCTCACTGATGTGGTTCAAAGGAAAGGAAATCAATACATTTGGCACCAGCTGGACTGCAGGATTGCTGGAAGGAGGAATACAATACGCCATCCAACCACCTTAGGGACTCCACTCTGGATTACCTATACCTGTATCTACATGCCATCTTGCTATGGAAGGTTCAGATTGACACCTTGTGCATTAAAAGCATAAGTGAAGGGGCTGCAAGCCATTCAAGCTACCTCTGCCAATGCAGACCATACACTGGTATGCCCCATTCCCATGTGTTTGGTAACTGTGAGAAGGGCCCCTTCACATATGCTGGTGTACACGTGCAGAGCTCTTCCGTGCAAGGGAGGGAGGGAATGCTGACTGCCCCCTCAAACATGCTTTTAATGTCTGGACCTCATTCCCCATCCCCAACCATCAGTGTCTAGCTACTCCTTCTGCTCAGTTGAAGAGAAGAGTTTCTGTTCTCAGCAGAATTCCACCATGGAGGACACTGTCCCATTGCCTGTGTTGAAGAAAGACTGAGCAACCAGTCTGGTCAACTTCTGTATGTGTAATTGGGAAGAGCATCTTGTGTATTGCCTGAGGCAGTGAAAGATTTTGAGGTGGCCCAGCTGGTCTTGGTGGGTATGCACAGGAACATAGGAAGCTGTCCTGTGTCAGCTAGTGGTAGGGTCATTCTTTTCGTTTTGATTTCTTATTATGTTTTCTTATGATGATCTGGAACTTCTGCAGACAAAGCAGATGCTCTGCTACTGGGCTACAGCTCCTTCTTGTATAATGACGGATCAGCACAGCTCTCCTTGGTGGCATGACTATGGTTGCTCTCATTAGCTCCGTCCTGCACTTCAAAACTGACCACCGTGCCATCACCTTCACCAGTTGCTAAACAGCAGCAACCAGGAAGTATTCAGTTCACATGCCAGTGGTAGTTTAGAGACTCTCCACCCCTATCCAACAACCCCAGAAGCTCTCAAGGCAGGAAAAGAGCCCATCTGGTGGCCAAGTACCAAATTATAAACACATATGAGGATTATGGCATAACAATGAGCACATGCATCAAGGAGACAATTTTCAGCCACACACTTGTGACAACCATAATGTATACTCTGGTCCTGGTTAATATTTGATTAATGGGGGGGGGGTTTTGGGGGGGGTAATAGCATAAACATTGTTAACTTTCCCCTGATTCTTAAGACAAAAACAAACTTGGAAGTAGGACTATGCCTTTCCTTTCTGTTTTACAACTGAATTTTCACGTAGGTATGTTTAGGATCTCAGTTGTAGCTCCCTGACATGATTGGATGTTTCTATTAAAGAGGTGGAAAAATGATGGGACTTACACACAGAAAAAAACAGCCAAGCTTTCTCACTTGAATAACCACAAGACAACAGCATGGATCAATAGCAAAATAATTTGGGACCCTGTGACAGATGCAATGTAAAAATATTTGCAGTGGTGTATATTGTGATATTACTTAGCATAGGCTCACGGCGGGGGGGGGGCAGGGGGCGGGAGAGAAGCATTAACGAGATTCTCCATGTCATTAACAATGGTTATGTTGGTCATAAGCCAAACCCTGACAATAACCCAAGATTGAAAAAAGTTTCTTTGAATTTGTCTTCCTGGTATAATTATGGCAGGTTCAGAGAGGAACCAGATCTGGAGTGTTGTAAAACTCAACACAATGAACTTGACAGACAGCCAGATTTCTGTTTTCAGTCAGTTTAGGGTTACTATAATCTCATTATTATGCTTGAAAGACGACAAGTAATAGAATCTCAGGTAGCTGTTCTGTCTTTACTCAGCCGCATCTTCTCTTTTATGCCGATTTCCCTTGATTACCTGAACTAGTGAAGCTCAGTTTTCAGCCACTTATCTCCCAGAAATAATCATCTGATCAGCCGTGTAAGGTTCTCACTGCACTCAGTGGTTTTAATGGGTCAAGCGTTAAATTAACCCTTTAACCATACCCTTGGAGAATACAAAACTTATTAAGAAGCAATTTACTTCTCAGTCATTGTGAACTTCACAAAAGAGAACGCGCTGGTTAGCTAGCTTTGCTTGTTGTCTTCTTCTCAAGGATCCTGTCGCCATTTTTTATTTTTAAAAAAATTAAAATGGCAAGAAAAATTAATCACTTTACCAAATTGCCCTCCCCCTAAGAAGACTCCATCTCATTTGCTGAGATGAAGAGTGCATTTTTTTAAAAAACCCAAATGGTACACTTGTAGGTTGTCTTGGCCATAGGAATGCCTGCATATTTTAACAAAAGAATGGGTTATTCATACACACACACACATATATATCTTTACAGAATAGGGCACCGCTATTTTAGGGTACTATAGGACAATCAGCTTTGTCATGGCTGTAACCATCTTCCTCCCTAGGTGGTGTTGCCATATCTCCAGGTGGCATTTCAAAGAAAATGAATGGAAAATCAGTGATCTTTTCATAACCAACAGAAGCTTCCAGAATCCTGTTGCTAAGCTGAAGTGTCTATGGTTGTGGTCTTATGCACATCCGTAGGGGGAGAGACTTTCACTGAACATAGTTGGACTTACTTCCAAGTAATTGTGCATAGGATTGTGCCATTAGTGTCTAGGAATTGCTAGCACTGGAAATGTGTAAGCTGAATGAGAACAATAATTTTAAGAATTCAGAAGTGTTAGTGGAAAACCCTGCCCTACTCCAGCCTAGAATAGCAGAAAATCACAGAGAAGGCTTCTCCTTCACCTTCGGCAGAGGTCGCCAGAGGTGCTACTTCCTGGCCAGAATTTATTTTATCCGTTTGTTTTAAGAGTACTTCTTAATATTGAAAAATCTCAAAGCAGTTTGCAAAAATACAAAATGGAAACAATAAAATGCCATCATAAAAACAGAGGTGCAACCCAAAAAACCCCCCCATTAAAACAGTATTATGAAAACAGATCGAAATAGAAATTCAGTAATAACAGGATACAATCTTATGGGTCAGGCAAAGCCAGGACAAAATTATATGTCTTTACAAAACATCTGAAGCAGCTGATGGATGATGTTTCGTGTATGCCAGAGGAAGGGCATTGCAGAGTGCCAGGGTAACAGTAGAAAATATCCATTTTGGGGTCACTGCTCTGTGATATCCTGTGGGGTGGGGTGCCACCAGTAAGTTACTCTTCACTCATTTCCCTTCTTACGTTACTTCCTTTTAACACATTGGTCATATTCATAGTAGCTGAAGATTCATTTTTTAACCAAACCTTTTCTTCTACTGTAAAAATACTCTTTAACTGAAACTGTCTTGTAATAAACATTAAACTGTGCTTAAAAATATTACAGGATGGGTGTTGCACCTGTTGACCCTACATGGGCCACAGCCCTAAGAGTCCCCCATTTACATATTTTGGAATGTCTGAAGGTCTTTTCTCCCCTATAATTAAATGAGCACACCTTTCAAGCCCTGCTAGACAAAGAAAAAAGCATCATCATCATCATCAACAACAACAACACTTATAACAACCTCTCTTATTAGAGATAGACAAATGAAGGGCTATAGGACAGATCTAGCTCACAAAGCTACTTTCTTAGGCCCCAGTGTATTTAAAAGAAAATGCTCTCTCATAACGAAAGAAGCAATGAACCCCCATGTGTCTTTCAGATACAGTTTGCTGCATTGCTATTTTTATGCCCATTGTGGAAAGGCATACAGTGTAACCACCGACAATATGCTGCCTGAGTGGATGCTTCAAAAGGCCCATGTCTTCCTCAGCCAGTGACCTAATGGCATCCGTGTGCATGGTCTCCATATTTATGAAGTTCTTATTAATAATTATATAATAATAATAATTTACTATTTATACCCCGCCCGCCTGGCTAACGATTATAGATCCTGACTACCCGTGAGAGAGTATTGAATTGCTCACCTCAGAATTTGTGCCCAAAAGCAGAGTGACTGGCCATAACCCATAGTAAAACAGGAAACTAAATTTGCCATTAGAGAAAACAGGGGTGATAGTTACAACTGTGGCAGCTAGTAGTTTAACCGCCATGTTACATTCCTTTCGATAAGCTTGGAATTCTTCTTTTAATGACTAAATCTTGTTTTGGCTGTATAAGTCTTTTAAAAAAAAATTCTCACCAGGTCGTCAAAATTCAAAGCCTTGCCTAGATACTCAAAACTTTTATGTAATACAGAAAAGAACAGGTAATGGGTTTGGATGCCACCTGTTTTGTTGTTGGCATCCGGCAGCAATAAAGGAGTGCATAAACCATATCTTCATCATAAAGCTTTTCATCTGTTGAGATATGTTCATTTTCCAGTCCTTTAGAGAACCACTATGGAGAACTGGATCCGGAGACACACTCTCTTTCACTATCAGCATTTTGAGACCGTTCCCCATGTGCCCTTAGAAGATACTATGGCACAAGTAATTAAAACTAATGCATTTTCTCATTCAAACTTTGCAGTATAAATTGCTTTCCAACGTGGATTTTTTTTATGCCATCTATCAATTATGATGCTTTCTTTTATTATTTATAAAGAAAGTAAGCTGGCACTTCTCCCAGGTGCCTGTGACATTTATTTAAAGAACAAAAATAAATCAGACAACAGTAAAAGATGCAACACTGATCCCTTGAGCTTAGCACATAAATTCCAGAGCTGCTGTGGGGGCTCCTTCTCTAGCTGAGTTGAAATAGAAAATGTTTCCCAATAGGAATAACAGGCCTCTTAAGCATGCTTCTGCGAAATTATGGATGACTATGTTGCGATCATTACAAAATACTACTAACCAGGAAGGAAGAAAAGAAAGAAAGAAAGAAAGAAAGAAAGAAAGAAAGAAAGAAAGAAAGAAAGGAAGGAAGGAAGGAAGGAAGGAAGGAAGGAAGGAATGTGAGACTATTCTGATCTTCCTACATTAATCCAACATAACAATCACCTAATGAGCCCTGTCAGCTGAAACGTGCAAGGACTTTTGCTTGTGCAATGGGGCTTTCCCCTCAGTTTCTCCACCTGCAATCCTTATGCCCCTCAAAATTGGCTGTGGGGAATCAGGGGAACCCCCCACAATAGTGCATGGGGGGAGGCGAGGGGGAACTGTTCTGTCTGGCAAACTCAGCTGCTTGCAGAGGCAGAACATTTGTCATAGAGCAACACTGAACTCCACCCATAAGCACTGTGGGAGCATACAGGGGTGGCAGCTCCTGGTGGCCGAGCCCTTTTGGACCCCCTGAATATTTTTGGGGTGGAGCTGCCCCCCCCCCAATATCCAAAAAGCACAGAGCCAAAACACAGAGCCAAGCAGTGGGTGGCTCCTTCTTTTTCTCTTCCTGCTGTGGAGGGGAAGGAGGGTCGAAGTGGCCTCCTGGGAGCAGTGCCAGGAGGTGGCAGAAGAGGCTAGCCGTCAGCCAATTAAGCTGCGCAGCCCCACCCCAGCTCCTCCCAACGTCCTGATGTCAAGTGTGACATCACAAGCACAACATAACCCCCCCCCACACACACACACA
Source organism: Podarcis vaucheri (assembly GCF_965113315.1). NCBI lineage: Eukaryota > Metazoa > Chordata > Lepidosauria > Squamata > Lacertidae > Podarcis > Podarcis vaucheri. The sequence goes on along the minus strand of NC_138762.1, from coordinate 82,415,338 downwards.
ATTGTCCTCACAAGCTGGTGCCTCTGAGAGCAGAAAAGCCTTAGACTGGAATTATAAAAATCCATGACCAAACTAAAAATCATGGACCAAACTAAAACAGGTAAACATCATTTTACCCTATGAATTGTTTGCACACACAGCCTTCCTTCGCTTCCTCTTGGGGTATATTTTAGAGAGCAACTAAAGAGAGCAGTTCAGCTTGAGAAAAAGCTCTCATTCCACCTTCAAAACGAAAGCGCTAAGCTCAAGGAATTAAGAACTGCATCTTCTCCTGTTGTCGGCTTCATTTTTGCACTGTTTTCTTATTACTGTTCTTATAATAAAACTAATATAAGAAAAAACAAATCAGGGGGTTGGACTAGATGACCCTCAGTGTCCCTTCCGACTCTATGATAGCACCATGAAATAATAAGAACCATAACAGAACAGCAGAAATGCCATAGAAAACTATATAGTTTAAAAAAATAAAAAATAAGTAGGAGAACATCTCATAACTAGAGCACCTTGATGTAAATGGCAACTCCTTCATAAGCTGGCATTGTCAGGAGCTACAGGTGGTATACAGGCCATTTGGCCATGTGTGGCAGAGAGAGAAAACATTTTCCTTTATATTTCAATTATTATCTGCCAAGCCCTCCAGCATATGCTCAGCTGGAATTTATCAGGCTTGGTAGAGGCTCTTGTTGAGCTGTGTCCCTAAGGTGATTCACCAGCCACATGAGTTCCTGAAGGGAGAGTGACCCAGTTTCACACGATGCTGTGTAATCCTTGCCTTTTATAAAATGGCTTATAAGTGGACATTGTAACTCCAGCATCCAATAGGAAGGAAGTAGCCAAGTTGACTCTTGGACAAAAAAGTTTCACATAAACAAACTAAAGAAATATTATTTAATACGTCTGTCACTTTGCCTGTTTTTTATAGCCCAGCCATCCTGCTAAGCACAGATGTAACCTGTTGCCATGATGCACCTGCTTGAATGCAGGTTATACCAAATTCCTATAGAACAGGGATGGGAAGAGAGATGGGAAGAGCAGTAGGAGGAGGCAGGGAGGGGTGTTGTACTCTTCACTTTGCTCCTCTCTGAAGCCACTTCTCCCCAAGTCACCCTCCCACTTCTCCCAGGGAGGGTGACTTCCATAAGTCAGGTGGCTATAAAGAATGGCTAGGGAGAAGGCATTCAATGGGAAAGCACTGGCTGAGAAAAGTTCAAGTAGGCCCTCCTGCTTGCCTCTTTGGCACACATACCAAATCCTCCAACATTTCTCCATATTTAAAAACAAAATAAAACATTAAACATTAAAAAAAAACCTCCCTATATAGGGCTGCCTTCAGATGTCTTCTAAAAGGTTGTAAAGTTACTTATCCACTTGGCTTGAGGGTTGCATCACCCTACCCTCCAACATTTATCTGATAAAAATAGGGAAAGAGGGACATTCTGGGATTGAATCAGAAACCAGAACGGCTTCTGTAAATCCAGGACTGTCCCTAGAAAATAGGGAGACTTGGAGGGTCTGACATACATATACCTCTTATGTGCATTTGGCAACAACTGGACGGGGCATAGCCCAGTGGCAAAGAATTCACTTTGCATCCAGAAGGGTCAAAGTTCAAGTCCCAGGTAGGGCTGGGAAGGACCCTGGCCTAAAACCTCGGGCAGCCTCCATCTGTCAGTGCTAGATAATGAAATCTAGAGGAAGCACTGGTCTGACTTGAACTGTAGTTTTTTAAGACTTCTGGGAATTGCAGGTCTGTGAGGGAGACACTGCAGTTCCCCGGGTGAGATTTAAATGTACAGTGTGGATCTGCCCTCAGTATAAGGCAGTTTCAGATGTTCATAACAACCAGTTTTTATATCTATCTATCTATCTATCATCTATCTATCTGGGACACGGGTGGCTTGCTGATCAGAAGGTCGGCAATTTGAATCCCCGCGACAGAGTGAGCTCCTGTTGCATGGTCCCAGCTCCTGCCCACCTAGCAGTTCGAAAGCACATAAAAGTGCAAGTAGATAAATAGGTACTGCTACGGCAGGAAGGTAAACGGCATTTCCGTGTGCTGCTCTGGTTCACCAGAAGCAGCTTAGTCATGCTGGCCGCATGACCCGGAAGCTGTTTGCGGACAAACGCTGGCTCCCTCGGCCTATAGAGAGAGATGAGCATTGCAACCCCAAGCATTGCGAAGCATTGCGGAGTTGTCCACAACTGGACCTAATGGTCAGGGGTACCTTTACCTTTCTATCTATCTATCTATCTATCTATCTATCTATCTATCATCTATCTATCTATCCCCAGACACTGAAATTTAGTGGGTAGGAATACCACATCCTTCAAAGTATCTCTTAAAATAAATCTCCTTCCATCTATCGATATTTTCATGTCCTAAGCAATTACACTTGGCAAAACACTCATACATTTCAAGCAAGGCTCTGACCTGCATTCTAAGGTACTGATTTAACTTGAAGTATAACAATGTGGAATCAAGGAGACCCCATAGAAATTATGCAGATTATATGTGTGCGTGTGTTTATTTTTACTTATTTGCACGTGTCTCTTAAGATACTAATCACACACATGCACAGACACGAAATTTGAACTTTCCAAAGTAATTTGTTGTTGTTGTTATTACATTTCTATCCCGTCCTTTGATCCAAAGGGAACCCAGGGCAACACCTTGTTGGTTGTATCCCTTACTATTCTAGGTCTTGTTAATCAGAATTTAACCCTACTTAGGGTTTGCTTTTACAAAAGTGAGATTTGAGGCATGACAGCTTTAAAACTTGGTTTTAGAAAGGGGGGCGGGGTGGGAATTAATACCTGTGAGCATACACAAAGTGGGAAATATTTAATTTAAAGAAGGGAGAGACAACTTATTCGTCCTGCAGCAAGAGCCTCTTAGGAATGGGGGAGAAGTGCAATTCAATCAGCATTTCAAGGTGTATCCACCTGTACTTTCCAAAACAGTATGCACACCAAAACTCAGCCACCTTCAAAATTTGAAATTCCCTAAATTTTGTAGTCCAGTTCATCAGCCAAGTAATGTGTGCAAAGATGCATATACTAGTATAAAGTGTGCATAAAATACTTGTGAAAATATTTGTGAAAATAACACGCAAAAATGCCTTATATTAGGTAAAATTGCATGAAGAAATTAGGAGAAATTTGCACTAAAAGGCTGATAAATTTTTGCAAGGGCTTAAAGAAATATATGGTGCACTAATGGGAAAATGGGAAGAAACTGAGACACACCAAAATCAACAGATTTGTCCATCCCTAGAGCCCCCTAAGCTAAACCACCTTGGGGCTGGACTCTCCTGCCCATGATGCCACTCCTTGCCTCCACACATTCAGATCACATTTCTCCCATCAGAGAGTGGCAATGGCCAGGCAAAATGCAAGACCCCTCAGACATACCTTGTGGGCTGGCATCCTTCTCAATAAAACCTCAGGTAAAAGGCACAGGAAACTAAAAGATTGTCTCAACCCTCTACATGCCCAACCAATCACTGCACCTGTAGGTGACATACCATTTGGAGGTTCATTCTGCATGATGTTGGAACAGGTGTTTAGCGTGGTGGCATCCATCCTTTGGAATTTGCTCATGTTACTTATCCAACAAGCACCATCTGCTTTGTTTTTTTTTGGGGGGTCTTCTAAATATATTCCACTTTCAACATGCTTTGAAAATGAAGATCATTATCCCAATTAGTATACGCACAGTATTGGATCTGAATTGATTTTATGTATATATGTACTATTTTTGTTATATTGTTTCATTTATGTAATTGTTTTAAGTTTGTGTGTGTGTGTGTGTGTGTGAGAGAGAGAGAGAGAGAGAGAGAGAGAGAGAGAGAGAGAGAGAGATGGTGCCCGCCCTGTGGAACGCCCTCCCATCAGATGTCAAAGAGATAAACAACTACCTGACATTTAGAAGACATCTGAAGGCAGTCCTGTTCAGGGAAGTTTTTAATGTGTGATATTTTGATGTATTTTTAATCTTTGCTGGAAGCCGCCCAGAGTGGCTGGGGAAACCCAGCCAGATGGGCGGGGTACAAATAATAAATTGTTGTTGTTGTTGTTATACCGTTCATAAAGGAATTCAGTAAATAATAAAACAAGAGAGGAGCCAAGGGCTCCCAATTGGCTAGCATTGCTGACTTTTTTCATGCTCACCCTGCCAAACTCACTTATTTTTCCATTCATTTCATTGAAGTCCCACTTAGCTACCCCATGGCTATCCCACTTAGCAAGGAAAGATAGCTATATCCTAAAGGGTCCTTCAAATTACCATTTTCCCCCATTGTGAAGTGAACCCGCAACACCACTGGGCAGGAGACAAACTCGGTCTTGAGAAGAGTCCTATATTTATATTCAGAAACTAGAGTGAGTTTGAGATATGGTGTTGTATGCTCTGTACATACAATGGACCAAATTTCACAAGACTAGAAGTCACATGGCTTGAGAGCTGGTACGCATGACTGACACCATCTGCCCAGGGGACACTGCCTTCCTTGGACACTCACATTTTGTGATACCTAGACCTGGTTGTTTGGGGAGGCGCTGCTCCCCTTGGCCAGTGCGTGTCTTGTGTGGCAACAACAGCAGCAACGAGGAGAGGCCATTTTGCATCAATGTTCTGCCAGCAAGGACAGCCTCCTTTGCCAAAGGTTCTGAAAGTCAGAAGGTGCTGATACTATCTGCCTTACCAGGCCTAAAAGGTTTAAGGAAGTGTGTAGTAGAGATTTTATTAAGTTTTAGATGGTTTTATTATGCAGTTTAAGCACTTTGAGAACTTCTTCTTGAAAAGCGGATAAATAATGATTTAAAAAATCACCTTGTGGAGAATAAAGCCCTCTATTTAACCAAATGAATGCAGCAAAAATACCTCCAATACAGAAAAATGGGACAAATTTCTCCATACTTCACTGATCCAATTATCAAATTAGCCTTCTCCCATAATAGTCCCTGTCATGGAATTTACTTTTTATGAACTGCAAAAACCAATACCTATTTTTTTGAATTTTGTACTGCATTCTTCACTTTGAAATGAGAGAATCACAGAGAGATTTCAAAATTCAAACTGTGTGGTTGGGACCTATAGAAATCACTTTACCTATCCTGAAGGGTTTGCATTATGATTAGTTGGTTTGACAAATTCTGGGATATTAACTGTCCCCAAAAGAGATTGTAAGGCTCTATGACTGGGTCAGCGACCTTTCACCTTTAAAACTTAGGTTGCCATGGCAACTAAAATCAGCCTCATTAACTGGATAAACTAGTGACAAATATAAACGGTTGTTCTGCAGCTAATTAATCTTTTGAATTGCAGACCCAGTCCATTTACACCCATGTATAGGATCCCATTCACGGGAGATTTTTTCTTAAGGCAAAAAAAAGACGAAGCTTTAGGTAAAAAAAATATGCTGTTTTGTGTCAATTTTTACATTGGTTTTTAAAAAATAATAATTAAACACCAATTTGCATTACTCAGCACTGTAGCAAGGAATGGCGTTCCTCAAGGTGAATTCAGCATGATAATCATGCAGCCTCCCTTTTTAATGCACTGTTTGTTTATTTTATTCCCCCCCAAATGATAAATAATAATAATAAATTCGAGTCCTCCTTTTGTTTAGAGAAATTCATTTCCTTGATTGGAGGGCCAAAATGAAAGATTTATGGATGCCTGTTTCTCATTGGGAAGAAGGAAAGCGATCTGTTTGCAGGAGTTATATTTTCAGGCACTTTGCTGAGGCACCCCAACCCCCCTCGGTTCCTGACTGTAAAATAAGAAAACTATTACCCAGCTGGGGTAACAATAGGCTCCCACAGTGCTTTTCTGCTCAGACCGCAGCTGCCAGTGAAAGTGGAAACTACAACAGCAGGATAACATTCTTTTCTTACAGCCTGTTTCTATGGACAAGGAGCCCTCCCACTGACTCAGTGTATTTTCTATGCAAAACTGCAGAAGAAGTGACATTTTAAAAGTTTTGACCTTTGTTGTGTGTATGTGTGTGTGTTTTAATAAAAAAAGGGGGTTTCTCTCTTGCGCTTTCTCCCCCCCCCCTTTGCACGAACCAATGTATACATTTTGCAACCTGACAGCATGTCTGTTAAGAGTAGCAATAGTCATTACTGTAATAATGAAATGTTTCAAAATTTGAAAATTTTGTGCAGATAACCTTTGTCTGGGAAACAGTCGCAATGTGGAAGGTGGCTCTACTTCTGTGATTGTTGCGGGGAAAACAGACGAAGGGGACAGACATCAAAAGAACCTTGGAGAACAGCACTGCTCCTAGTGTTTATGGCATTCCTTTGTGATTCTTAATACAACTGTCTAAAGCAAAAACATAGATGATCACTGAATATTTTGGAATATATTCAGGGAGTGCGAGTTCCCAAAATCTGATGGCATGAGTTCTGGTGTTGCTGCTTTAAAAAGAAAGAAAGAAAAAGCCAAAGCTGTTGGTAACATTTGTTTGAAATTTGCAAATAAATGTTTGTGTTGTGCTGTTTTCTTCCAACTCTGGAACAAGTGGTAGTCCCTGGGGTGGCAGAAACTGGAAAGAAAAGAAATCAGGCCAGATTGGCAGTAGGATATGGCAGTTCTGCATCTTCCAGCATGTTATTGTCTTTTTTTCTGACCAACTGCCTAGAATATAGCTTATTAAAGATCCCATAGCCAGTGGAAATTTTTGCAGAAGCTCATCATGACAGCCCCATGATATCCCATAGTAATACCTCAGATAAGGGAGCAGTGGTGATCCATTATATATACCTCCTAAAGAGCAGCAGTACACAGAATAATACCCAATTTATTAGGCTCAGCTGACAGTAATAGTATATTGAGCTAATAAAGGGTGGAACTAGCATGTTGGAGTTGGGCTGGGAGAATCTGGGGCAACATCTCTGTTCAACCACATGGCATGACTTCAATCTTATGCATAAAGTGATGCTTACTTCTGCTAGCTTTTAGTCAACTTGTAAAAGACAATAAACGAAATATCTTCAACCACCCGAAATGCAACCTGTAGCTTTTTGTTAGAAATGCAATCCATTTAAATTGGAAGTCCATCAAAAGAAAGGCGTATCTAGGCTCTGCTGTATTATTATCCCCATTCTCTGACTTCCTCCATGCTAATCCATCACAAACAATAGCAAAACTTGAAACAGTACACAATATTGTACTGTTGGTGGGTTACATTTTGCAACCCACCCTGGACTTTTTGGTGAAGAGTGGGTAAGAAAATAACAGCAAAACCGTCATCACTGAAAGCCTCATTGTCACATTGAATTGCGAGAGGAAGGCAAGTTGGTAACGTAATTGCTCCTGCTCTGAAAAAATCCTGGAGATGCGCTACCTCCCCCACCCCAGCTCCCAGTACTTTCTCCACTATACAACTGCCCATAGCTGTGGCATGAAGCAATTATAATGGCACAATCCCATAAGCCACGGCATCATCAAGTGCTATAGGGAATTTGCCCTTTACACAGCTGCTACATGCTGGGTCAACATTTTCGTGGAGTTATGCACCAGCAGCAGTCATTTCCAGCTCAGACCTCACAATCATATATGTGAAATTAGGATTTTATTTTTATTTTTTTGCCTCAGTGTGCGTCACCATTACACTTGCTTACACTGAATCACATTTGCTGCTTCGATCCCCTTTCACCTTGTTTGGAGAGATTTATTTGTCTATTTTGGAGCTCCTCGCAATCCCTTGTTGTTCTTACTACCCTGAACAATTTGGTGCAATCAGCAAACTTTGTCACCTCACTGCACACCCCTATCTCCAGGTTATGAACAAGGTAAAAAGTACACGACCCAATACTGATCCTTGAAAGACCCTATTTCTTTCGTCCCTCCATTGTGAGAACTGTCCGTTTCTTCCTACTTTCCAAAATAAAAAAATTCCTTCCAGTAGCACCTTAAAGACCAACTAAGTTAGTTCTTGGTATGAGCTTTCGTGTGCATGCACACTTCTTCAGATACACTGAAACAGAAGTTGCCAGATCCTTCTATATAGTGAGAAGGTGGGGAGGGGTATTACTCACCCTTCTGAGTAATACCAAGAACTAACTTAGTTGGTCTTTAAGGTGCTACTGGAAGGAATTTTTTTATTTTGACTATGGCAGACCAACACGGCTACCTATCTGTTCCTACTTTCCAGTTTACCAGTACTTTCTTCCTTTAACCAGTTACTGACCCATAAGAAGATCTGTCCTCTTATCTCATTACTGGTAAGCTTACCCAGGATTCTTTGGTGAGGGACTTTATCAAAAGCTTTCTGAAGGTCTAAGTACACAGTGTGTACTGGATCACCCCAATCCACGTGCTTACTGACACTCTCAAACAACTCTGAAAGTTAGTTAGACAAGACCTACCCATGCTGAAGCCATGATGGTACTTCTCCCGCAGGACTTATATATGTTTGACAATTCTAATTTTAATAATGCTCTCCACCACTTTTCTCAGAGTAGATGTTAAACAACCAACCTCTAATTTCCCAGATCCTCCCTGGATTCTTTTTTTTTTTTTAAGTGTTCTATTTATGGTTCTCAGATATGGGGGCTGAACTTACAAACAAGTACTATATCTTTGTTAGAAGATCAGTACGTTAAATTCTTTTATACTCTTCACTGAGTACCGCCAGACCTAGTGACTTTGTACCGGTTCCTCAGACTACCTTCCTGAGAAAGTTATTTCATCTTCCGTGATGAAGTATGTAAATAATTCGTTCAGTCTCACTGCAATTACCTTTCTCCCTTGCCTCCTTTTTACCATCTCCCTAGCCAGTTTCCTGCTCCTAATGTATTTAAATATTTTTATTAGCTTTAATGTTTATAGCGACGTGTTCTGTAAATTCTTTTTCTGCATTCCTTATTGCCAGTTTTGCATTTCTTTTGCCAAAGTCTGTGCTCCTTTTGGTTGTCGTCATTTGGAAAAGACTTCCATTTTTGAAGCCCTGCCTTTGAGAGCTTCCTTGATGCAGCTCATGAACTACGCTGGCATTCTCTTGGCCCTAATGGTACCTTTCCTGATCTGCAGTATACATCCTACCTGAGTTTCTATTGTTGTTACTCCCAAGCATTCTGGAGTGACTGGGGGGAAAGTATATCCATTCTGAGTTCTCAATGTAACATAGCATCCAAGAGCTTGTCTGGCCATAATATACCACTGCCCAGTGGACACAGCTCCTCAGTCTACACAACTATTGAAAATGTGTGTGTGTGTGTGTGTGTGTGTGTGTGTGTTAGTTTCATAAAACGTTTGAGCAATTAATTGAGTAGGGCAACCTTGTCCAACCTGGTGCCCTCTGGATGTGTGGGACTACAACTCCCATCATTCCTAACTATTGACCATGCTGCCTGGGGCTGATGGAAGTTGGCATTTAACAACATGTGGGGGAGCACCAGGTTGGGTAAGACTGAACGAAGGCATGGAATTTAGCAGAGCAAAGGTCTTCTGTAACAAATACCATAAAAAAATGATACACGCATAGGATCAGCGACATTTGCACAGCCAATGTATTAAACAGGGTATTAATTGTCTTAGATTACCCAGGTGAAAAAACACAGCACTCTGACTGATCCAAAAAGTGGGGGACTACATGATCAGGCTACACACAGACACTAAGCAGCAAACGGGAAACAAGAGCACATCAACTTCTCAGTAAAAAGATGATAAAAGCATCCTAAGAAATAGAACACAAAAGAGGAAAACAAATAGAACAGAAATCCAAATCTATCAACTCTTAGAGAATAAAACTAATGAACTGTTATTCAATACTTATAGGGAGTAGGCAGAAGTCTAATTTTAACTTTGACCACCTACTCAGGTCTCATAGCAACAACCCCTTGGCTTTCTTTCACAATATTTTAAATGGACTTGCAAAATAGTGAACTTGCTTCTTTTACAGATGCACCTTTGCAAACATAGGTTTAATATTTTTGCTGGGTTGGGGGAGGCACATGCATACATTCTCATTAAGTTTACTGTGCTTGGATCATTATTTTTTCACAAGGGGAATTCATTTCATAGGTTCATCATACCAGATAGCGACAACAAAAACAACAACAAAAATCCTAGTTCACACATATCACATTTTCCGTGGAAGTTATATTTGGCAGTGTGATTTTTCTTCAGCAGCACAACCACGGATGCTGCTAGCAATTAATAGAGCTAAAGGAAGCAAATAAGTAAGTATCCGACACACAACAGAGTCAAATGGAGGAATGAATGAAAACTGTACCCCAGGAGCGGTTCATTAAATCAGCTCATTTAGAAGTCAGAAGGAGGTGGCATGGAGGTGGCATAATGCTTAAGAAGTTCACCCATAAATATATAATTAAAACCAACAACAAGTTCCTGATATAGCCAAGCTAGTTATATAAGATCTTACAAAAGCTTCACATTCTTTTCTTTTCTTTTCTTTTTTCATTACTTGTTGTTCTTTCCGCTTAAAGTTCACTCAAGGTCAATAACAGATGAGTGAGTGCTCTTCTAGAAAGATGCAGGTACAAGTGAGACTTTCAACAAAACACAGCAGTGCGGAGTAGGGCTGGCCAATATTTGGTTTTTAACATTGCTATATATCACCAGCTAAACATTGTGATATACTGATATATCATGATGTCTGAAACAAGGATGGAACTAAAACAGTAGGGCTTGGTGATATGTGGTTTTTCCACTTTGCAATATATCACCAGCTAAACACCTGATGACTTTCCCCCAGCAAATGCCCCCCACATTTGTATTATGATGCAAACGCTGTTTTAGGAACCCCTTGTTTGCATCTTAGGCTGCAATCTTATATCCGCATGCCTAGTAGTAAGCCACACTGAGTTCAGTTAGACTTACTTTCAAGTAGACATGCATAGCATTGTGCTATTAATGATTGGTCCTGCCCTCACTGCCTCCTATCACTTAAGCTGCAATCCTAAATATACTTAGACTGGAGTAAATTCAACTCACTCGAGCTTATTTCTGAGCAGACATGTGATAGGACTGGACTCTCCATGCATTTTCCTGCATATTCCTGCATATTCAGGAGCACCATACACAAAACTAATCAATTGGAAGACTTTTCCATGACAAAAGTCATGATGATTTGTTACTTATAACAAATGTGTCCCACATTTTATCATTGTCCATCTGCTTTAGAGGTTTCTTAGCTTTGTTTACGTAGTTTCTATCGAATCCAGGATTCAAGGATATAAAGCACAGCCTGCAATCATAGGTACACAGATTCTGCTACTGCAGCTAAAATGAGATTTTAACTCTGGCAAGTGAAGCACAGCTTCTAGACTATTTTAAGAGAGGAACCATACAAACATCAAAAGGTATAATGAGCCTTATGTTTTATTCATATTGGGTGATATTGGGCCTAATCCTGTGAGCCCTTGCTCATGTGAACAATGCTTAAGACTTCAAAAAGTCTGTTTTGTTGTCAAGAGGTTTCCTTCACAATGGAGCCCAGGGTTTGACAAGAATAAGCTGACTACATAGCGCAACATGGCCAATTAAGAAAAACTTGAGATTTTTCTTTCAAATTCCAAGCATATTTGGAGTCAGTTAATAAGGCCCAGAGCTGTGTGTAGCTGTGGGCTCAAACTATTAGACAAGAACTTACTTATAGTTCAGTCCACAAACTGGAACATGGGGTGGGGGGATTTATTGGCTGAGCAAAACACACTCTTTGGTTTAGCCAGTTCATTGGGAGTGCAAGCTCAGGACATTCTCTAGCCCCAACACCTGTTTTCCAAGGATTCAGAAAAGATGTAAAAGGTAGTACTGTAATATCTCCCTGAACACTGAGGCAGTTGGATGAAAACTTCTAAACTAAGACACATGTGATATTTCCCTTTAATACTGAAATATCATAATGTATATTGGCATTCACTAACAGAAGAGTCTACAGTCACATCCACACCATAGATTTAAAGCACTCTTATACCACTTTTAACAGTCACTGAGAACCCTGAGAACCATAATGCTGACCTCACAGAAGTACAGTTCCCAACACCATTAACAGGCTACAGTTCCCAGGACTCCCCAGGACTGTTCGAGTGGTATAAGAGGGTTTTTAATGTATGGGATTGTATTCAACTCACTTTTACACATAGTAGACCCATTGAGATGAATGAACACGACTAAGTTAGGTCCACTAATTTTAATAAATCTACTCTACTCTGAGTAAAAGTGAGTTGAATACCACCTATGGTGGGGATGATAGATGAATTTCAAGCATGAACTCCATCCATTTCTACTGTACATTTCAAGCAAGAATGCCAGCTTAACATTCTCAAAGGAAAAATGTAAACTACAGTTTGTAAATCACGACAAACCATAGTTAATTACTGCTCTCACTTTACACACAAACAAGCAAACAAGCTTTTAGACTTATGTGTGAACTGGGGACTGCAGTTTGTTTCGTTCAGACGGGCCACAGGTGATAAGCCAAGCAAAGAACCTTGGTTTAATATTGTGTTTTTCAGTGAAGTATAACAGCTGTCTATGTGATGTCACCCTTGAAAACTGATATATCAAAATGTATTCTGGAATATGCATTCTAAGTCCTTAGCCCAAGGCTCCATGCCACTACCAAGAAGGGCAAGAAAACACAACAAAATCAGTAACATGGCTTAAAGATTGAGATATCTCAACAACCATATTCAGGCCCTTTTCAAGAGTTAAGAATATGGAAGCATATGGAAGAATATGCAAGCATGCCTCCCCACAATGTCCCTACACATGTGGGCTCCTAATTTTGTGGGGTTCTAATTGCGCAGAGCCTCCCCCAAGTTAGCTGGAGGTCGTTAGAGGCCCTTTCAGACCTTTGGGCTTCAAGTATGAAGGTTTGAGGGGAGGAGTACACCCAATGAATAGAGAAGTTGGAATGGGGTTGTACATGTTTGTCCATCCCTTTAGACGTTTAATCTTCTCACGATCAGGCTAAATGTCTGAACAGGGCTGATGAGTCCTGGTATGTACTTCTTCATCAGTACAACACCTTGATCTCTGCAACCATTCTCAAAGGGGAGATGAAAAATGCAGAAGATATTTGGATAGGTCCAGCAGTGCCCACCTGAAAGTAGAAGACCTTCTTCATGAGCAGAAGGATGTTTTCCAATTTGGTATGAGATCTTTGCCTGAGAAAAGCACCTACCACCTTTCCAAATAGAAGCCAAAAGCAGCCCACCAGCCATATTTGACAACCTGCCAGGAACTCCTGGTTTTGCTGCCTGCCTGGACTGCAGAATTGGGGGGCAGGGGTCCCAAGCACAGAAGAGGGGGGAAATCCACCACTACTGGACTGCACGCAGTTGGGTAACTAGCTGTATACAATCATGCCTTGTTGCATCTAAAATTTCAGCTTTTTCAGGATATTGTGCTTATGGTGTAGCATGTATTCATGTTGTACTCCAGTAAGAGTTTCCTCAATATGTTGCATTAATTCTGCCGAAATGCCTTACTGTTTGTGGAGGGCCGTGCATTGTTGCTTGTATCTAGCATCTGAAACCAGCAGAATTTGGATAATGGTTCCACAATAAATCTAAAGCGTGATTGTCTCTACAGCCAATGTTGTTTGATGTATTCAACAGTTATCTTTTGAGCTGCTTGTTCTTATAAAACCTGGTGTGTACATTGTCCATATTTCAACCACAGTAATATGCTATGAAAATAATTTGAGTAGAATCACAGTATTCCATTCTAAGTAGTTCGCATGCAACCCCAGCCACAAATGTAGAGACGTTTAAGCTGTTTACACAAAACATCAGTTTTATTATAGCTATCAATCTGAGCAAATAACCTACTTTGTTAATATTGCAAGCAGATTCCCCTGCTCCCTTTATTATTCACATGGTTGCACCGTAAGTATGGGTCGAAGATCCTTGCACACCCCACATTCTCTTGCAAATGCAGCCTTCCCCACAAAAACCCTGAATGAAAGCACCAATCACTCATTTATCCCTTGCAGCTGTAAATCTAGCTCTGGTTTAAGATTCAGAAATCGATTTTGTGCACATGCCCCCCAAAATCATTCTTGTTTCTGCATTCCGGTGGTTAGTACCACATGCTTCCTAGCTTGTTTGTTTTTAATTGGAAATCATCTCACTTCAAGAAGAGCCGCAACAAACTCTTCTTTTCATGTGGGTAATGTGACTGTGCGCAAGAATCTATTTGCATATTATTTTGCCTTTCACAAAGTGGTACAGCCACAGGACTTCATTATGATGTGTGTATAGGCTGATTTTGACTTATTTATCCTGGGCTATTATGTGCTGTAATGAAGCATCTTCTTTTTTACTCCTACCACACACCCCTCTCCTGGTAATAGGATTAGAAGATGGTTGCTTCCTCTGTAAAGGACTTGAAGATAGTACACCCTATTATAGTTCCTATAGTGAAAAATGTAAACACAACAAAGGGGGAAGAGATGGCTTTAAAAGAATCCGGTTTTAAAGATTGCTCACAAATCGCAAATATGTGATGATAACGTTCAGAATGCTCTGTTGTTTTCCCTCAATCCTATATAGCAATGTGGCTAAATTCAGGGGTTTTTTAGAAGGACTTTTTCTTTAATAATAAAAAAGGACATAAAATTAACAAAACAAAAAGAAACAGGAAACTCTATCAAGCTTCAGGCCAACTGAACTTTTAAGGGCAGTGAGTTGATTTTTTTTTGTTTGTTTCGTTTTGTTTTTTGGTCCTGTCTCTGCCATTCCTTTACCCATTAAAGATTCTATTCCAGGAATCGCACTGAATGACACAGTTTCTCCTTTCTGTGAAAGAAATTCCTCTCCTCTCTTTTGTCTCTCACCTCCCACTTGTCTTACCCTCCCTTCTAGGCCCTCATCTTTACTACTTTATGCCCAATCGCTCCTATTCAGCAGCACAGTCTCTTTTCTCTCCTGCAACGGCAGGCTGCCCCCCTCCCCCTTGGGCTGTGTGCAGATTAAGCACAAAACAGAAACCCCCAGTATCTGAAACCTCCAAGCACATATTGAACTACAGAGTAACAAACTACAGAACAGCTCTTCCTCCTCTCTAAGGACCAGTCACAATGCAAAATATTTCCTACATTCACATATATTGTTCTGGTGCATTATTATTATTATTATTATTATTATTATTATTATTATTATTATTATTATTATTATTAGCTTTGCGTAAATTATTTACTATAGGGTTCTTCCCCAAGGAGAGAGCTTTGTTAAGCTCATGTGATGCCTTTCAATACATTTCCAGCTTTCCGAAGCCTCATAGTGTTGTCGCTAGCTGTGTTTCCCGTTTATTAGCCATTACAGCAGAGATAGTCCAGTATCGCAACTTTGCCTAGGAAACTTTTCAGATATTCACTTCTCTCCCAGAACGAAAGGTTCACTCCCCGGGTATTCTTGCATGCATATTCAATGGGCCATATGCTTCATTTCAAATATCTCGCAGCATTATTGATCTCATTCATCTAGATTTAGCTTATACACTCATGAACTAAAACCAAACCAAACAAAAAGAAGAGGAAAGGATAGGGAAGGGAAGAGTTTGTCAAAGATTACAGAAGAGCTTTCTGTTGGTGGTGGTGAGTTACAGGACACAGGGATCTGAATATACAAAAAAGTTGCACTTTTCACAGGTGGATAAAAGGGGAACCACATATAAGAACACTAGGAAATTCTCATTATTTCATCTATAAAGAATTCATATAGAGAGCTCACAGGAGGTACTTAAGGAAAAGTGCATTGCAAACAACAAAGGCTCCCCCCGCCCATCTCTGGAATGGCAACCAAAGAGAAGCAGTTTGCCAAGTGACAAGGCAACTCATCATCATCCCAAACTGCATGACAAAGACAGGGAGGCAGCAGCTCCCAAAGGCTACAAACCAACTGCTCCTAGAAGTCGCCTTGCAGACAGATGCTGTGCTGGGAATTTCTACTTGACAGAACAGCACATGAGCTCTCTTTTGCAAGATGGACTCGGACAATCTGGAGGAGGTGGAGAGCAGCTTCAGAAGCGACAACCTGCTTTCCCCTTGTTGCACAAAGTTATCATTGACATGGACTAGTCCAGAATAATTAAACCTGTTGCCAAATCCAAGTGTCTATCGTTGCAATCCTAACACACGCTTTCCTGGGAATGAGTAATAACTGAACAGAGTGGGAGTAACTTTCGAGAGAACCTATGTATACACTGCCTGCGTGTTTGTGGTTTTGCGAGTTATGTTATATGAGTAAGGAAATTGCCTTCACAAACAGCCCATGAAACAATCCGCTGTGGTGTTTTTGAAAAAAAGAAGTACTAAAGATGTAAATTTACACTGATATTAAAACAGTGTCATCAGGTTGTACATGATGCTGTGATCTTCATCCTTTGTGGTTCATTCAGCGGCTTTCTATAACGGCATTCTGCTCCACTTTCCTCAGCCAAATTGGAATATAAAAGGGGCTGGAATCAGCATTAATATAAGAGATGTGCATCTGCTGTTCCTTGTCATTACTTGGTTTGCAAAATTCATTATTATTCATTCATGATATTCATTTATTTCATCTCTGAGATAATCATTTGGCAGTCTAAAAAAAAATGCATCACAGTAACATGGTGAAGGGTAGTTTTATAAATAAAGAGGGCCATAATAGATTAGGAGTGTCAGATAAAAGCACATGTCTTTAGGACCTCCCTAGTCTGCCAACCAATCTGCTGCAGCTTGGCTGAATTATTCTTCTTCCATGGCAAATGTTTACTGTTTCCATATTTACTGGTAATGATGCTAAGATGCCCAGTCCCAGCCCACACCTTTGTAGGTGGAGCATTGGCTTTGCATGCAGATAGTCCCACATTCGGTCCCTGACATATCCAGGTAGGGCTGGATAGAACCACTGCCAGTCATCGTAAGACAATATTGAACTGGATGGACCGATGGTCTGAGTTGGTATAAGGCAGCTTTCTATATTCCTACAGCAACCACAGCAGAAGCTGAAGAACGACAGTGGTTCTTCACTGTGTGCAGTTGGGAAGGTGGGGCTATTGTTCTTGTTTGGAACTCCAGCTCTTAAAAGTTATCCTACTAATGAAGGAAAAATCCATGGTGTGGAGAGTTAAGAGGCAGAGGCGTGTATGATTGTTTCTTGCTCTGAAATTCGTATGTGGAAGCCCTGAGTGCTTAAGCACTGAACTGCACGTGCAAATTCTTCTCAATGAAGAATCTTCCAGCTCTGGAGTGACACCACTAACCCAGGTTGGATCCTTCTTGGCAGGAAGGATTCTGAAGGGCTTCATGTTCCAGGTGAGCCTTGCTTGAGCAACATGTTTTCCCTGAGCTCTGGTGTGGTCCTGTATCTTTGGTTATTTTTTGTTCTTGCCTCCTCTTTTGTCCTCTGGTTCTGACCTGCCCTTTGATCCTGACTACTAGCTTGTCCTTCAGCTCCTGGCTCACTTCAAACTCCTGCCCATGGCAAAACTCAAAAAGGTGAGTGGTAGCACATGCTGGGATGAAGCATATCATGCCAGCAAGATGCTATTATCAGTATTCTGACCATTTTGTTGCTATTCCTGCTATTCAGAATACAAATGTTTTCAAGGAAGACCTTCCAAGTGTCTCTATTTTCTAGGGACAGTTCTGGATGTACAGAAGCCATCCCAGTTTCTGATTTGATCCTGGAAAGTCCTGCTTTTCCTCAGGACATCCCAATTTTCATCAGAGAAATGTTGCACCAGCTGAAGTTTCCTAACCATTTTCAAAGGCAGTCCCACATGGATCTCCTCCTCCTCCTCCTCCTCCTCCTCCTCCTTCCATCACTCGTAGCCAAGTAAGATTGTCTTCCATGAACACAGTCTTAACAGTGACCGTGGAAACCAATTCTGGGTCCACACGTCCTTCCACAGTGGGGATGTCAATAGTGCAGAAGTGGATTTACGGGAGCGCAACTGGTTCACATGCACTGGATACCGAGCTGACAGGGTGCCACTACAATGACTTAGAACAGAAGGCAAGAGGCGGGGGTGGGGCGGTTTGCATTGCACGGGGTGCTTCTGAAATTTGAAAGCCAGATGTCTACCACTACAATAGTGCATAGTAACCAAAGCAAAGTTTAATCTCTCTATATAGGGTTGCATCTGCCAAATCAACCTAAGCTAGTAGAAGGCATTGCTAGCCACCAATGCCACATGCATTCCCCTATATAACACTGAGTCCAGAAGAACCTCAAAACTGCAAGTTTGTTTCTTTATGCAATCCCATTTAAAACTGATCACACACCTCCATCCAGTGCAGAACCCATTGTCTCATCAGGGCATCCTGTGAACTAGAAGCACGTGAGGAAGGGAACCAACCTATAATTACCGGTAAGTTTTCATAGATTAATTATAGCTTAGACTGGGCAGTGGAATTCAGCCATCTCTGCAAACATGAGTACTTTAACCGAGCCAGTATAATCTATGAGGCATCTTATCAAAACAATGGTTTGGAAATGTTTCAGGATATAACATTAATGAGGCTAAAACTAAATTATATGATTTAACAGTAATGACATTTTCCTAACACACATGCAATTAAATTCATAGGTTCCTGATTCATAGAGCACATGCAAAGACCTCTTGTATGACTATCATTCATTTCAGAGCTTTAAGGGGGGAAATGTTTTTAATACAGTATGTCCATATTCATTATCCTTGGTTATTTAAAATGAGAAAGTCAGACATCACAGAACAGTCAGTAAGAAGCACAGCCCTGATCCTAAATACTTGCTCAGGTAGCTGCTTCAGTGCTGGTTTAATGTCATGGTTTGCAAAATTGCACAAGTGCAGGGAATTGTTACATCTAAATATATATTTCTTGGCACAGAAAGAGTTGGTTCACACATGAATGTATATCACTTGATCTCTCAGCACCTGCTGATTCGCAGCTCTGTGTATGAAATGCCTGCAGTGTTGAATTATTTGTACTATGTATTCATCCCCCCCCCCCCTTTGGCACATATCATTTCTCTTGCTTTTCAACACCACAAAGTACCATTTGGCTCACTTAAGGGAGTTTTTACAAAAATCTTTGGTAAATACATATTTGAATTGATTGCCCCATTAACAAAAATAATTGTTAGATAGAATTATATTTGAAGACACTGTCCATCAGCCGCCACAAAGCATGCTTAATTGTTTCTTAGAGCATATTCGGTATTTTTCAAGCAGACAATAAAATAAAATAAAATAAATGTAATTGGGAGGGGGATTTCTTAAAGAATAATTGGTATAAAAGTGTGTTTATTGCCCTGCTTTTATTCATGTAGACTTAATTAGCCAACACTTGACATGAGTATTTTAAAGTTATTAGCTAACATTAATCCTGTCTCCCAATGGTGATCTGGCTCGGAATTGCAAAATCTCCAATGACACAATGATGAGCAATTTAAAACTCCCCCACCCTCTCTCTCTCTCTATCTATATATTTCTGATACTGAAACCATATGCTCTTCTATGCACACACACACACACACACACACACACACACAATTTCCTTTTATTCTTTTAACAATATGCTTTATCAAAATACCTACTAGATTTGGAATTAGTAGAATTTAGCTGCCGTCTCCTAAATTGCATAGACAATTGGCTAAGGAATAAAAGCAAAAGAAGATGAAGAAGGTGGTGGTGGGGGAAGGAGTTTATTTTTAGCAGGTGGTTGCAATTATACACACTTTAAGAGTTTCTATCCCCCACCCCACCCCCCTTTTTTGGACCCTGGCCTGTGCTCCCTTCAATCTTGTCAGCTGTAAAATGGGTCTCTTTTTAACCCATAATGGATCTGCGAGATTAAAGGTGAAGTCATGAATTAGTCAAAGTGACAGCCCAGCACGATGGTCTGGCAGCAGGGGGTCTCCTTTTGTATTCGTCCACTCTGACCTCCAGTGCCACTCCACGTCTGTGGGAACCGGACAAGAAGAATGTTGGGGAGGAGTTAAAAAGCACGTAAGTGGCAGTTCCTGGTCCTGGCCAGAGAGGAGTTGACATTCTTTTGCTGGAAATATTCTGACATCATCCCAGTCATACATCCTCAACAGTCCCTTCGTTAGTTCTTTTGTGCTTAGCAAAGGAAAAAACAATAGGTCTTGTTGCAGGCATATAAAAGGGCAGACGGCAAATCTTTTTACCCATCTAGCTATTTTAGATGTTGCTTAAAATTTGCTGCAATGTCGTTTTTAATAGCAGAAAACTTTGGAGGGCAATGGCAGCATTTTCAGGACATGATCCTTGGCTGAGAAATACAGTTGAAAAGCATTGTTTCGATCAACTTGTTGAATATGTTTAATTCGGTACACAGGGGCTAGGGCTTTAATGGCTACTTGTTGTTGTTTTTAAACATCTAAAGAGTATAGGAATGTGATCCACATCTCCATATACCCAAGTCCAGAGGAGGGTCCTCTTCCATTGTGCGCCTACTACGGAGGAATGCTCTTCCTACTGAAATTAGATAGGCACCTACTTCAGAGTGATTTCACTGACAATTAAAGACCATCTGCTTTTCCATCCCTGACCTCTTGTACCAGATGCCTTAGTATTGTACATTTTTTTACTGACGATTTTGGTTTCATTGAGCCTTGTGATGTGCTTTATTATTGTCGCCAATAAAAAGCAGTATAGAATTTTAATGTTTTTAAAATAAAGTATAAAAGAAATACCATGGCTCACCAAGAGCAAGTAACAACCCAAGGTGTCTGCTTGCTGCTGTGAGCTTCCAAACACAATTCAGAGCGTTGGTTTTTATATATAACACTGGGGAACAAATTTTTTGTTGCATTGACACCTGCAGTTGTTCCAACCTAATTTCAACGTGCTGATTTCATATCTGAAGTTGGTTTTGTTCTGTAAGCTCTAGTTTTTTTGCAATTCATGTTTTTCACCATAATCTTTGTTTTTCACAATGCAAGAATTCAATATTTTATTAAACGCATAGCCAAATTAGTACAATACGAGTATAAATGTAAGTGACTTATATAGCATTGAAAGTGACATGTATATCTATGTACAGTTGGAGGTATGCAAAAAAATGTATTCCCTTGGGAAACACAGTATACTAGGGAACATTTTTTTCCCCATTTTCTGTTGCATGAGATTTTTCAACTGTTCTTATATGTTCTTTCAATGCTGATTTCAAATCTGAAATTGATTTTCGTTTACATGCTAAAGTTATCTTTCAATTTCCAACTTTTGCCGATATGTCATATTTACACTAGGGATAAGTGGACACTGACATGTTGATCTACCCTAACCATATGGTAATTATTGTTTTGCAAACTTAATTTTTCTTTATTTTTATAGTTTTGTATTTGTATTTTTCAGATCGGACCATGGCTTCTTCAAGTAGACAAAAATGTGTAACAAGCCTGATGCTTTTTGTTATGCTATTTTTGTCTGGTCAATACTGTTGAGTTGGAATAACGACAGACAACTCAACACAATACGAAGGGTATCGGCAAGAAAAACCAACATGCTGTCGCCTATCCCGCACTCTGAGGAACTCCCAATTCCAGTTTTTAAGGGGTTTGTCTCTTATGAAGATGAAGGAAGTGAACATGGTGAGGACCACAACTGGATCATCTGTGTGGATCTCAAAATGGTCAACTTCTTGCTTGGACAACAGAAAGGCTTTACCAAGTACCTAAATAACAACAGCTTGTAGATACCACTGGGAAACAAAAATAGCAGTCACTTGTGTGATCCTTGGGTTCTCGCCAAACCATGGGAACCCCAAAAGGCGTACTCTTCCATTTTCCTTTTGTCCAGTCTCTAAGCATTTCCTCACAATTGTGACAAACAATATGTGGAGCCCATTTATTGTCTTGGTTGCCCAGGGGAATTTCAAAATAGCTTTTATAGGCACACCTCACAAACGCTGTTATATTGCGTCTTTAACGAGGAAGTGCGGAGCAGCCACATACATAACAAAAGGCATCAGGCTTGTTTACACATTTTTGTCTACTTGAAGAAGCCATGGTCCGATCTGAAAAATACGAATATTTAGGTTACAAAACTATAAAAATAAAGAAAAATTAAGTTAGCAAAACAATAATTACCATGTGGTTAGGGTAGACCAACGTGTCAGTGTCCACTCATCCCCAGTGTAAATATGACATATCGGCAAAAGTCGGAAATTGAAAGATAACTATAGCATGTACACAAAAAATCGATTTCAGATTTGAAATCAGCATTGAAAGAACATATAAGAACAGTTGAAAAATCTCATGCAACAGAAAATGGGGAAAAAATTGTTCCCCAGTGAAACATCTACATCCATGGGGCCCTTTATACCTCAGTAACCAGCTACAGGGGGCAGGCATAGTTCAGCAGCACAGCACATGCACTGATGGTCCAAGCATCAATCTCTGGCAAGAGAATCAAGACTCCTGCATAAAACCCTGGAGAGCTGCGGCCAATTGTAGACAACCATAGAATCACAGAACTGTAGAGTTGGTAGGGATCCCAAGAGTCATCTAGTCCCCCCCCCCCCGCAATGCAGGGGTCCTGCTCAAACCACCAACCTTCTGGTCAACAGCCATACACAATGACCCATTGCTCTTCAAGTTAGATGAGCCAGTAACTTCTCATGTGTCAAATAATGATATCTGTGGTGGTTCAGTACATCCTGGCCACTTGCCTAATCCTGATTATAGGGATCTTCAATGGACCTGGAGCTATTGAGCTATTCATTACTTATTTACTTATTACATTTATGTACCTCATTTCCTCCAAGGCGGCATGTATGCCACTATTAATGTTTTATTCTCACAACAACCCTGTGAGGAAGGTCAAACTGACAGATAGTGCCTGGTGTGCTTCATGACTGAGGTGGAATTTGAACCTGGGTTCTCTTACTCAAACCACTACTGGGGAATGACAAGCAGTATCAGTAACTGCATGTGGACTGAGGTGTTTAATTCTCTGAGTGAGACTCCCAGTTACTCACAATGTACTCTGACATCAGGGGGTCATATCCAACTAAGCTATAATAAGCAGACCCGATGAAATTAATAGACTTAGGTTTGCCACTATGTCTATTAACTGCAATGGGTCTGCTTTGAGTAGGGCTAACATCAGAGACAGCATTAAATGTGGGGGGGAGAAAGCCCTAAGCTAAGCTTTGCACATGAAGTGTTCTCTCACATTCTGTGTCCATATGGAACGGGCAACGTCGATTCTTGAAAACCTGCCCTTTCAACAGTGTTCAGGATTACTGCACTGTCAGTCACCACGTGGGCCAGAGTGACAACTTTTGTTTTCTCTGCAAAGCCGTAAGCAGAACAAAGTGGCCACATCAGGGGGAAGATGCTGGGAAACCAGGGCAACCTATGGGAGGACAGAACCATGTGTACCATCTAGCTTGGCCAGCATCCCCTTCCTGCCCTGCAGGTGTGGGTACCATCTTGTCCACCTCAACAGCTGCTCATCTTGGCCCAGCCTTGTTTTCCCCAGACAGCAGAGGGTTGGGGTTGGCTGGCTCTTGTGGTGCACTGGTGGTCCATAGCCTAAGCAAAAGACAAGTATCTCATAGCTCAGTTGGTAGAGCATGAGACTCTTAATCTCAGCATCGTGGGTTCAAGTCCCAGGTTGGACAAAAGATTACAGCATTGCAGAGGGTTGAGCTAGATGACCCTTGTGATCCCTACCAAATCTACAGTTCTATTATTCTATGACATGTCATTCCCCAAGACATCTTGCAGCTTTAGCTCACAGTGAGAAAAAGGCTGAGTGTGTGGAATGAGAGGGTGCTGGGATGGCAACCTCTCCAAGATGCAAATGGCACTTTGTTATCTCAGTTACTGCTTTAAAACAGATGTTACTGCTCCTCCTAATACTACTGCCAAGGCAAAAGCCAGTATTGTTGCTATTATGAACAGCATAGATTAAAGGAACTTGGCATCTTTATCGGCCATGCTGCAACACACATGAAATATGGGTTGCAGATTCCCTCCCCACCCGCCACCCACCCCTCCAAAACATATGTATAGAATCTAGACATAAAAGTATTTCTGGCCAGTGCCTGTCATTCGTATTCTGCACATTTCCCGCGATTTGCCTCCAGCCAGGTCTGACACCTGTAACGCTTCAAATGATAATGCCACATCATGAAGACAAAAGGAAAGTGCATTGAAGATGCACCTGAATGGCAGAAGGAGAAGGATTCACATTGCTAAGTGTCGCTTAGCAACATGATATGTGAGGAATATCTATGAGAACCTACCATGAGTCTTGCTCTGACCACCCCTCTGTTTTTATCTGAATATTACACCCTGATTCCTCCCACCCCCAATGTGCAATTCTGGTGTGTGTGTGTGTGTGTGTGTGTGTGTGTGTGTGTGTGTGTGTGTTTTAAGAAAGAAAAGTGCGTACCTACATTTTGATTGTTTTACTTAGGTTAGATTAACCTGGAGAGTGGAGAAGATACAGGAGGAGGGAGACACCTTCCAATTTCCAAAGAACAGGCTTGATTTCACAGCTTGCATCTGATTCCCGGCCCAGGTCTGCTTACCAATGTAAAACTTGTTCTAAATAGGCTCTCTAGCATCTGCCTCCCTTGCAAAGTAAGGCTGCTGAGAATCCTTCATGTCTTTATACACAGGTAATGCCACCAACATCCACATTTAATATTTTAGTTTGAACACAAGGACAACAAACTTATGGCACCATAAACAGGGGAAAAACACAGGCCTACAGCAGCTCTCCTAGACTTCAGTAGCCTTAGGCAGAATAGTTGCATTGGTAAGAAAAGCCCAAGAAAAGCCTGGTAGTTTAACTCAAAGTTTCTAATTTAAGATATTTGCTAAATATATTTGGGAGTAAAGTGAGAGAGAAGAGTAGGCTGCTTTAATAATAAAAGGTAAAGGTAAAGGTAAAGGTACCCCTGCCCGTACGGGCCAGTCTTGCCAGACTCTAGGGTTGTGCGCCCATCTCACTCAAGAGGCCGGGGGCCAGCGCTGTCCGAAGACACTTCCGGGTCACGTGGCCAGCGTGACATCACTGCTCTGGCGAACCAGAGCCGCACACGGAAACGCCGTTTACCTTCCCGCTTGTAAGCGGTCCCTATTTATCTACTTGCACCCGGGGGTGCTTTCGAACTGCTAGGTTGGCAGGCGCTGGGACCAAACGACGGGAGCGCACCCCGCCGCAGGGATTCGAACCGCCGACCTTTCGATCGGCAAGCCCTAGGCGCTGAGGCTTTTACCCACAGCGCCACCCGCGTCCCCAATAATAAAAGGTAACAGTATGTAAATAAAGTGACGTCATATTTAAGCTTTCTTACAGGCCAAACCTGGATTCCATTGGTGGAAATGACCACACACACACACACACCCAAAAAAAATCAAACAGTTTTTTTCTACCATGTCTTTCCCCCCTTAGTCCTGGGAATGGTAACTTTGCGAGGATATCGGTTGGTTATTCTGGACTTGAACTCTGTTTGTCACATTAAACTATAAAGCATGTAGTTTAATGCAGTGACAGAATTCATGTTGAAAATAACCACTCGATATCCTCCCAGGGTAAGTTGTGGTGGGATGCTAGAGAAGACATGAATGTTTAGATGGTTTCTTGTCTGTAGCACACACATGGTTAGGATTTATCCCGGATATTTAAAAAGTGCATACACCCACTAGGTGCCAAACAAAAAATTAAAGAAGGCAGGCCCTGTCCGAAGCTTTACAAAGATAAAGACCATTGGGGGGGGGAGTTGAAAGGAAAGGAAGGTCAACTGGCAAAATTCAAGATGAGAAAAATAAGTTGAGGCACAAAATGGGACAGGAGTCAGCTGGAAATGCTTTTCAGTTATAGGAAGCTGCAAGGGAGGAGGAATGCAGCAGAAACAATAGTAATCCATTACTCCAATTAATGGGGGCAGAGGGGCCTCATCTCCCTACCATTTTTAATGGCTATCCAGACTTCTGTTTCTAGAAGGCTCCAGGGGAAGGCATGAAATTGGTGTCAAGGTATGGAGCCCATAGATTTCATTGGCCTTGCCAATGGGGCTTCGGAAGACCCAACAATCAGTTGATCACTGGCCCTGACAGGACACTATGCATGGGGCTTTTCAAGACCATCATCTGTTGATCAGCTTATTGTTAGACATTACAGAATGCCAAAAACATGGCTTTGCAAGACTTATGATCAACTCATTGTCACACCCCAGGAAATGGCTATGACTGGTTGGCTAAATCAGGTGAGAGTAGCTGATGGGTCTCAAAACCTCGGTGAATTAGGGACTTCCCCTGCATGTGAAGACAGACTCTGGTGGATTCAGCAGACGAGTCCGATAGTGGGTCCAATAGTCAAGAATGTGGCTTCTGCACATGCCATAGAGGGAAATGAGGGGCAAATGGGGCTTATCAACCTGGGAAGGCAGCTCATTTAGGAGAAGGAAAACTCTGATCCTAACCCTCCACTGCCGTGCGGGAAATCCTTGGGAGAAGAAAAGGCTGACTCCAGGGTGGAGTTCCTAAGGTGGTTGGATGGCGTCTTGTATGTCTCCTTCTGGCAACTCCTGTAGCCAAGCTGGTGCCAAACATATTGCTCTGCTTTCCTTTAGACCACATCAGCGAGGCCGAGATGAAGGTCTTGCCATCTGGGCAGCCCAGGATCTCCATACACACTGCCCAGGCTTAGGCCCCAGAGAGGTCACTTCAGTGCTGCAATTGCAGATAGGCCCCAGTGCGTAACACTTCACAAGGTCAGATGATCCGACCAGCCTTTGCATGCATAGTTTGGTTTCAAACCATGCAGACGCAAACTGGTCACCTGCAATCATTATCGTTGATACGAATGATACCACTGACTTCAGGATTGGATTACTGCCATGTGCTGTGTGCGAGGCTTTCCTTGTTCTTGCACTAGAAACTACAGTACAGTCAGTGCAGAATGCTGCAGCATGGTTGCTGACAAAAGTGATGCCCTGTTAGCATATAACACTTCTGCTCAGAGATCTGCTGATTTGTTACTGGGTTGAATTCAAGCTATTACTACAGTGGTACCGCGAGTTAAGTACTTAATTCATTCCGGAGGTCCGTTCTTAACCTGAAACTGTTCTTAACCTGAAGCACCACTTTAGCTAATGGGGCCTCCTGCTGCTGCCGCACCGCCGAAGCATGATTTCTGTTCTCATCCTGAAGCAAAGTTCTTAACCCGAGGTACTATTTCTGGGTTAGCGGAGTCTGTAACCTGAAGCGTATGTAACCTGAAGCGTATGTAACCCGAGGTATCATTGTATAGTGTGTAAAACCCTTAACAGCTTGGATCCAGCTTACTGAGAACAAATAGAGAGGGGGGGGACCTGGATTACAAATTTCTTCCAGAACAGGTCTATCCAGACCTTGCCGCTGCTCAGTTACCAATTTATTTGGTGTATTTAGTTATCCCCCCACCCACCCAAACCGCAGGCACCCATTCCTATAGCAAGGTAAAAACACAAGAGTGCTAGCGCTAAATTCACATTTGGAAACAAGCCCGCTCAATTTGTTTTGGATGAGTATAAATGTTTTATTTATTGGTATGGAACACATTTTAAAAATTCAGAAGTAACACACATATCTCATTATTCGCCTTGGGAACTATATGGCAAATAAAATCATAAAAGTACCAGATAGGAATTTTCCTGCCACCAGGCTATTATTAACCTGATTCATAGGTCTTCATACATGTACTGCTATGAACTTTTTGCATTTTCACTTAGGGAAAAGATAGTTCCAAGAAGGTATCTTATTCAGATTATTACATTTTTTTTTCAATTCAAGTCTGTATGAACTTCTAAACTCTGTTTGTTGTCCCCCCACCACCAAAAAAAAAGTTTTCTTAAAAGCGGTTGGTATGTAAGAGTCAGAAATGTATACTTGAGCATACATAATCACTGAAGACATGGGAGTCAAGGGAGTATACAACAAAACACCCTTTCATTGTGCTTTGGTAAATTGCCATCTGACCCAACTAAGAAATGCCATGGCTACTCAAGCTGAGGCCATCATAAGGTAGCCAGGCCTCTGATTTAGGCACCATCAAGATCTGGAGGGACACAGACTTTTTTAAAAAAAATAATAATATTTATTACTTTTTCAACAATTTAAACACTACACAAAAAGAAAAGAACAATAAAAAAGAACAATACAATACACAAACACTACACAACACTCACACATTAAACTGACAAAACAAAACAAAAACAATTTTAAAACACGTCAAACAATTTCAATATCTTATCTTTCATTCACTTATTTCAACGACCTCCTCGCACCTCCCTTTTTGTATTCCACTTCTATTAACTGTTTCAGCAATTCCTTTCCATCTGCCTCTGTTTTCTATCCTATAATTATCTAAACACATTCTAACCATATTTTTTCCTTTAATATTCTATTAATCTATTTATACTTAATTCCTTATAAAATTTCTACTAAAGCCATATAACTTCATTCCAACATTCTTCTAGCATTCATTAATTTTACAGTATTTCTATAAATAGTCTTTAAACTTTTTCCAGTCTTCTTCCACTGACTCTTCTCCCTGGTCTCGGATTTCTGCCAGTCATTTCCGCCAATTCCATATAGTCCATCAACTTCATCTGCCATTCTTCCCGGGTGGGTAAATCTTGTGTCTTCCAATACTTCACGATGAGTATTCTTGCTGCTATTGTTGCATACATAAAAAAAGTTCTATCCTTCTTTAACACCAATTGGCCGACCATGCCCAGGAGAAAGGCCTCTGGTTTCTTCAAAAGGGTATATTTAAATACCTTTTTCATTTCGTTATAAATCATCTCCCAGAGTGTCTTAATCCTTGGGCATGTCTACCAAAGGTGAACTCTAATCCTCAGATTCGTCTGTTTTTCTTTAAGTTCAATCATAGCAAGCGTCAACTTATGTTCATCAAATTGCCTCTGTAGGGCTGGGGCTCTCTTTCTCTCCAGTTGTGTTACTTTACATTCAGCAGCAACGGCTTTCTCCCTGGGTTCCTCCGCAGTTTGCCGTATCAAAGTAGATTCCTGTATCAATTTCTGGGTGGTTTCTGTATTGGTATTATTTATACTTTCTGTATTTAAGTTGATTTTAGTAGTTGAAACATCCATTTTCGCATTTATCGCGTCCATTTTCTTGTTAAGCTGTTCCAGTGAATCATTTATCTTATATAATGCAGCCACTAAGTCCTCTTCTGTCGACATTCCTCTTGATTTTGAGTGTACTGGTACAAAGGCAGCAGCAGAAGAAGCAGGAGGGCCTGAAGATGAACCTCTCCTAGGTTGTTGCCAAGTCCTCCCAGACCTTAATGTTTTGTCAGCAGCTGACTGGTCTGTTTTTCCCCTTCCATTTGCCATAGCACTTAAAATATTCAAGGTCAGTCCCAGAGTCTCACAGTTTTTTATCTTGCAGCTGGAAATTCCCCTAGCCCAACTCTTGTAAAACAACCAGTTTCAAAGGCTTCCACTAGGGGGAAACAGTTTCTATTTGTAATAGTCAATAATGTCCTCTTTTAGACACAATTCAAACAATCCAAGTTAGTTTCAATTTTCAGTTACTTTTACTCCTTTTTAAAGCAGCCGGATACAGTAGAAACAATGTATTTCTCTTATTTAGCTAGCTGTCAATGAACATTCCAAAAGACGTCAGTCCTGCTAGCAGCCCGTTTTCAGGGTCAGAGCGGCGGTATTTTAGCTCTCTTCGCTCTCTCCCACAGGCATACTCAGTCCCCAACTCCCCCCCTTTTTCCTGCCTCCAGGGGGGGTTTAATGTTCTTTGCCGATGGAAATTTAGTCTTTTACAAAAGGCTTTCCAAGACTTCAGCTTGCCGCCTTCTTGCTTCAGTCTATTTACAAAAGGGGAAGGCGGACTTCCTGTTTTGAACCTCCCCGTTACAGTACCAAATTAAACCTTTAGAAATCCAATTCTCCCGCTTCAGCTCTACTCACGAGTAATTACTTTAAAGTCAAATTGTCCACAGGAAAAGGTCAGCGGTCTCCGGCAACAGCTATGCGGCTTCGCTCCGTGGAAGAA
The DNA here is from genome assembly GCF_965113315.1 of Podarcis vaucheri. Taxonomy (NCBI): domain Eukaryota; kingdom Metazoa; phylum Chordata; class Lepidosauria; order Squamata; family Lacertidae; genus Podarcis; species Podarcis vaucheri. Next base: position 82,385,329 of record NC_138762.1, on the reverse strand, counting down.
GCAGACGATTCGAAGCACCGCGCCGCTCACCCCACGTCGCTCCGGACCCCCGAAACCGGGTTTCCCTGCGAGTAGGGGAGGCGCAAAAGGTGCCCGCCGAATCCCACGTTCACAGGCTTCTCCCGCCTGTGATTTTTTGTGGGTCCCGGCCTCGCCGTGGCGGTCAGACCCAAATTCCCACGGGGCAAATTCCTCCCAATCAGAGGAATTCCGCCATTACCGGAGGCACCTCCCCGGAAGTCCTGGAGGGACACAGACTTCCCTAGCCCTGTTCTAGGAGTTGGCATGCCACTGTTTTTGAGAGAGGCTGATGCCCTGCTCCCCAGTCCATAGTCTTATTCAAGGGATGGAGAGATACTTTGGGAGAAAAGAACTGCTATGCAGCTGCACTCAGGTAAGTCTCACCACCGCTGCCTTATTGCTGCAAACATGGCCATTCTTCCAATAGTTAAGGAGAAGCAAACCAAAATTGCTCAGATCACTATAACTCCCACATTTCTGGTTATGAATACGTATAATTGTATGTTAATTTGTCAGTTAATTTGCAGCTTGTGCTGCAAAGCTTCTGAAATTCTGGCTGTGCTCGTCTCAGGTTCGAAATGTTCGAAATAATAAACTGTTTGGGGGATGGTTGCGGTTTATTATTTATTTATACAACACCATCAATGCTAGCAAAGTTTTATAAGCAAAAATGAAAATTAGCTTACAGCATAATATTCTTTCCACCTAATTGTGGTGTGCTGGAAAGCAAGTGATTAGAACAAAAAGTACTGGACTGATATGGTCAGTGGATCCCCAATGGATCCCTGATATAGCACTGCATGTTCACTGCTTAAAACTGGTACGAATGCAATCAGTCAATCAATCAATCAATGCACTAGCAACCCCAACCATATACCAATCTGTGTTGTGCTGGAAACAACTCCTGTGACAGCACAGTTGGCTCAGAGCATGGTGGAAAACTGAAACAAGGGCACACAGCATAGCAGAGACCTTCCATTTAAGAAGAATATTTCCAAGCGGTACGTTTCCAAGCACAATTCAAAGTGTTGGTGTTGACCTTTAAAGCCCTAAATGGCCTCTGCCCAGTATACCTGAAGGAGTGTCTCCACCCCCATTGTTCTGGCCGGACACTGAGGTCCACTGCCGAGGGCCTTCTGGCGGTTCCCTCACTGCGAGAGGCCAAGTTACAGGGAACCAGGCAGAGGGCCTTCTCATTCTGCCCTGTGGAATGCCCTCCCATCAGATGTCAAGGAAATAAACAACGATCTGACTTTTAGAAGACATCTGAAGGCAGCCCTGTTTAAGGAAGTTTTTAATGTGTGACATTTTAATGTGTTTTTAATCTTTGTTGGAGGCCGCCCAGGGTGGCTGGGGGGCCCCAGGCAGATGGGTGGCGTACAAATAATAAATTAGTAGTAGTAGTAGTAGTAGTAGTAGTAGTGGCATTACCACTAGTATCGAACATGTTAAATCACACCTGTCCAATTTAGTCCTCACACAAAATGCTGAGCAAACCCATTCCGTGCATTATCTCAACATTGCCTATCTGTTAAGGGTTAAGTGCAGTTAAGGTATGAAGCTTCCTTATTACACTGAGTCAGACCAGGGGTTCCATCTGGCTCAGCATTGTCTACAGTTACTGGAAGCGGCTCCCCAGGGTTTCAGGCAGGGGGACTGAGCCTGCAATCTGGGCTGCACCTACCCAATGCACAGGCAGCACCGTTAAGCCAACCTACATTGTATTTAAGGTTGCATTTTAGTGGTGAAATTGGTTTGGAATCCTAGTGGTTCACTTGATTAGGTTGTGAGTTGGGCTGTTAGTGCAGGCTATTGTTAAGATATTTTCCAAACAATTAACATTTCTGGTGGTGGGAAGAGGAAATGGAAATACTCATTTAACTAGATTCAGCAGTGCTCATTTAACAAGGCTGTCCATGCATAAACATCGAGCCAAAGAGAAACAGAAATACTCAAAGCATGTATATTCAATGCAGGCAATTTTTGTTGACAGACAAGGTTTTTTTTTTTCCTCCCCAAAGCTGAAGTTGAAATTTTTAATGGTTTTTCTTCTTCTTCTTCTTCTTCTTCTTCTCTTCCCAAAGATTTTTTTTTTTTTAAAGACCAAACTTTCAGTGTCATCCATAATAGCAGTTCGTGCCAAGGACTACTTTCTTAAAGCTGCTTCTCAAGTCTTGTGATTTGCAGCAGCAACAGCAGCAGCACACACTTCTTATTACAGGATACATTATGCAGAAACCCTCTGCTCTGTGATGGGACATGGCAACCCCGCTGTGCGAATGCCGATCAGCACTTCTTTTAAGGCCTTTTCTCAATTGTCAGCAAAGTATTTTTTTAAGGTTAAAAGGTGTAAAATTATTCTGAAATGCTTTTCTGACCTGTCGCCTATCACACTACAAAAAGCTACAGTTCATTTTCTTTCCACCTAAAATTTTGTGTGTGTGTGTGTGTGTGTGTGTGTGTGTGATGGAAATATAAGAAGAAATCCAATCAGCAGAAACAAATTAAATTGGGGGGGGCACAAAAATATGACTTTAGTTTCCCTCCCCTCCATATATCTATAGACAAATATATCTGTAGATAGATCTTAATAATTTTAGGTGCAATCTTTCAGCCCTCTTATTCGTGCTATTGATTTTCCAGAACATTTGTTTCGAAGCTCAACTAATAGCAAAAATGTCGTTTTCTTTTCTGTAGCTTGTTATGATAGGATTCTGTGACACACTGCACAATGTAGTAGTCAAAAGGATCAACCTTATGAAAAAAATATTCCCATAACATGGAGGCACAATATTCACATGATCCATCACTCTGCAAACGCTACCTGTACTTTGATTAAAACAATGCCGGATGTCAGCAGGGGGGGGGGAGAAGAAGCCTTCTGTTCCCCAGAACTGTGGTTTGTCTTCAGTTCTCCAAGCTGCTTAACTCTAGATTTCCCAGGCTACATCAATCATTTAAGGTCAATGATCCTATAATTTTTAATCCTAAACCCAAAAGGTTACCACATCCTATTGTCTGTAGCTTAGGATTTTCAGTTGTGGCTAACTTTTTATACTCCAGTGTAATACTGAAAGATTTTGAAAATCACTTTAGATTAAGTTTCATGGAGTGTTTTATATAGTTGCATAATCAGCCCTATATGAGGCAACTCAACCTTGTAGTAAAGATAGCTACCAGTTTAGAACAAAAGTATCTGTCAGGCACCAAAAGCCTGATTGGCCTATTAAATGTATGGTGTGTGCGCACAAAGAAGCAAGTAAAGCTGGGGGGGGGGGAGAGAGAGAGAACTAAGAAGAAAAGCTGGGTGGAGGGAGGAATTCAGAAGAGATGACGAAAGCAGCACTGTGAGATGCCTTCCCCTTCTGCGCTGAGAAATGTTGCTGAGCTACACAACTGATATACACACATGCAGAATATATAGTATGGGAAGGGCATACCAAAGTAAAAGAGAGAGAGAGGCTTCAACAAACATAACAGTGTCCCTGTATATTTACTATGCAGTATGAAAAGGAAGAGGTTTGCAATACTAACTGAAGTCAATAGTCCAGTTATTGAAACTCCACAAGACACGGGTACAGCGTCTATGAGAGCAGGCACTGACTCCATAACGTTAGCATTAGCAAGAGTTTTAACTGAACTCAACCCTCTCCTTTGCCCAAGTGCTGTGGTCTTGGGATTATTTTTTTAAAAGATGCAGGCTTCTCGAAATCTTAACTTTTCAGGGTTTAGGGCAGGAATATTCCTCTTCCTCTCTCTCTCTTTAAAGTGTTACTTTTAGGGAAATCAGAACTGTGCTTTGCGAACAAATTTTTGCAGTGTTTTTGGCTTCTCTTCGGAAGTATCTTGTACTGACTTCACCAAGCGTTGGAGGACTCTGTAGCGGTCAAACCTCTTTTCTTCCTGGATATATTGAGCAGGACACTGATTTCCTGCAACCCCTTTTCCCTACTACCATTGTGATGGGAGGGAATCATATATTTTATTTATTTATTTTAAAGCATTAGCAAGAGTTTCATACACAGTTTGTAAACTGGTTATCTGAACAGAACTGCCTGCTGGTGATGAGGGTTTTACCGTTCTCCTGCCTCCCCTGATTTCTGACTAGCTATGAAAACCAGGTTAGGCGTGGAAGTCTGTTAACATTCTCACAGGTAGCATTTTCATGCAAGATACTATTCACGCAGCTCATATTACCCTACTATACGTGATGAGCACACATCCTCTTTTTTGCTACTTGTACATGTCATGGTAATCCACCACCAGCCTGGGCTTCCCAAGTGTCCTTTCCATTGCGTGAAATTTCACGAATTCCATTTGTGTGCTGTTGAGCACACATACAACAGCACACAAATGGAATTTGTGAAATTTCATGCAATGGAAAGGACACTATCCACGTAGAAAACTAAGCCCTGTCTTTAGTGATTTTTTACTCTTAGATTACACAGGAGTTTGAGTTGTCACTTTCAGGATTTATACCAGTGCAGGATCCTTCGGTGCAGTTGTATGTTTAGCAGTTGCATTTTAAAAGAAAAAAGAACGGAGCATTTTCTGCTCAGCAAGCGAAGGCTGCAACCTAAGGTTCCCTAAATTAAAGTCCTGCAATTTAAAAACAATCCTTTTTTGAAAGGTGAGCAAATACAAGTTTCACAACATTCAAGCCCTTTTGTTCAAACAAGATGTTCTATATCAGACAGAGATAGCCCGAGGGGTTTAGAAATGTTTGTGGTGGTGGTTGCAACTGAAGATTCTATTTTTAAGGCACCTTTAGCTGAGAAGGAAAGAGAGGCCATGCCAGTAATCCCAACAGCCACACCTTCATGGCGTTCCCATACTGGCCTATACCTCATATCCTCAGAGGTAGATATGGGAAACTATATGATTACAATGAACTCCAGAAAACCTCTGCACATGTGATGCACAAGATATGCTGTTTGTAAGTCAGAGACCCCAGGCGATCTGCAAGAGGTACCTGGTAGGCCAGGGTCCACCTCTTTTCTGCCCCTCTACAGATGTTGCCTGTTATTTATTCCCCATTACTGTTCTAAAAAAAATTGCACCACCTTCTATCCAAATAGAATGCTATGGAAAACCATGCTTATTTGCCTTAGTAATAATAATAATAATTTATACCCCACCCATCTGGCTGGGTTTCCCCAGCCACTCTGGGCGGCTCCCAACTGAACGTCAAAACCACAATACAGCATCAAACATTAAAAACTTCCCTAAACAGGGCTACCTTCAGATGTCTTCTAAAAGTCAGAGAGTTGTTTGTTTCCTTGACATCTGATGGAAGGGTGTTTCACATGGCAGGAACCACTACCAAGAAGGCCCTCTGCCTGGTTCCCTGTAACTTCACTTATTGCAATGAGGGAACTGCCAGAAGGCCCTTGGCGCTGGACCTCAGAGTCCGTGCTGAACAATGGGGGTGGAGACACTTCTTCAGGTATACAGGACCGAGGCTTAAGGGTGCAATCCTGCACAGACTTACTTGGGGAAGGGAAAAAGCTTCTCCTTTTAACTTGGGGTGTGTTCACACCACCGCTTTAGTGAGCAGTGACCAGCTGCTCACAGCAACATGGCTTAATTAGTGTCGCATTCGTTTCTGTTTGTGTACATACCAGGGAGTGTCAACAGGCGGGGATGCCTTTACCCCACGCAAAGGTGTTCATACCTTGACTGGAAAGGAGTTAAGGAATGGCTTAAGGACTCCAAATCAGTGTGAAATTGTTTGAGAAGCAACACATCATTTAGTAGCATTTCTCAAAATAATACAGGATATGTATGCATTTTAGACAGCATCCTATGAACATGGGTTAAATACTCAGCACTGGATACCCAGTGAGGGCACAGTAAATGGAAATGTGAACACAGAATCAGTGGGACTTATTTCTGACTAGCCCTGTCAGTCATATCATTGATTCCTACAGCTGGATTTGAGTATGCCACTACGGATCGATGAAGGGAGGGAGAATGAGTTTATATCACTAGAGGAGTAAGTTTAGGTAGATGCTTGCATCAGCTTCCCAATATGGATACTTATTATTATTATTTCCCGAATGCAGCCCTATATAGGGGGAGTTTTAAATGTTTGATGGTTTACTGTGTTTGGTGTTTTAATTTGTTGAAAGCCACCCAGCATGGCTGAGGCAACAACAGGTGGTTGCAAAATAAATACTCTTGCTACATTTGACAAAAAACAAACCAGTTATATATTTATCACCCAGACTGCCACAATATTCAGCCATTTTAATAATCTAAATCTTTCACTGCTACAGTGAAGTTGGTAAAGGTAAGTGATTCCAGTGGACTGTGGATGCAAAAGGTTCCAGGTTCAATCCCTGGTAAGGTTGGCATCTCCCGGTAAGGCTGAGAGAAACCATTTCAGAGGAATGAGGGAGAAGGGGTATTCTAGGTTCAATCTCATCACCAGGTAGGGCTGGGAATGTCCACTGCCCAAAGCCCCGGAGAACCACTGCCCAGTAGTGTGGAACATACTGAACAAGATAGACCAACTGCACAAGGTAGAAGCCTATCATTTAAGTGCATTTAACCCTGTGTTAGATTGTGCTTGTAAACTACTATTATTTAACAATCAAGTTAGTATAACTGAATGCTTTTTAATATATCTGTACCTATGGAACATCTTTTGTTTTATGGTTTTTCATGCAAAAGGTAAATAATCTGCTCTAGTTCTCTTTTTCCTCTTTAGGAAATGCACATGCATTGATTTTCAAGTTCTTTAACATAATAATTAAACTGTGGAATGAAAACCCAAATGCACACAGCAAAAGAAAGCTGGAGGATACAATTGGAGATGAACTTTCTCAGTTACTTAGGAACTTGTACCTGTGAATTCAGTGGGACTTATTTCTGAGTGAGCTTGCCCTGGTTTGGGCTGCAACTGGTTAAAATAAAGCACCAGTAAAGGGGGGAAAGGCTAATAAATGTAAGGAAATTTTGTGGTGGTGGTGGTGGGTTTGGTAAGGCTGAATTTCCAAATCTTGATGAGTATTCCAGCATACAATGCACTGAAAATTAAATGAGGTAACAGCACCCCCTTCTGAGAACCAATACTGAATTCCTGTATTACCCTCAACTAGGACTCATTTCATGATTGTCACAGCTTTCTAAATTCAGCTCCTCACCCCTGCCTTTCTCCTGTATACTATTTTGCTTAAAAATGTAGAACATATCTACAATCTTTGTTTGTTTACAGAGACACACATACATTGCAGTCAACGTTTATAGAATATTTTATGTATGTTTGTTAATTATGAATATAATATACAGGATGCAATCCTAAGCATACTTACTAGAAAGCGCTACTGAATACAGTGGGGTTTATTTCTGAGCAAATATGTTTAGGGTCGGGATGTCAGAGGAAAGACAGTCGTTCTTCCACTTTGCATGATTAATTGCTTTCTTTCTGTCAGCATGCCTTGAGATAATAATTCCAAGTAGCACACCTATTATTTTTTAATCTTCTGTGCCTTTTTCCATAAAAATGCTCAAGGCAGTTCACAGTAATTTCTAATACTGAGCAATATCATTATTAAAATATCACAAAAAATATATTGCTTTAGTTAGGTTTAGTTTTCTCTAAGTGGTGCGTAGATCAAAAGCACCAGATGTATCAGGGCTCTGTTTCTTTTGAGTGATGTAACTATAGGCTTAATTGTTGGGTTTTTGTGTTGAGCACATTTGGAGATACAGCTTAACTCCAACAGATGTCCCATCTCGCAAGCAGATTTCTAGGGGAACCACCAGCACCATCAGATCCTCACAGGAAATCCTAACTCCATCAGATTCTTACTTGAGCTCTTTCTCCTTTTCCCAACCTCAATTCCAAAAAACCTGAAGCTAAGTCTCTCCTCCCTTTTGGCCAGGCAGAGGACAAAGGATGAGTCATTTCCACCTCTCCACTTTCTGACCCATTCACAGGGATAGCAGATAAGCTGATAATCATCAGTTAAGACAGAGACACGTCTGGGCAAAGAACTTGCCAAGCTGCTTCCTATATTCTTGCCAGTTCTGGACCTTGACGGAAGCAGTGGATTAGAAGAGATCCCTCATGGTTGCAGCAGCACTGGGGCTCACCAGGACTAAGATGGGGCGGGGCAGGCTGGGGAGAACCACTTTAGCAGTGGCAGGCACAAGCATGTGTGTGAACTTGCACCCACTGCCAACCCAGTGCTTCCCCTCTCTCACTGCCACCCTTGTCAGCCCTGAACAGCAGCGCCACGGCCACAGTCAGGTCAGGACGGTGGGTGGCAAACCTTTCCATGCACTGTGACTGTCCACAGCCTACAAAGGTCCTATTGTGTCTTTTCTACGAGGTGCACAGGAAGAATGGAGGCAGCACAAGCCTCTCTCATGCTCTTCCCCACCGAGAGGGCAGGACTAAATCTTTCGGCTGATCATTAGGAGAAATTGCTTGACAGTAAAAGCAGTTTAACAATTGGGCCAATTACCTAGAGGAGTGCTGGGCTCAGCCTCACTGGAGGTCTTCAAGCAGAGGCTGTAGAGCCATCTGCTATGGATGCTCTAGCTTTAGATTTCCAGCATTATGCATGGGAGTTAGACTACACAGCCTACATCTATAGGGCTGAAATGTACTCAGAGTCGAGAGTGGATTTCATGCTCTTTATTCATCTCATAGTGGTGAGGAGGAATGGAAGTTCTCCCAGAATGTCTGCTTTATATACATTATTTACACAATGGGCCCCACATGATTGGCTAATTCCGGGATTCACCTGTAGGTCAATCAGGTTGCGGATTCACTTCCACGTGGAGCTGGATTGGGTGGCTCATGTGGACCAATCAGACTGCTGCATTCTGAATCCTATTGTTCTAGGACCAATCAGACTGCTGCATTCTGAATCCTATTGTTCTAGGACCAATCAGACTGCTGCATTCTGAATCCTATTGTTCTAGGACCAATCAGACTGCTACATTCTGAATCCTATTGTTCTTGGACCAATCAGACAGCTGCCTTTTGGATCCTATTCAACTCAGTACATAACAAGGGCAAAGAATGACGTGAATACTGGAGTGAAGTTTGGGGAGGAGGAGAAGCAGCAAGAGAGGTAAACAGCTAGACTGGCCAATCCACCTGGAGAAAACAGGCAGGTTTGTTCTTGTGCCTCGACCCTCAGAAATCAGGTAGCAAAACTTCACGGCATAGGGATAAACAACATGACCAGCTGCTATCTGCGGAACAAGCTGTCCTCAAAGGAGGGAGCAAGGGCTGTCTAAAAAGTTGGGATTCCCAATGCACAAGAATAAGGAAAGTGAAGAAGATACACGTGAGTGATGTGGGGGGAGACAGGTCCATCAGATACCAGTACATCTGCAATGGTTCTTCCAATATGAATGGCAACTATGGTCTATCACCAACCACTACCCAGACTCATGGGGACACTCTTGGGTGCTCTGGTCACTCACATGGTGTCATGAGTCACTTAAGGAGTTTAGCTGGGTTTGGCACCTCTTCCTAATCACAGCTCAAGCAAATGCAGTATTCCATCGAGGTGGATAAACTATCAGTTCAAGAAATGATGGGTAGTTTGACCATGCATTGCAACGCAACATGGTGATACATCAATGGGACTCGCAAAGGTGCTTTGTAGGTTTAGTGTCCACTTTCTCTTTCTACTCCTTAATGTCAAACTGTACCAGGATTTAGTTCATTGGTAAGTTACATAATGCCATGTCTTTTGCGTTGTTAGACATTCAAAATGCCTTCAGTAAAAATTAAAATACCAAAAATAAAAATAAAAATCCATAGCTGAATCTTTGCACAAGTTAAAAATTCTATTAAAATTCTGTTTGTCATCCAGCTGCTAAAAAAGCCATGCCATATAAACCAAGCAACCATACGTAATAAGGATTCAGAGGTTGTTATCTCCAGATTGTTGTCACACTGTCCACTGACCCAAGGCATTCAAGGTTGTTTCAGTTACACTCTGGGTCATCCAGAGGTCAGTCTTTTCCTCTACGGAATTGTGAATTCCATCCAGCCTCTGATGGGAAGGGGGAGAGAAGTGACCGGAGGAGGCGTCTACCTCTGTATTAACCCCCCCAAAAAAAAAATCTGAATGTGGCCATAGACTTAGAAAGGCCAACTGACTGAGAACCATAATTAAGAATGCTTGGAAAGGACAGAAATGGACAAATTAACTGAAGTGATCCGCAGAAGGGAAGGTAGACGATCTTTATTGAGATATGGGACTATTTTGTTGATTACTGAAATGTAAAATATAGAAACACAAGGCTTGGAAAAAAGTGGGGGGGTTGGAATGAAGTTAACAGTAAACAAAATATTAAAGTGGAGTGGAATTTTAACGGGCGTATTTTAACAACCCATTTTCTCAATGAGAGTGTAATAAAGATTACTGGCTTCCCATCAGCACCCACTCTGCAATGCCTTTTATTAGGGATTTGTGTCAACTCCCAGGTGACCCAGTGCATAGTGTTAATAAACAAATTCCAAGTCTGGCAGAGGAAGAGAAAAATGGATATGTCTTCACCATGTATACCTAAGTAATCTTTCTTGACCTAGAAAAATAAAGCCCAGAGTCCCAAATACTGCATTTTTTAACGCTTAAGACAGCAATACTCCTAAGGCAATTCACCTTAAACTTTGCTGTCACAAACAAGACAGGAGAGTGTTCAGCCAACATCCCTTTTATTGATGAGTGAAGTTCGTTGGCACTGCCGTTGTGATAAGGATTTTATTTTATTTTTAAAACCCAAACATGCAAGCAATCAGTTAATCTAACAAATATGTTAAATGTTATGGGACAAAAAGGTTGCCTACTCACTGCTTTCATGAGCAGTGGACATAAATCTCTGGGAAAATTGCGCCGATGAAATCTGTGCGGAACACGTGAAGGGTCTTGGCACGTTCAAGCTCTGGAACCCTGAAGATAAGAGTTTTTAAAAAAGGACATCCTGCCTATCAATACTTCCACAGAGCACACCCTTTTGAGCTTTAGAAATATATTACATTATCCCTACAGCACACACAACACTTTTTACTATCATCCCCTAAAGCCACATGTATCTTCTTCAGTCCTTACTTAAGCAACTTTATATCTTTTTTTCTTTTTCGAGGAAAATCCTTTCAGAAAAAGAATGATAGCAAAAAAAAAACAACAAAAAAACCCAGGCTGCTTTTGCTGAATTATTAGAGCAGGTTTGTTAACTAAAGACACTATTTGCTAAAATATTGATTGACTGTCTCATGCTACATTTCCTGCTATAAATACAGGGCACAATTCATCACCCCGTGAACACAGCAATCAAAGGAACTTAGCATAGGAGGCATACGAGTCCTGCCCTCCCCCAACTTATTCTTCTCAAACTTGCCACAGTATCCACAAGCTTCTGGCATAGTACATGAATCTAGCTACCTCTTCTCTTTTTAGGGAACTGACCTGAAGGCTACCATGCTCATCCCAGAGCATGAATAACTTATGTGCAAGGACCGGGAAAGGATACTTTTACTGCATACGGGCCTCACTTTGAAAGTAATCGTCAGCACATTGGGGTGTGTATCAGCTTAAAGGCCATTGGGGCGAGAGGAAGGGAGGACAGAGGACTTCATGGAGCACTATGGGGCTTCCCTAACATGTATGTAGCTGGGCCCATGGGTGACGGATTGCACCCAATGTTTTAAATGTTTCAAGAGTTATCACTTGTTTTGTGTTTACATGACATCACAATGCTTCAGAGCTGGTTGCATGCCAGTTTGCAACGTTGACGTGAAAAAAGATGTGCAAGAGACACCCACAAGCCTGTGGGCCATTCACAAGTAACAGGGCAGCAAGCCTGTGTTTGCCTTGGAGTGTATATTCTCCACCCCCATCATTCTGCCCGGACGCTGAGGTACAGCACCGAGGGCCTTCTGGTGGTTCCCTCACTGCGAGAAGCAAAGCTGCAGGGAACCAAGCAGAGGGCCTTCTCGGTAGTGGCGCCCACCCTGTGGAATGCCCTCCCATCAGATGTCAAAGAGATAAACAACTACCTGACATTTGGAAGACATCTGAAGGGAGCCCTGTTCAGGGAAGTTTTTAATGTGTGACATTTTAATGTATTCTTAATCTTTGTTGGAAGCCACCCAGAGTGGCTGGGGAAATCCAGCCAGATGGGCGGGGTACAAATAATAATTTTTATTTTTATTTTTATTTACATCCACAGCCAACCTGAGATCCCTGCAGAGCATATCAGAAACATGCATTTATAGTACTCATATCCTTTTTATACACACACAAAATATTTTATGAGCATGTGCTGAAAATGTAACATGTGACCAGACCTGGCCCAAAAGTACTCATCTGGAAAGGGTTCAAGGTCTTATTCTGCTATTCACACACCTCAAAGACTTGTGTCTGAGTACTCTCACATTTCAGAGGTGTGATCATTTTCTGCAGGGCTTGAATGGCAGGGAACAGCCACCTACCATTTGTAACAGCTACTTTTTAAAAAATGCATATATACATGTCTGGATCTCTCCACCATGTCTTTGGCTATGTTCCTAGCTGAGAAGGGCAGTATGATCTTCCACTCTGCTTTGCACTGTTTGTTCAGGCTGTCTATGCAAGTCCACCCACTGTCCAGTTCTTGAATTACAGAGGAAGCACGGCAGGTTTGGTCAGGCTCTGTTACCTTCTGTGATGGGTGCCTTAAAGAAGGCTACTGGTGTGTGTGGGGTGTGTGTGTGTGTGTGTACATAGTGATTTGGCTAAAAGTGGAAGGACTCAGGGGGTAAGGCTTATAACTTTCATTAAAGGCCCCCTACATTTGTCCCCATAATTCAAGCACTGTTTTCCTGGCTATTTTCTTGCATGGTTTTTTTCAAAATGCAGGCAGGAAAAAAAGGAACCACTGGGAGCAGCAAATGGTAAACAGGAGATCTGACCGAACTTGAAGCAACCTGCGCAACAGGAGGGGGAACTCTTTCTGTGCTTCCCCAGGCCCACTTACGCATCAGTGCAAGGGCACGTCATAATCTGTCCCCAAAAACTCTTATGGAGCGCTTATCTCTCTCCTAATTACCCAACGTACCAATCCAGTAAACATCCCTCACAGCATGGGTCACTCTTTATGCAAAATTACAGGGTTCAGAATATTTACTAATTGAGCAAGCTGATTGGCTGCATATCTGTAAGTGTCTTCTAATATATTTAATTGCAATGTTTTTGAGTCTGTGTAGTCTGAGACCCTCTTAGAGTCAGCACTTAGTCCCTTTCACAATTATAAATGTCAGCCACAATAGCAGAGGCTTTCCCCATCTCCAGAGTGAAAGACATTAAAGATGATTTTTGCCTAGCATAAGGAACAGAGAGCAATTTGGGCTTTTTCTGTTTTGTTTTGTTACTTCCATTATTTAAAATTGTGGGATTAGGAACAGAACTTGTGTATATCAGTCCCTAGGCAAAGACCAAAAGGTCTGTTGAGAACTAACTTTATTTGTTCAGTTTAGTACATTATATTCTGCAATTCCTCCAAGGAGCTACATGGTTCTCCCCCTGCTGTTTTTTACCCACACAACAGCCCTGAGAGGTAGGCTAGACTGGGAGACACAGTGACTGGCCCATGGGTAACCAGTGAGCTTTGGGGCTGAGTGCAGATTTGAACTGAAATCTCAATAATCCTAGACCAAGACTCTACCCACTACCCCATGCAGTTTCTCAGGAACTGGCCTCTTCCCAGATTCTCAAGTAAAGACAATGGAAGCCTTTATTAGCAGATCTTTGAGATTAGTTGAGATTTGATCAGGTTGGTAGCCTGAACATGTTTTAAGATAGGTTATTTCATGGTGAGAATACTTGCAAAACAGCAGGTGTACGCATTCTCTTTTTGCATTATGGTGCTACATTTTTATTTAAAACGAGCGTTCGCAAATATTTATTTTTTTCTAATGAAAGGTAAACTGCATTTGGTAGGTGGAAGGGTTTCTGAAGGAGTGAGGAATGATGGCTTCAAGGAAGTAGCAGAGGACATGTATAAAATAGCAAAACCATTAAAAATAAGAAGGGGAAAGAGGGGAAAGAGAGAGAGAAGCAAGCAAACTCTAACAGATTTATCAACTGCTTTTTAACACTGGCATATTGTACACCAGCGAGATTTGGTGCTGTTTGCCACTGCAATGGCTCACATGACCTGGATGGCCAAGAGCACCTGGAACTACTCCAACCATGAAATGCATGAAGTGAGGTGGCATTGCTGTGTATGCCCAGGTTCATCCAGGAAATGCACATCTGGATCCAAAATTGGTGTGCAATTAAAGGGAAGCTTCATCAGTGCACACATCAAGTCTCTAGAACCTGAGAGAAGGGGTGAACCCTTTAAGGTTCACACCATTTGGGAGCATTTTCCCAGTACTGTATTTTATCTCAGCAAAGCTTGGCTAGGATGATGATGGAGAACTGCTGCATGTTGTTTTCCTCCTGAAGAAGGGTTGAGTGAAAGGGGGAGGAGCTTTCTTGGGGGGGGAACACACCATATCAAGTGACATAGAAAAAGGCTATGCCTGGTATCTCTGCAAAGCGTGAGCAATGAGCATCAGTTCCCTCATGGCTCTGCATGCCAGGCTCACAGCTAGTGAACGTAGGCTATTTTTTACCTACTGGTAAGTTATCATTGTATGTATTCGGTAATCTGGTCACCCATGTCACCGTCCTTGGTAGCAAGGAGGCGTTTATTTGGTGTAAGCATGCCCTAAAAGTTATTTATTTTTTAAGCCTCTTGATCAAATAATATTATCTAAGTGATGGACAACAACAACAAAATACACAAAACAAAGTTCAGATATAGATATATAGATACAGTGGTACCTCTGGTTGCGAACGGGATCCGTTCCAGAGGCCCATTCGCAACATGAAAAGAACGCAACCCACGTCTACGCATGCACGGATTGCGATTCCCCGCTTCTGCGCATGCGTGTGTCATCATTTTGCGTGTCTGCGCATGCGCAAGCGGCGAAACCCGGAAGTAACCCTTTCTGGTACTTCCAGGTTGCCACGGGATGTATCCTGAAAGAATGTAACATGAAGCGGACGTAACATGAGGTATGACTGTATAGATATAGATATCAATATATACTATTTTGCACATCAAAGCACATGCTTGGTGACGCTGCAGGGAAAGCTTGAGTAAACAGGAATGCTTTCAGCAAGCCTCTAACACTTAGCATTGTATCTACTATCCAGCATGCACAGATAATTTTTATGCACATGCATGTACATCCAAGCCACATACAGAAGAGTCACACAGTAATTAAATAAATGGAAAGCCAAGTGCCTGGGAAGATCCTGGATGCCGTTCATCTCTTAATCACCACACACACATTCCTGATTACCCCTTTTGTTATTAGCACCTCTCTCCTTTAAAAAACAAACAAACATGCAAACGACACACTGTGTTTTTTAAAGAAACAAATAAAATACATTTTGAAATCAGTATAAACTTCTAGGAAATAGATATTTTTTTCCTCCGCCCCCCACACCTCCCCATTCCCAAATTAAGTTGTCAGGAACATCCTCTGTAGCTGCATTAGTTTCTTCCTCTCTGCGCTGCAGCCTTTTTCCTTTCTTCCCCCCCCCCCCCTTTTTCTTTTGGTAAGATGCCAAAGTCTGTCAATTAACAGTAAGCCTATCCCTTATGAACAGAAGCAGGGACTGTGATCATGTTCGACTAAGATCAAGGATTAGTAAATCAGCATGGCTCCAGATTGCAGACACTATTTAAATCCCACAGGCCTTACAAGCCAGCACAGTATATTATGTTCTGGCTGGATGTGGAGAACAGAATCTCTTGGTTACAGGGGAGCTCACTTTTTACCTTTCCAGGGCAGTCAATTACACAACAACTTAAAACGAGCACTGATTTTATCAGAACCCATGGCCTGATCAAATTCCAGCTAGCAACCATCAACATGCTACCACTAATCATATCTTATCAAGGCCTTTCTATCAAATTAAACATATTTCATTACACTCCCCAATAAATTATAGAAGAGTGTATTTATTTTTTTAAAGATACCCAAATATTGCACTAGGATCAGCACTGAGGTTTCGATTCCATGCTTGATAAAAATGTAACAGTAACCTTCCACGCTGGGATGCGGTTTAGCCTTTACCCCTGTAGTAAAACTGAGATACAGTCTGAAGCCAGCAGGTGCCACCTTTCAAACCATTATCACATTTTCCTACTGGCCATGAAATATTTTAAGAAACACACATATTACACTCTTGTGCCCTCATGTAGAAGCAAGTTTTGCTCACTCAGGATATGTCCAATTAGCAGGTTAAGATGAAGAAAAGGTCCCGCCCTCCCCACATGAATTTCAAACTGTATTTGCAGAGTCTTGTTCAGGTATAGGCAAACTCAGCCCTCCAGATGTTTTGGGACTACAACTCCCATCATCCCTAACCACTGGTCCTGTTAGATAGGGATGATGGGAGTTGTAGTCCCAAAACATCTGGAGGGCCGTTTGCCTATGTCTGGTTTTGTTCATATCAGAGAGGGGACCTTCAGTCGACACATGTTACCTTTTTGGTTTCCTTGCACCCAGAACCAACACCCCCCAAAAAAACCCTCCTGTTCATGAACACATTAGCTGCACATGCACACTTATCTGTGCACGTGTAATGGCTGTCTCAAATGCTCACACCATTCAGAAGTATCAAGTGAATGTGGAAGAAGTGCGCATGCACATGAAAGCTCATACAAATAACTAACTTAAAAGGTAAAGGTAAAGGGACAGCTGACCATTAGGTCCAGTCGTGACCGACTCTGGAGTTGCACGCTCATCTCGCTCTATAGGCCGAGGGAGCCGGCGTTAGTCCACAGACAGCTTCCGGGTCATGCGGTCAGCATGACTAAGCAGCTTCTGGCGAACCAGAGCAGCACGTGGAAACGCCACTTACCTTCCCGCCGGAGCGGTACCTATTTATCTACTTGCACGCTGACGTGCTTTTGAACTGCTAGGTTGGCAGGAGCAGGGACCGAGCAACGGGAGCTCCCCCCGTCATGGGGATTCAAACTGCCGACCTTCTGATTGGCAAGTCCTAGGCTCTGTGGCTTAACCCACAGCACCACCCGCATCCCAATAACTAACTTAGTTGGTCTCTAAGGTGCTACTGGAAGGAATTTTTTAATTTAATTTTGTTTTGTTTTGACCAAATAACAGTATCTGTCAAGAAACTGCAGGATTGATATGGATTGTTGCTAGTGTCAAATGAATTAAAAAAAACCAGCAGTGAGAGCACACTTGATCATGTGAACATATTCTCACTCACAGGTCTGAGGTCAGGCTCCCACTACTGACACAAACCTTTTATGCTTGTGAGGTCTTAGCAAAGGAAGGTAGACATCTCAGTCTACAGATGCTGGGGGTTCACAGATAGATAGGGCAGAAATTTAATTCACTTTGCATTTAAAAGCTAACCTGTCCAATTCACAATTTTGAAACTATACCTGAACCAAAACACAAGCACCCATCAAAATTTGCACTTTAATTCAAAGCAAAAAAAAAGGGACAGTTGATTCATGAGGGAGGGAGCATATGCTGTCTTTTTGTGTTCCTTAGGAAACTGCAAGTCTCTTTTATCCCTGATCAAGTGACAATGGAGGGAGCCAAGATATTTGTTGCCAGGTAGAATACAAAGTCAAGAGGTCCAGGGGGATTTAAGTCTACTGCCTGAATGCCAGACCAAAAACAAACGATATTATCAGGAAATGAACACAGAAAGCAAAGCTCTTTCCCCAGATAGAAACAGCCATTGTAAACATTTCTTTGAAACAACCTGAGAATAAAGTCAAACGACAATGGGTGAGGTTGACCTGTATGGCCATACACTCCCTGTCAAATTTAATCAAGGACCACGCATCTTTGCTAGGGCGTGTTCTCCTATTAGGAAAAGGAAATGCTTTAAAAGAACAGCTTCCTTTAAAAATAAATTGCAAGATCCAGCCCAAGGTAAGCACAAATAGGCACCACTGATTTCAGCTGCAGAGATCAACACATTATCTGAACTATTGCTATTAAAATAAATAGGATTTTAAAAGTTATTAACTTTGGTTAGATGGTGGGCAAGCTTCATCACAGTGACACAGTGACAGTACCCATCAATCTATATTGAGGAAGAACTGAAGACTATCACCATAATATATCGTTTCTGTACAACAACAGTTCTGCTTCCTATGTGACCTCTATAACGAAAACTGGAGCTATGCTTCAAAATGTTTTTTATTTTTTATTTTTTTGCGTGGTCTCCACATTTTGAAATTTGCTGCCCTGGACTCCTTTAAGAGGAAAGATAGGACACAAATTTAATAATAAATGAGTAAATGCACAATATGCATACCTGTGCACCAACAACACAACCTGCAACTCAAACATTTGAGTAGAAGTTGTCTTTTGGACAATCTCAGTTTCAATTTTAAAAAAACAACAAGTTTCTAGCCCTCATTAACTTGGACAGAGCTTCTAGTTACGATGCGTCTCCAAAGCCATATCTGAAGAAATGTCTTGGAAAGAACATTTCACAACATCCCTTAAGAGCTGTATCTTTACATCCTAATCTCTGAGAATGGTCAGGTTCGCAAAGGATGTGGAATCAATGAAATAATTATAATATAGAATGAGTTACTCTAAAATTTTCATTTCCGTAATCAGATAACTATGATCAGAATGTAAAAAAACCAAACCAAATGTTCTAGGACATAGTTTTAACTGATATGAATAAACACCTGTTTAATCTGTTTTGCTGTTTGCAGTACTCGTGGGACAACCATGGGTGTGTGTGTGTGTGTGTGTGTGTGTGTGTGTGTGTGTGTAACTGTGCGCTTTAGCATACAGAATAATGTAATTACTCATTCTTGAATAGAAGGATAATTACTGTCACTGAAACCCACATAACATACAGATCTTTTTGTTCTCTTTAAAAATGATAAATACTGCATTTTCCATCTTGGAGCAGGGTGCATCATTTTCCTTCTGAATTTCCTCCTTCTCCTACTGCTCTTGAATTACATACAATTTGGGATGAATTACGAGGGGTATCACCAAGTCAATAACAAGAGAAGAGACAAGATTATTTAGGGATTTGCAGAAATAAAAAGTCGGCTTAAGTCTCTGGGGTTAATATGGTGAATGACCATTATTTAAAACTATTATGACAGAAATTTAAATTTTATTTTATTTGTCTCTAGCAGTGGCTTGTGCATGATGCATCTCTGAGCTGCAACTAATTCTGGTCCTACAATCTGAGGAGTTAAAAGACCTGAGAAAGATATAGTTGACACAGAATAGAATAGAGAAATTGGCCTTAACAGTCGAGAAGTAGGTTTTCTGAAGGACTGCATGGGTCTATATAAACCTACTGAAGCTCTAAGACTGGCATTTATTTATAAAATAATTTCTAGTCTGCCATTCATCATATGGACACAGGGCAGAAGGGCTTAAAGGTAAAGGTAAAGGTACCCCTGCCCGTACGGGCCAGTCTTGCCAGACTCTAGGGTTGTGCGCTCATCTCACTCTAGAGGCCGGGAGCCAGCGCTGTCCGCAGACACTTCCGGGTCACGTGGCCAGCGTGACAAGCTGCATCTGGCGAGCCAGCGCAGCACACGGAACGCCGTTTACCTTCCCGCTGGTAAGCGGTCCCTATTTATCTACTTGCACCCGGGGGTACTTTTGAACTGCTAGGTTGGCAGGCGCTGGGACCGAACGACGGGAGCGCACCCCGCCGCAGGGATTCAAACCGCCGACCATGTGATCGGCAAGTCCTAGGCACTGAGGTTTTACCCACAGCGCCACCCGCGTCCCTTGCAGAAGGGTTTACAGTACAATAAAACTGTAAACATCAGTACAGTCATACCTTGTGTTGCGTTCTGCTCTTCTTACGGACTTTCAGCTTACGAACACGGCAAACCCAGAAGTGTTTACTTCCGGGTTCCCCGCCCACACAGAAGCGATCTGCATGCTTCACGCACACGCAGAAGTGCTTGATCACGCCGCGCACATGCGTGGAAGAGGTGCTCTAGTTGTGGACTTTTCCGAAACGGATTAAGTCCGCAACTAGAGGTACAACTGTACAGTAAAGAGCAGATAAAAAGCAAAGCATCATTTAAAAAAAAAAACACTCAGGCCACAACCTGGGCATCTCACCAGTGACAGCAACAAAATTTCAAATAAGCTGCAAAAGCCTAGGAAAACAGATGTGTATTAGTGGTGCCTCTAGGGGTAATGCATTCTATAGGCAGCGCACCACCACAGAGAAGGCCCTATCCCATGTCATCACATAGTGCACTTATCCCGATGGTGGAACAATGAGAAGGGGCTATCCTCCAGAACAAGGGCACAAGCAGGCTTAGAACATCCTCTCTTCTAGATTTAAGAGCAAAGGCAGTTTGGGGTGCTTCTTCAGCTACCTCGGGTTGAGGTTGCTTCAGGTTGAGCACTTTCGGGTTGCACTCTGCAGATGCACAGTCGCGGGTTGCGTTCACTTCAGGATGCGAACGGGGCTCCCGAACAGATCCCGTTCGCATCCTGAGGTACTACTGTATTTGGTCTCAAGTGATTTAGTTTAACACCAACACCTGGAATTCTGCCGGAAAGAGTATAGGAGCCAACACAAACTATTCTGAATTGGTGTGACATGATTCTGGCTATCTGCACCAGTTAACATTCTGGCAGCCACATTCTGAGTAAACCAATTGTAGTATCAGAACCAAGGGCAGTCCCATATGGTGCACATTATAGAGGTCCAATAGGGAGCTTACAAGAACATGAGTCACTGTGACCAGGCTGTGCCAGTCTAAAAACAGCTGGGGCTGACTAATCAACTGTGGGGACTGAGACCACCTGGGCCTAGCTGTGGCAGTGCCAGATCAAGGAATACACAACTGCTCTTTCAAGGGGAATGTAACCCCATCTAGAACAGGCTCTCTAACCAGTTCTCAGACTTGAAGAACCACTGCATGTAGGACTATCACCTTGTTGGGATAATTATTTATTTTATTTATTTCATAAAATTTATATACCACTTGGTTGTGGTTGTGGTTGTTGTTGCTGTTGTTGTTAAAAAAAAAGGCTTCAAAGCTGTTTACAAAAAAAGAATAAAGCAATAGCACTACTGGCTAAAAAAATAAAATAACTATTTAAAACCTTCCAAAAACATTAAAACCAGCCATAAGCTTAAAAAAAAACCACATCCACATTCTAGGTAACTTGGGTGGAATCTAGACACATATAAAAAATGCTTTAAAAAAAAAGTTTTGAAAAAATATATTGAATTTACCATAGCTCACTGTCACCATCTAGTGTCACGTTTGAATAACACACTATACCACACACTTAAAACGTCTTATTTGCAGCTGTATAGCTGAGTCCTTGGTAGGCTTGTCTACCACTGAAGACAGCTGCCTCATGTAGGTTCTGCCAAACTAAAGCAGCCTAAACTGCCGTCAGGGATACATGGTGGCTTTGAGAGCAAGAGTCATTACTGTGATGATATTGTGGTTATTTATTGTAAGACATTACTGCATTCCCCCCCCCAACATAAAACAATATGTGCTTCTGAGATAAAGTGTGATAGCCCCATCTCTCAGCCTTGTGGGGTTGAGGTAGGGATCTGAGCATCATGGAGGGAAGACAGGATAACCTTTCCCTACACAGGTCAAAGTTCCACAGTTTTATGGCTCCTTTGCTTTTGCCATTGAAAATCTATGTTTTGAGGGGAAATAATCCTGTCAGTCCTCCAATTTACACTGGTTTTTGAGCAATATGCTATACTTTAATAGTTGATTCACGGCTAAAAGGTATTCTGAAATTCATTTCCGCCTCTTAATTATCCTTTCAGTATAGCTTCTGAGTTTTAAAAAGCATGATTCAATTTCCTTTCCTTAACCAGATTGTTTATGTTGTGTGTTTTGTTGTGTGTGGTTTTTTAAAAAAATCCTGATTATATTAATTTTCGCATCCCAGTTGAAGTACTGCTAGCATCACTTGACCTATCTCTCTCTTAATTCTATGATGAGTTAAAGTCACTTCAGCTGTTCACTGAATTTGCTTCATATTTTTATCCACTCAACAGGCCAACCACTTAAATCAATGACTTGAATCCTAGTACTTAAACACATCTGGGTTGTGGATCTGGCAACACCATAGCTGTATCACAAAAAATGAAATTCTAGTGGCAAATGTGAACAAAGAGATACTCCTGTCGTGTATTTAGTTTTTTCCTTCAGAAGCTGTGTTTGGGTGTAATGCTAAACTATGGTTTAGTATTATGAGAATGAACTTCAGCAAACCTCAGGCTCACATGGTCCTTCTCCTCTCCCAATTCCAGCACTGCCACAAGGAGGAGACTAAAAGTTTGTTTCCATTTTATATTAACTGTAGTTTAGCCTGTTGACTGAACCCTAAATTGTGGATAATCTTAACTATGGTCAGCTGGAACTCACTTTATTAACCATGGTTCAACATTGGCTGTCCTGGCTCCCACTTGACGAAGAAACTGAACTCTGTTTACGGTTTCTACCCAAAAATTTAATGCTCAGATTGGTGTGGTACATAGGCAAAACACAAGTCAAAGGCACCATGGGTGCTATATATTGCTAGACAAGCAAATATGTTGATCCATCAACAATACACACCTTACAAAGTAGTTATAAGGAAAAGGGGCAGGCACAACTTAGTGCAGCAAGCAGTTCTTATCTCTAGACTTCGCAAGCCACCTAGCACTTCTGCAAGAAGGCTCAACCACCCACAGCTGTTTGCACCTGTATTGATGTCTCCACAACTTGGGCAATGGAGGTGTTATTGTCTCCTCAGAGGTGGATGGGCCAGGTGGCGTAACATACACATGGAGAGGCAGGATGTGTTGGAAAACTAGCCCCCTCGGGAGAGGCTGGCCCCCCCTCTCAGGTTCCCGG
Source organism: Podarcis vaucheri (assembly GCF_965113315.1). Lineage (NCBI taxonomy): Eukaryota > Metazoa > Chordata > Lepidosauria > Squamata > Lacertidae > Podarcis > Podarcis vaucheri. Next base: position 82,362,361 of record NC_138762.1, on the reverse strand, counting down.
GGCTTGTTTACCGGTGATCTACCCTACGCAAGTCCAGGGAGATCTTGATAGGCGACATCTCCCAGCGTGGAAGATGCACACCCCCTTTGCTCCTTACATACCAGCAGGAGAAAGAAGAAAGTCAGAAAGTCTACATCATCTATGTTTATTTCTGTCTTTACATCTGTACAAAAACATGTCCGTTTAGTTCAGTCTCCTCCAAGCAACTCAGTAAGACTTCCTTCACATACGCAACAGGAAGGTCTCATATTACACACAGAACAAATCTCTGTGAACCCTGTGAACTGCCAGGAACATTCTTTCCCATGGCTAGCAACATCATGTGATGTCAACATCAAGCTGCTTGTTTGCAGCTGCATTGTACTCATATCCCAACAGGATGGACAATAGTTTCTGACAAGTGCAGAGACAGAGTTGGTGGCATAGTAGGCAAAGTGGATGATCCAGAAGCAGCCTCTGATAGCTCCAGAAAAAGAAGCAGAGCCCAAGTCTTGCACAGTGGCAATTGGTAGGAGAGGAGGTCAAGCAAGGGAAGTCCTCCCCACTCTCTCCTCCCCACTAGGACCTTTCCAAGGATCATCTTTCTTGGGCTCTCACAACCTGGGTAGAGACCTTCCTAGCTGACTGTATCCCAGCCTTGTGGCTTAAACAACTACAGCATCATGCTATGAGCATACCAATGCTAGACAGGGCTAGACTATTATCAGAGACAACAAGCTAATGATAAACAAATAAGGGACCCATGCCATGTGAAAAATCTTAGGTGTTCCTAAGCAACAAAGTAAAACAAAAACTTGTAGTACAGTTTTTGGCAGCAATAGTCCACTAAGGTTTGCTAATTAGTCTAAGAAGGGTGTATAACATTATCATTTCCCTTTTTATGTATAGTAGTATTTTGTTAATTATACAGGGGTCATCTGTCCACCACTCCTCTGTCTGGCCCAGCCAGCCAGCCCACCTCCAGGGCCCATGATATTGCCTTGTTTCATCTAAACGCAGTTAAGATTAACCACAGTCTGTCCCAGTTCAGATGACCCAGCAAACTACAGTTAACCTAAAATGAAAGCAAAAGCTTAATGGCTACACCAGAATAGAAGGGACAAGGCAGAATATAGGAGACAAGTTTTGCTGGACTCGCTCTCATAATGCTAAACTATGATTTAGCATGACATTCAAATCAGCCCTTAGTCTTCATATAACAAAGAATATACGAAGTAGTGAATGAAACGAAAACAGGTAAGTCATAGCAAATGACACACACATCAAACGCCAGCTCAAATAAAATCTAGCACACTTGTTGAGGCTAGGTTTTGACAAATCGTTACTAAGAACCCGTACTAGTATTCTTGAACCAGCCACTCTAGTTGTAGGGTCTACATGGCTTATTCCCTGTGCCAGCAACTTGTGAACAGAAGAATGCTGACATGGTCTCTGAAGCAATGCCAAACCACCGCTGCAGATGGTAGTATGGTACTACATCAGCTAGCTGCCTCACAGGGATCAGATGATATGTGGAACCAATAGAGTCCCACCAATGGAGTCAAAATCTGTCTCTTGAATTATGATGGAAACGCAATATAGAGCTGGGGTAGACTAATGCACCAATATAATGCCGTCCTACTGGACCACTCCCTCAGGAAGAGGTCTGCTACATGCTGCAGGAGCTTCCAAAAAATCAGGGAGCAACCACATGTGAAGAACATTACAGTATCCCAGCCTTGTGGCTTAAACAACTACAGCATCATGCTATGAGCATACCAATGCTAGACAGGGCTAGACTATTATCAGAGACAACAAGCTAATGATAAACAAATAAGGGACCCATGCCATGTGAAAAATCTTAGGTGTTCCTAAGCAACAAAGTAAAACAAAAACTTGTAGTACAGTTTTTGGCAGCAATAGTCCACTAAGGTTTGCTAATTAGTCTAAGAAGGGTGTATAACATTATCATTTCCCTTTTTATGTATAGTAGTATTTTGTTAATTATACAGGGCCGTCTATTTATATCAACAAGCGAACTGGAGGAAAATTAGTCCGCATCAATGCATTTGATTAAGAGGAAAGCACTGCACAATGCATTGTCAACATATATTTCAAATTATTTTAATTTTAATCTCTCCTCCTCAAATTCTGTACTATCATCTCCAAAGATTGCTCTTGTGTGAATTGACTTGGAAAGACAAATGAAACATTTTAATTAACATTTAACTGTTCCTATTGGAGAAAAGGCAGTATTTCCATTGTAAAACCTGCGGCAACAACAACAAAACCTTTTTCCCACCCCCAAAAGCATTTAAAAATATCTGAAACTGACTGGCTAAACTAGCATAAATCCATCAGCTCTGGCTGATTGCCCAGCTGCGCCCTATCTGGATAGCAACAGGCTAACGTCTATGATCTGGTAACATCTAGGTTTGGATTATACTTGGGGCTGCCTCTGAAGATGGTTTGGAAACTTCAGCTGGTGAGAATTCAGCAGCCAGGTTGCTCATCAAGGCAAGACAGTTTGAGCATATAACGCCAATCCAGGTCCAATCGCACAGAATGGCAATTAGGTCATGGCTATTAACTTTAATAGGTCTACTCTAAGTAGCTCTAGCATTGGCTACAATCCAATCTCTATTTACAATTTGTTTTGCCAAAGAAGAAGAAGAAGAAGAAGAAGAAGAAGAAGAAGAAGAAGAAGAAGAAGAATTGGAACATGATGATGATGATGATAATTAATAAAAAGGGGAAAATAATATATACTGCAGAAATGCCGAATTTCCTATGTCCTTACACAAAGCTCATCGTTTCACTTCATCTAGTTCTGGTGAAACTGCAGGCAAACCATACGTTATAAAAAGGTTTATTTTACCAGAGGTTGTATAATGCTGTTTTCTCTGTTTACAAAACTAATGAAAAGGTATAATTCTGTGTGGAATACTGTGTGGATATTTTTATTCTGTAGTACGTAAGTCTACTCAGAACCCAGTCCTGCTGTGCGCAGGTAAGTGGGAATAGCAGGGGTGGAAAACCTGTGGCCCTCTAGATGTCATTGGGTTATAACTCCTAGTACCCCTGACCATTGGCCATGGCAGCTGAGGCTGATAGGAGCTGAAGTCCAACAAGATCTGGAAGGTCCCAGGTAGAACTTCTTTAGTACAAATAGTCAGTAAATCAGTATCAGTCTGTTCCTCACCTTCTTGCTTGCTTACACACACGCACACACACACAAAACACAGACTTCTATTCTTCAGTCATTTGTCAGGAAATGGTGGTATTCCCTGGGAAATTGTTTACCATTTATAGACTCGATAAATATCTGTTCCTTTCCAATGATCAAAAGAAACCTAAAGACTGCAATGTGGTAAACATTTAAGATATAAATAAGATATTTTGTGAGCATGGGACATTTTTTGGCATTTTTAATGTGCATTTTCTACATGCACTTCAGAAGACAGTGTATTATATACAATATTTTTTCTGTTTACATATTTTTGATGATTGCTGGTCTGTAACATTTTAACACTTCTTCAGAATAAACACCTTTCATAAGAAGTTCATCTTACTAGAACAAATGGAAGAGCATTGTCTGCAAGTTTTCATTTTGAAATTATTGCACTGCTTTGCTTTTCATCATGCCACAAAATGTGAAGGCCAAAATATTTATGGTTCTGATTGTCAATCTCGCCTTCGCAAGAGATGTGTGTGTGAAGACAAAATAGACAACTCATTTTGTTGACTCAATAGTAGCACATTATCACAGCGAGATTATAATTCAGGTGTACAATACCTGCTTTTTCCAGAGTACAACAATGAAACTGCCATCTTCTGTGTGTCACAGCAGGTAACTAATATCAACAAAGTACCAAAAAACGATGTGCAAATAACATAGTATGGGTCTAACCTCAAGCCACAAAAGCAAAGAAATTAAAAAGTAATGCTTAAGTTTGTATCCTTAACCCACTCTGCTGGGCTTATTCACTGCACCATAAATGACACTGAATTCTTATCACAACTGTGTATACAGAGATACATTTTAATATGGCAAGCATAACTGGCACCCTTATCCCAATCCATTTGCTTGGAAAGTCTGCTGGTTTCAGTGAGCTTCATATGTGTAAAGAATTACCATGTACATTTTTGAGGTGTACAAAACCTACATGGCTAAGGACTCACACATTCGTCAGACAATCTTGCATCCAGAGATTATCCTGTGAGCCATTTTACTGGGTGCCCCAACAGCTGAAATTGTGATGGGTGGCAACTGGAGAAAGAGGGGCACAGCATTTTCCTTGTCATTCAAATATCCTATGAGACCTCACTGCTATCATTTAGGCATCAGCAAAAACATGCCTGTTTTACTAGGCTTTTAAGATCTGCTAACGTAAGCTTTTTAAATGGGTTGTTGATGTTTCGATTTTATGTGCTGTTGTGGTGGTATGTGTATGCATCACACTCCCAACTTTTGACATTTTGCCGCTATACCTACAAACGTTTTGTCTGCTTCCATAATTTCTTATCCTTGAATTTACAGTCTAGAAGTGATGCGTTCATGAATGGTACCCACACTTCCTGGTTTTCAGCCAGTCTATTTGTGAGCAATGCAGTGTGGTGGAAGTAATGGATCTACATTAATGATGTGCAGGCTTCAATCCCTGTTCAACTATAATAAACATCAGTGCTCAAGTTATTGTGAGATTGAAATCCCATTGTAAGCTCCCTGAAGAAGCTGAAGGACACAGCAAGCTATTTCGAGTGTTCCTTCTACTATATGTGTTAGCTCACACTTTATATGATGGATGAACTAAGTCTGGAATGGGAAACCTGGACCTGACAGATGTTTGGACTCCAACTTCCATCAGTCCCAGTCAGCAATTATCAGGGATGAGAGTCCTTGTAGTCAAACAACATCTGGCAGGCCAGATCCAGCAGAGCTCTTCTAAAATTTCTAAAGCTTGTTGTTAGTACTGGCAGTACAATGGGGCAGTTAGGTACCCGGTAATTTTACAATGCAATCCTAACCATGTCTACTCAAAAGTAAATCCTGTTGTATTTACCATACATTGCCATATGACCGGAATTTCCTGGACATAGCTTGTCAGAAAGTGTCTCTGAGCGGCAACCTGTGTTGGCAGTGTTATTTTTGGCGATTTTACCCAAAAATCTCAACAACATTTTCGTTCAGATTTTCACTTTTTGAAATATGGCAACCCTGAGTTAGGATTGTGGACTTAGATTATGGACTTTGTGGTCTTACTGGGTGGGGTGTGTGTGTCTTTTAAAATTGTAATAACTCCACTTACTTTAAATGATATCTCTTTCATGCACACACAATTTAAAATGTGTGGTAGGGGAGCCCTGCTGCATTGGAGAACCCTCCTGAAGAGTGGGAACCTCAACTCAGTGGTGTAGCTGTGGTTGCTGTCGCCTGGGGTTTGCGTGCGTGCATTTGGCGGGGGAGGGGTGCACCTGGCAGGGAGGCACCAGCGCTCACCACCACCAGAGCGATCTCACCCCTGCTGGAGCAGAGTGGGGCCACACTGAGATGCCTGCTCACCCTCACAGTGGGAAGCCTGGCTGGCCAACGCGGCCCTTGTCTGGCAAAGAGGTGCACCGTGTTGTGCTGTGCTGGGGGTGCCTGTGTGGGGGTGCCTGGTTCGTACCCACTCAAAAATCTGGTGAACTGGGTTCGCATCTCCGCTCTTCCACATGCAGCTGCTGGGTGACCTTGGGCTAGTCACACTTCTCTGAAGTCTCTCAGCCCCACTCACCTCACAGTTTGTTGTGGGGGAGGAAGGGAAAGGAGAATGTTAGCCGCTTTGAGACTCCTTCGGGTAGTGATAAAGCGGGATATCAAATCCAAACTCTGGATTTCTTCTTCTTCTTCTCCTTTGCTAAAGTCCTGCCCTGAGTATGCCACTGGGCTTATATAACATGACAAATAGCTGCAGCATAGAGTGCAGACTGACGTCTGTTTTTGATGGAGCGGTATCGTGAAACGGCATTTATTTTCCTCACATTTTCAGTTCGCTCCATAATACACTGTCACACCCAAAGTGGCTCTGATTCTCGCCAGGTGCCTCTCCTTAGCATTCATGCCCAGCCCACACCTCACGGGAGAAGCTGAGCACAAGTGTAACCAAAAAGGAAAAAGGGAAAAAAGCTGAAAATGAAAAATGCAGAAATGAATAGATATCACACCTCATATGAATCCCTTTATTTTCCTGAACACAGAGCAGCCACTCTTATAAAACCACTAGAGATAGCTTCAAAATTTACTACTCAAATCCAAATTAGATTAGCTGCATTATCTTGCATCACAAGCTCCCTGAGCAATACAATGAAAGCTACAAAAGCTGAATTTGCTACTTAGCGTGAAAAGAAATTGAGATTATATTTAAAATAAAATGTGGCCATTTATTTCCTCAAGTATTATAGCTGTATCCTCTGTTAAGGGAGATCACCCGTCTTTTGTGCTCACTGTTTTATTTTGAACCCCTTTAGCGCCTGCTTAAGGAAAGAGATTAGTTCACTGCTAATTGTGTTGTTGGTTTTGTGATCCTATGAAAACCTCCTAAAAGTCTTCATGCAAAACCAATGAGGTAGAACATGTTCTACAAGCTTAGTTCCAACAAGACCAATGTAGCAGGGAAAGATTTTTAAATCATCGCCTCTCTTTGGTAACAAAAGTATATACAAGTGTTTACAAGAGGATTAAAAGCTGACTTGTCAATTGTATTAAATATTTTTTCACTAGACAATTTTTTAAAAAACAAACAAAACAAAAATACATTCCCTCTGAAAAGCCCTCTTCATTGATCTTATAACCAAATAATTTGATTCCAGCAGACACTAGTTATTTCATTTATACTTATTATGCTTGCTTAAAAGAGTTGTGCAATTACTATTAAAAAAATGCTAGCAGGGCTACAATAAGCAGTACCTATTAGCAACCTGTCCAATTACAACAACAGGGGGAAAAACCCACTACACACTAGAAACCATAGCACCTGGTAATTAAAATTGCTAATCACCAGCAATTATCTGGCAGAGCTTTATAGCCAAGTGAAACAGTTTGACCCTTTGCCCAATGAAAGAAGAATGTTTGCTGTCTATTGATAAGCGCTTAGGCAAAGCTGTGTTTTGCTCCCATCCATTAAGCGGCTACTAATAGGAAGTCAACAAAAGAAGCTGACATCTGTGGTTGGGTACTTCTACCAGACCAGGTCTGAGAGCCCAGGTGTTTGGAGTACTCCTGCCAAAGATCTACAGGGAAAGGGGAACAAAGTTTATGGGGGGGGGGGAATGAAAGTAGTCACCCTTCAAAGACAACACTGGCAGCAGTTAATTGCAAATCAGGTCTCAGCTTGGTATTCGAAACCTACTCAAGTATAACTGTGATGACGTTTTGCGAGAACTGTTGTTTCCCCCAGAAGGTACATTAAAAACGTAAATAAATAAGGCACAGGTTAGAGAGACCAACAAGCCAAGGAGGTAGATGAATATTCCATGAGACCATCGACCACATTTTCCATTCAGATATTCCTATTTTTCTGCCATTACTATACAAAAGAGGAACATAATCTCTCAAATATTGGGTTGGTATTATCACATCAAAAACCTGTAACAGGAGAGAGAGAGAGAGAGAGAGAGAGAGAGAGAGAGAGAAGACTCTCCTCATGGGATGCTATTAAATATGTGGCCCGTATTCTGAAGGAACAAGCTTGTCAGAGCTCCAAAAAGCTGTTGGCAGAAATTTGTCAAACAGTAGCAAACAAGTCAGTTAAAGCTTCTAAAGACTGTGCTGTCTCGTACAAGAAATTGATTATTCACCTCCCCCTTAAAAAAAAAAAAACTGCAGAGAAAGAAACCAGGAGCGAATAAAGCTGCAAGGTTAGGACAGGGTCATTACTAGATCAGATATCATCCCTGTACACACATATGTGGCGAACACGTATCTTATGCCAGGGTTGGAGAACAAACCCAGGGCCAGTTGTGGCCCTCCAACTCTCCCCACCAGGCTCTCAGGACAAGTTAGCAAAGTTCACAATGGATACCTGGGATCTGAGGGGTGTTACTATGTCAGAAAAATAAGGGAAGCACAATGGAGCAGTGTCTGTGAGTTCAGCAATTCTTGCAGCTGACCTGCAACTGAAATAACAAGATATATTTTCTCCTTTTGGTTGACCACTGTGAGAAGAGGTTGGTGGATTAGATGGGCCATTGGCCTGATCTAGCAGACTCTTCTTATTTACTTATGTTTTATCCCTGGCTCCCTTCCTAGGCTGTTTTCCCCTGCGTCATTGTACAAATTGTTAGGCTCCTGGTCCTTGAAATCTGTAAAGCGCCATGCAGAGTAATGTTGCTCTATAAATAACAACCAATAATAGCATTTGGTGTGAAGCATTGCTGCTATGTTGCTGCATGGAATGAAAGGCCTGTCTACAAAGGTATAGAAGGGTTTTGTACAATGGTTTAACCATCACAACTCCTCCCAAGGGATATTGGAAATTGTAGCCTGCTGAGTATTCTTTTTAGAGAGAACTTCAGCCGTCACATCTCGCTGGGGTCTGCATAGAAGGCATAAATAGAAAGCCCAAGAGGCAGTCCTGGCTCAATACATTTTGCTGCCTGAGGCAAGGGACAATTGGTGCCCTCATCGACAAGCCATGCACAGAAGCTGACCACATTGCCTGTTAAATCCTACTTTAGCACTGGTGAAGGGTCATCTGAGCACAGGAGGCAAGTTATGGGGATGCAGGGTGGCCTCATGAAACAGAGGGGAAAGCATGGTGGCTGTCACTGTGGGAATGTTGATGATGGCAGGAGAGGATATATTGATTATTAATATCCTTCCTAACTTGTGCTAGCAAGTTTCTTTATACAGCAGAAGAGTGCATTCCCCTTCTTACGCAGCAGAAAACTGGTTGCAGACTCGTGTGAGCCTCTTAAGACAATAAACAATTCAATCTGGCTTGCCCAGATTGAGATACCGTATTTTTCACTTTATAAGAAGCACTTTTCCCCCTCCAAAAATTAAGGGGAAATGTGTGTGCGTCTTATAGAGCGAATGCAGGCTCCATGGCTTCAGCAAAAGCAACGCGAAGCCTCCGGAGGCTTCGCGTTGCTTTCGCTGAAGCTTGGAGAGCAAGAGGGGTCGGTGCGCACCGACCCCTCTCGCTCTCCAGGCTTCAGGGATAGCCGCTCAAATCCCTCTTGCTTCTTCCTGGGTTCGCTGGAGAGGCGTTGCACAGCTTTCTCTCTCTGCGCAGCACCCCTTCAGCGAAGCGGGAGGCGAAATGGAAGGGGCTCCGTTTCTCCTGCCGCTTCGCTGAAGGGGCGCTGCGCAGAGAGGGAGATTTTTTTTTTTCTTGTACTCCCCCTCTAAAACTAGGTGCATCCTATGGTCGGCTGCATCCTATAGAGCGAAAAATACAGCATGTTCTATTATTCCTGGTAAGACCCCTTTGATCCCTCCTAAAAGAATAAAGACACCACAGTCTTATTCATAAGTAACAAAAAGTAGTTTTACTCATGATCAGGCAGAGCAGAGTATGATCCCTGAAGGCAGCCTTTCAGGCTTAAAGTTACAAACATGTGCAAACAGGTTTACCCCATATGGGAGATAACCTGGGGGACTGCTTGGCTGGCAGCCAGCAGTACAGTCCAGGTGAATCAGGAAGTTCGCAGGGTGAAAAAGAAGATCGGAGAGAGGGAGGTGGCTGCGTTACTTGGCCTTTTACCAGGTCTGGAAAGGTCATGCCCACCTACTAGTCACATGCAAGGAAGGATGCTCCGGGCCAGGAGGAACAGGAAGCTTCGACAGGCTGGACCAAACATTCCCAGCATGACCACTCTAGCAAAAAAAGGTAATGTTGTACTTGACTGCTCCCAGTGGATTACATCCCACAGCCGCTGCTGCCCACACCATGCCACCCAACATCTACAGCCTGAAGCGCCTGCCTCACTATGCCTAATGGTAGGTCTTTGCTTGCTGCTGCATAGATACGTCCTCAAAGATAACAAGCACTTGTTCATTATGGATGCTTTCAGCTGTTCATAGTTCTTCTACAGTTACAAATTAGGGGCTGTTACTCTGAGCATGGCAGTTCTGAGGAAGACGGGGCTTCCTGATTTGAAGCACATCTCAGGACTTTTATGTACAACCATTCCTACCTGATTATGATGGTGAGAAGATGTGCAACTTGTTAAAAAAAAGGATCAGCAGGTGGTCCCTTTCATGGATTACAGGATCCAAAGGATGTTGCGTTATCAAAATGTACCATTAATTGGATTCATTAGGAGCTTCTCAGAATTTTTCCTTCAGCCAGCTTTAGGTTCCACTCACACCTCAAGAGAACATCTATCCCTGTGTCAAAAATGTATGCCTTCCTGTGTAGAGGAAAACAACCATAAAACTTGATAAAGATGAAAGGAAGTGCTCTTGACTGGTGGATGCCCCCAGATGTAGATGAGGAATACCACAATGCTGACTACTTCAGTGAAATGTGGACAGGCACTCATGAGAGCCAGAAGTGATTCCTCTTCTATCATCATCTGAATGTTTTTCCCCCCATAGCCTTATAACGTATTTTATTTTATGTAGATTAAAGTTATTCTGATGCGCTCTTCTTATTCACATCATCTGTTCAGATAAGATTGAAAGGAGGCAGGGGGGCAATTCCCATCCCAGTGAAACCTGTGGAAAATCTCCCATTGATTTTCATGTATCTGCTCCACAAAGCAAAGATGACAGAAGGAAAAAATGGAAACTAGGTGCTGTTCATCATCTGTGTGGCTGCTTATTTTACCATTTCTTACAGTCGTCATTGTCTTACATTGAGGAGAACGGGCTGATAAAATGAAAAACTCAGCCACAGCTTAGCTTACCCAGAATGTGATTATGCAGCAGAAAGACACTTTAAATTCTCATTCAGTCACACAATTTGGTAGCCAGGAAGTGCAAATATGCATTTCATGATCAAGCCAAATGTATGGCTAGCTCTTTCTTTTCTTTTTTAAAAACAACAACAACAACACTCACATCACCCTGTGCTCCAATGCCCTTCCTATTCCGAAATCTACTATGCTTTGGGAGGTAGGGTGGAATATAAAGTTAACAAATAATTTTAAATAAATTAATAAATGAGCTTGCTCATGGACAATTTCACATTCTGAAAACTGTGAGGTCCTTTATGGCACGGTGGAGTACTTAGCTAATATTTTATGGCAACCCACAATTTAAATTAGTCACTGGAGGGTTAGTCTTCTGAACAGGGTCCAACAAGGATTTCCAGTAACTAGGATGCTGCTTCCCACCACCACTACCTGCACCTCCCAAACAGGGGAGCTGCCAGTTTTTCCTCTCAGGTTGGTGGGGAAACAAGCAATGCTTTGTTTGTTTCCCACTTCCTAGGCCTAATAGTCCAGCACAATACACACAGAACACATCAGTAAAGACCATGGGAATAGGTTGAGAAAGGGAGTAAGGCTTTCTTTCACATAGAGCAGATTTGTTGGTTACATCAAACCCTCTCCCCGTGTTACTTACACTTTTCATTATATTCATGTATCAAGCTATAGCACGCTGACGTAGTACACGTAAGCTATTAGCCACAATAGCTAAATGGAACATCCATGTTTAGATAAAATACCTTTGAATATTGGGGAAAACCCTAGAGGAGGGCTGTTGCCTTCAAGTCCTGCTTCTGAGCTTCTTTAGGGTATTTAACTGTACACAGCTGAAAAGATAATACTGGTCTGATCTAGCAAGTCCCTTCTTATGCCCATATCATGCTATCTTGTTTCTGTGGGAAGTATAAACAGCTGGTTGCAGTTCCTAACTTGTGGTGCCCTTTTTATGGCATGAAGTGGACTGTACAATGCAAGCAGCAACAAAGAATGCAATATTTTCTGAGAGTGGAGAATGAAAATCTGTCCAAATAAGTGGAAAACTACAGGTCCCTTAGAATGAACTGTTGTCGAGAAAAAGAATGTTAATAAAAAAAGCTATTGGGGGTGAACCCAGAATGTAAGGAACCATCAAATACAAGCAGCCAGTGAATGTACACATAATAGAGGTGAAGATCGCAGAGGACAGGTGAGTCCATCCTCTCCGAAGCACATAGACCTGAACAAATAAAGTTACAGGCAATTTTCTAGAATGCCAGCGATAAAGCAACAAATGGGTAAACAGTCTATGTTGGCCAGGCAGGAGGGAAGGGGGGAAAGAGCCCAATGTCACCTGAAAAGAATGGAGGAAGAAGCTGATGTACTGCATACAACTATGCAGTTCAACTAAGCTACTTCAAAGGCTACATGTTGTGTTGTCAATGATGTTTCTGTCTAGTTCAAGGATAAAATACAGTGTCATGAAATCAAATTATCTAATAAACTAAAATTACAGATGGATTTCTCTGTCTTGTTTGAAAGATATGCAAGGACTGAAATTATAGTTTGCATGCTGGATAAATTGCTAACAATCACTTTGCATTTATTCAATATTTGAATGTGCCTAGATAATTCATTCTTAATCCTAAAATGATGCGCACATGGGGGTGTTGTTGTTGTTGTGTAATATATCAATGGCATCACTGTGTATATCACAGCACCACAAATTCAAACATTACTCACTGAAATCTGATTGGCCTGTTGAGGAACAGCATTTGTTTTTGTTGTATATCACCTCGGTCCTAAAGACTTCAGCATATGATTACTAACACTCTTAAGGAGGAAGAAGAAGAAGAAGAAGAAGAAGAAGAAGAAGAAGAAGAAGAAGAAGAAGAAGAGGAGGAGGAGGAGGAGGAGGAGGAGGAGGAAGAAGAAGAAGAAGAAGAAGGGAAACATGGCTTGGATAGGGTTGTGCCCTTGGTACAACGAGCAACTATTTCCCAGAGGGCACTTTGACTGTCACTATTTTCCATGGCAATTCACTCACATACCAGTAAAATCAGGTAGTGATTGTGAGTTCTTGTGCAACACACACATTTCCACAAATAGTAGACTTGTTGCTATATGAAAAGCAATGGGAAAATGCACCAGAAAGTGGGGTAATACTTGCAATGTCATCTAACCTCCCCACAAACAAGTAATAAATAGTGAATGATCATTAAATAGCCAATGTCATCTAATCAGCCTGCAAAAAAAATTAGGACGAAGGCTTAAGAAACGGGTCATCTGGAAGCACCCAGAGTGAAATCAGTGCTGCTTAGACTCATGTGTAAACTAATCCTGGGATTAATTATAGGCATCTTTGATACATTTCGGAGTTTGAGATTGCTAAAGTTGGTTCTGGGGCTGGTAGGCAGCAGGGGCTGAAGAAGTAGCAGGAGGCTGAACCTTCCTCTGCATAGACACCCACACACTCAGTGTTGCCATATATTGAGGAGCGAAAAAGAGGTCACCATTTGTGGACTTCTGCTTTTAACTATGGATCGCAATGACGACTCTCATTTTAAATACCCATGAAAAAGAGGACATGTCTTGGAAAAAGAGAACATATGGCAACCCTACCATCCACCCACCCACACAGGTTTCCATGCAGGAAACACACACTTCAACCCTTGATCTCGTGTGTGTAGGATTGGGAGAGTTTGGGAAGGATGATTTGAAGTGGAAAAATGGCAGGCAGGGAAATAAAGAAACCCTCTTCAGCTGCTCTCTAATCTATCTGGAAGCAGTTTTTCCAGTTGCAAAGAGCCTATTCTTGTTACATTACACATTATCTGCATAAAGCATTTAATTTTGCCCTCCTATCTACCACTGAAGGCTAGTTAACATTGTTATGAGAAAACAAACTCTCTGTTCAGGTACTTTTCTCCTTCTGGTATGTTTTGACCTTGTCCTTGAGATGGTTGCTTCTGTGACACCTCTCCACTGAAGGCCAAGATTTTTGCTCCCTCTCCACATAAAGCTGTTCTTGCTTTGTATAAATCTCTGGTTTCCACATCCTTCAAATACACCTTGAGGCAGACCTCTTTCCTTCACACACAAATGTTCTTTACACTATTCTCTTTTACTGCTTCCTTATAGTTATTTAAAATGCTAAAATATTTGAATCAGTTTTCAATTACTTTCGAAACCGGTCACTTTACTCTCCAGACTTTATTCCTAATTTGCAAAAATGCAGCCTGCTTCTTTTTGCATATGGAGCACCACCATCTAATCCTACTTTATCAGCCAAGCAGGCACACACCAGAATTTGGCAATTTCCCTGGCACCAACTGCATTATATCTGGTATTGATTTCTAGTTGGGAACAGATATTCTGAACATCATCATATGAATGGGGAATTCATAGGAATTCCATCACAGTTATATGCGCTTAAGTTCTATGGAAAACAATGGGACGTAAATGCAGACAACTGTCTCGTGAATTGTGGCTTCAGTCTATAAACAATTTCTCCTGAACCCTCCCTTCTTAGTTCGACCTATCTTGATGTTATGTAATCCTGTAGCTCATGTACTTGTTTATATACTTAATTATTTATCTGCATGCCTTTCTTGTTCTCTTGCATAAAGAAATTAACCTCTCTAGTGATCCTGTGTCATAGATAAGTTGGACTGTTAGTGTAAAGTGAACCTTATTGTTCTAGACTACATTCCTTTGCATTAAATATTCATCATACTTGCAGCACATTTGCATACGGCTTTAAAACTCAGCAAATATTTTGAATACTTAGCTAGTACTAGAATCACCACTTACATCCACAGAGAGTGCACATTATGTAAGTGCAAGCCTACATATATACTGATATACACTCACACCAACACACACCCAAACACCATACACACACTGTGCATTTAATATCTTTATATTGTTAGGGCATGTAAGATAATAAACAGATCTATTCAAACCACAGAGATGCCTCAATTGAAAGATCTGAAAAAGGGCTCAGTGACCTTGCTTAATTAGCCATGTAATGAAACAGAACTGAGAGAGCTATTCCCACAAACCACTGCACAGCTTCACATCACCCCCTGCTTGTCAAAAATGACATGAATAGGAAGTCAGCAGACATGATTCAGAAGCCAACCCCCTTATTCTTACGGGCTTTTTGAATATAAGCTGATGTTAATTTCATGTCTGTGCCAGGAATAAGTGCTTTAGGCTGAGGCATGCTGCTGCTGACTGCTGGATCGGTGCAACGTTAGGAGCCAGGAGTACAATCCAGCTCCCTTCAAATCAAAGAGATCTCCTTTTCCTTCAGTGGGATATGAAGGCATAATGCAAAGCTGCACACAAGCACAGCAGACCTAAGATGGATTCTGAAGAGCTGCCTGAGCTGTAGTTACACGAAAGCAGTAGAAGCCCTTATTGACATATGACCTCATATGAAAAGGTGAAAAGACTGATGTGGTAGTCCTGATCCCTGGCAAAGTTTCATAAGATGCCATAAATAGTGCTGACTGCATCAGGCCCCTCTGTCGCTTCCCCTAGCTCTGCCCATCAGGTGTTCCTGGGTGGTATTGCTTCAGGGGTAATTAGGAAGGGAATGGTCACTTGAGCAGTAATACTGCGGAACCAAAGTGCTGATGTGGAGTAGGAAGTCAGCTGCAAGTGGGAGCTGTACCCAGAAAGCATAAAGTAAAGGTAAAGGTAAAGGTACCCCTGCCCGTACGGGCCAGTCTTGACAGACTCTGGGGTTTGTGCGCCCATCTCACATCTATTGGCCGGGGGCCAGCGCTGTCCGCAGACACTTCCGGGTCACGTGGCCAGCGTGACAAAGCTGCATCTGGCGAGCCAGCGCAGCACACGGAACGCCGTTTACCTTCCCGCTGGTAAGCGGTACCTATTTATCTACTTGCACCCGGGGGTGCTTTCGAACTGCTAGGTTGGCAGGCGCTGGGACCGAACGACGGGAGCGCACCCCGCCGCGGGGATTCGAACTGCCGACCTTTCGATCGGCAAGCCCTAGGCGCTGAGGCTTTAACCCACAGCGCCACCCGCGTCCCTTCCAGTAAAAAAAATAATGCTGAAACTGTTTCAAAATAAAATGTGCCTCAGAAATTGAATAGTTATATCAGGGGTCAGCAAAATTTTTCAGCAGAGGGCTGGTCCACTGTCCCTCAGACCTTTAGGGGCCCCAGACTATTTTTTTTTGGGGGGGACGAATTCCTATGCCCCACAAATAACCCAGAAATGCATTTTAAATAAAAGCACACATTCTACTCATGTAAAAACACCAGGCAGCCCCCACAAATAACCCAGAGATGCATTTAAAATAAAAGGACACATTCTGCTCATGTAAAAACACCAGATTTAGAAGGCGACTGGGCCGGATCTGGCCCCCGGGCCTTAGTTTGCCTACCTATGAGCTATATAATATATAGATTGAAGGAAAAATCACCTAGCAAAGACAGCGAGGCAACTTTACATCAGAAAAAAAGGAAGCATGTATGATTAGGGTTTGGGGTTTTTTTTAAACTATTTGTATGTCTGTGAGGAAGCAGGATTGTTTTATTAACCAAACTGTTGTAAGAAGACTAACAGCCTAACAGTAGATGCTTTGACAGCGCAAATGCAAAATGAATTCCCATTATACGGCTCAGCAATATAATTCCAAAGAACAGATAATGCTATTTAACTCATTGGGGTTTCCAGAGAGCAGAGCAACACATACTGATTTGCAGGATCAGAACCATACATTAATGGTCTCTGTAATGGATATTGTGTCCCATGAAAACTCAAGAGAATGATGATTTCATAGTACCCTAATTTTCTGAAATACTTCTTTCCCTGGCTGCAAATCACAAAGGCAAAAAAAAAAAAAAAAAGGGAGACCAAAACCCAAAGTTTGGAAATGTCAGACAGTTAATCTATCTCATCTTTTCTCCAGTTCTCTCTTCCAGATTTTCCCCCCTTGCTAAGGATGGAGGACGACGCCCTCCTCTGGCTAAGTATCCACTTTTCATCAATCATCAAGCAAGGTATAGACCTCCCTTTGAACGCTGAGGCGGGGAGCTAGAGGCAATTACTTGTGATTGATAGCACTAAATATGAAACCGCATGTACCTCATCCATGAAGCATGGAATCAGAGGCATATTGTTAGTGGGGGGAGATGAATGAAACTTGAGATAACCTTGGCAAATTAGGCATATGTTAGCATTAAGCTTTGTCAGTAAGCAGGCTATAAATTACAGACATGTTGTAACGCCATAAACTCTTCTAATGAATTGAACGACAGTGGTAATTTAATGTGGAATGTATCAGTTTAGCCCTTTTTGGAATTTCATTGGATTTCTGCATTGTGCAACAAGCCAGATTTTATTTGAATGGGGCAAGTTGGGAGTTCCCTCTATATGAAGGTGGACAGTATTATCATCATACACACAAACGACTGACTTTGCATCACATGGATGCTTTTAACAAACAGTAGGCAACTTAACTCCAGAATTAATTCTCTGTTGAGTAAATTAAAAAGAATGGAATCAGAGAAGGAAGTTCTTCTTCTGCTTTCTGCCATTATTCACCCCCTTGTATGATCAAGCTAAATATATTTAAGTAATAAGACACAGCATGCAGTGCATTTCTGGACTATTACTGAACACCTCAGGTGACGTTATGAGGCAGAAGGCTAGAGGCTGGAAGACTTTAATCACAAGAGAAGTGCAGTAATCCCTTCGAAATGCATGGCCTGTGGTGTCTTATTGCTATTATGAAATGGAATTTATAAATAAAAATAAGAGGGAAAAGTCAGGCCTCTGCATTTACTGTCTGTTATTGACAGAATTATGACTCCAGTGACAGCTAAGCCAGGTTTCAGAAGCCATTTTTCAATTTATTCTATATTTCAGTCAGACTTCCATTAGGAAGAGAACTGACAAATGTATGTTCTGGGGAGGGGAGGGGAGTTAAAACCTAAATAGTTATATTAAATGTAATCTATCATTACGGAAAATGTATTGATATGGTAAAAATATTTTTTAAAAAATTATTCATACCTAAGTAATTCTAACAAAAACAGTAATTGCTCTAATTATTATTCTAAAGGTATAGTTATTGGTTCTAATGTTACACAACTAACCTTTTTTAAAAAAAATCCATTTAAATTTTTATTCCTTGTAATGCACATACATGTTTCTCATTCTGTCATTCAGGGGCATTCCTAGGTGCTTAAAGAACTCAGGATATTGGTGCATGACACAAACTTGTATATGCTAATTTATATTCTGAGAAACTAAGGTGATGGATGGTAGAGAGGGGTGACTCATAAGCATTTTGTTTTGCAATGCACCCTGCCACTCCACAAGAGATAATCAAAAGTTTTTTGTTTTTGTTGTTTTTTTAAATTCCACAATATTCAAAAGGAGCAGGGGCAGAAAACCTGGTGCTCACTGCAAAATCTTGCACCTTCTGAGGCATCTTTAACTAAGCCGCTGCTTATCATATACCGGTATCTTGTTTGTCCTTTTATGGTTGCAGATGTTATTGGCCATATATAAAATTTAACACTTCCAGGGCTTTCTCTACTCAATGCATAGCACTGAAGTGGCCTTTATTAGGACTCCAATGGTTTAAGTTAAGTAAGAATACTTCTAAAAAATCAGGGCCAGTGAAATGCCCTGCCCAGTAAGAGGTCAAGAGCTAGGTGTGAGATGTATATAGCACACCATTCAACACAACTAATCTCCTGTTGTGTGTACATGTTCTAAAAGTAGTCATAAATTCACAACAGCCCTATTTGGAAAAGGTAGCATGTCATTAAACTAGCACAAACTCTTTGCATGAGGGATGAGGTACCTGAGGGAAGAACTTCAGAAACAGTCCTGTCTTCCTGGTCTGCACACTGCTATCTGATCTGCTCCCAGATGAGATCTGGAGTTGGGGTTTACTGGAGCCAAGGCAAGCAGAACCACCCTCAACATTAATGCTAGAGGGGAGCATCTCCACCAAGCCCTGCCCTGTGGGGATTTCAGCTGCCTGAGAGAACAGTTGTGGGGCAACTGAAGCAGATATGTCTTCCTGGCTAGGACATTATCTGATCTGTTCCCAATTATGGTCATGCACTTCCAGGGAAGGTTCAGTTGAGGGACTCTGTTTCTTTTCATCATGCATTTAAAGCACTGGCGTTTGCCCTTCACATAGCTACAATTCCCAACATCAACAAACTATGTGATTTGAATGTATGGTGTGGGCGTGGACTTAGGTCTGAAGCAAAGCAAACCTCTCTTGAGGATGTAAACAAATTTATTGAAACACGATTGTAAGCTGCCTTTTTCTATGCAAACTGCTATGAGAACTTCTTTGTTGAAAAGTGCTATCCTGTATAAATATTTTAAATAAATACATAAGCAGCTTCTTGAATCCTGACCTGTTTAAATCATACATATATTTGTTCTGAAGCCATCTTAGAATTGTTATAGCATTTGTGATGGCACACCAAGAAGCTGATGAAGACGGTGTGTCAGCCTGTTGCAAAAGCAGGACAACAACCACTTCACTGTAGACCATCGGGCATGGATAGAACATAACACATCTTGGACATTTCATGTCAACTACTGTATTATATAATTATAATCCTCTGTATGTGGACAAGATTTATGTGGACATGGTTGAACTGCGGTATTCTTTCAGAGGCAAGTCTAGTTTATATATATATTATGTAAATAATATATTATATAAAAAAATTATTACTATTTATTAAATTTGTTAACCTATGTCGGTAGTGTATGTTTTGGCATGTGGTTTTTTGTTTTTTAGATTTTGCAACTTATGTGTCCAGATTTTCACTTTTTTTCACAACATAAAACACAAAATACATAATAAAAACAAGGACAACACAATAATCCTCCCTCCCCCAACACATTTTAAAAGGGCATTGGATGTCAATCAGCCTGGTTAAAGAGGAATGCTTTGGTGTGGCGCCTAAAGGTGTACAATGAAGGCAGCAGCTGAACCTCCCTGGGGAAAGCATTCCAAAAAATGGGAGGCCACTCCAGAAAAGGCTCATTCTCGTGTTGCCACCTTCTGGACCTCTCCGACTTTTAACTCAAGAATGCATTTGGCAACCCATTCCTTAATTTCTAACAGCCATATAATTATGATAGTAGTAGTGCTGCTGTTACAACTTACCTTCAATCAGGGCCTGGTCTAAGAGAATGTTGCTTAAGCAATAGTTTGGGAGCCAACTGTGGGCTTTAGTAGTGCTGTGGTCAGGTTGAAACTTGTATCTTTTCCCTCAAGTTCTCACTCTGACAGAGCTAGGGAGCTTCCTTCTGCCCCTGGGATGTGCAGTATGTGTTACTCACAAATAATGTAGTGTTTCAAAGCTCACGTGGCCTGATGCTTCAACGATAGGGTGGTTTAAGCAAAATATCAAAATAGAATATATGCTTAAAAGCAAACTATTTTTCAAGGATGTGTTTTCAGGTAGTCTGAACTATCACAACGAACTGAGCAACATCCTCCTGAGAGGGCAGCCCCACTCCTGCCTTCTCTGGGGATACTTAAATAGAGCACATGCTCCCACACCTTTTTGGGGGGGATGAGGAGTCGTGAGTTGAATGCACACTTGGCGCAATCAAGCAAAAGTTAGCTGCAAGCATAACCCATTAAAATAATAGAATGGGACTGCCACCCAGTGCCAAACACAGGCATCATCAGTT
The DNA here is from genome assembly GCF_965113315.1 of Podarcis vaucheri. Classification (NCBI taxonomy): domain Eukaryota; kingdom Metazoa; phylum Chordata; class Lepidosauria; order Squamata; family Lacertidae; genus Podarcis; species Podarcis vaucheri. Next base: position 82,341,769 of record NC_138762.1, on the reverse strand, counting down.
ATCCTGTCTAAGCACAAGACGCCCGGTTATGTGAAATAAAGCCACTAGGTGCTACCCATGGAAGGCACACATGTGTCTCCCATTCTGAGTTATTCGGCGTCAGGGATTGATAGGTAAGGAGCTAAAAGTCTTCATTGCGTAATAGAGGGATCTTCTCCTTCATAAACAACTTTGTTGATGCCGGGCGAGATAGAATATATCCCATGCTAGTTCAGATATAGGGGCGTGGGTGGCGCTGTGGGTTAAACCACTGAGCCTAGGACTTGCTGATCAGGTCAGCGGTTTGAATCCCCGTGACGGGGTGAGCTCCCGTTGCTCAGTCTCTGTTCCTGCCAACCTAGCAGTTCGAAAGCACGTCAAAGTGCAAATAGATAAATAGGTACTGCTCCGGCGTTTCCGTGCGCTGCTCTGGTTTGCCAGAAGTGGCTTAGTCATGCTGGCCACATGACCCGGAAGCTGTACGCCGGCTCCTTCGGCCAATAAAGCGAGATGAGCGCCGCAACCCCAGAGTCGGCCACGACAGGACCTAATGGCCAGGGGTCCCTTTACCCTTTACCTTAATTCAGATGTAAGACCCTTTTTCCCCAGTGGGTGGGTCTCACTTGCATGAATGTACAGTATGCTTAGGATTGTTGACTTTAGTAGTGACCTACTTTGGCACTATTGATTTCAACAAGACTAATGTGTGATGTGTCACATTCCACTCAGTGCATTTGGCAACCCTTGCCACACCAGTTTCCACATGGATGTGAAGATTCTATTGGGCTGCTGTAGAAATCTATCACATCATGTCTTAGGAGACTAAATGTTTTCAGTGTGTCCTCTCTTCTGTGCACTGCATATTCTCTAACTGGAAATGGTTGGAGGTATTCTGTAATAACCACAGCTTTCTATAATAGAAGCTCATTATTCCTAACTTACACAACTAATTTGTGTAAATGACAAAGAAAAAAAATAGAATGACATGTGCATTCTGAAAGCTTTGCATAAAAATATGACCTTTGAATAAAATTAGTTCCTATTTCCGAAAAGATTATTGTGACCTCTTCCTCTCCATTTTCTTAATGGCTTCTTCATGACAAAGGCAAAATTGAATGAGCATCACAGGCTTCTGTAAGATTTGGAATTCTATTTTCTTAGTGAAAATCAATAAGAAATCAAAACTAAAAGCCTAAGCTTCTCTCTCTCTCTCTCTCTCTCTCTCTCTCTCTCTCTCTCAATAACCCATCTTCAATTCAACTTTTAAATTTAACCTTGGGCGTATATGATGGCATTATAACTAAGTAGGTTAATAAATGTACCCTGCCTTACATATTCAAATGAGACAAAGCTGTTTTGATCAGAAATGGAAAGAAACAAGATATATTAAAATTGACCTAAAGAAGCTATAGCTAATCAATTCTAATACTGGAGTTACCCAGAAAGAAAGAAAGAAAGAAAGAAAGAAAGGAAGAAAGAAAGAAAGAAAGAAAGAAAGAAAGAAAGAAAGAAAGAAAGAAAGAAAGAAAGAAATAGCAATCAAATGAAATTAATATGAATACATGGCACATGATTACCTACATGATTTATAGCTAAAATATTATACACAAAACCTACAGACACTTAAAATTGTTATCTCTAATTTTGATTCACCTTTACCAATCCTTGACTTATAAAAATTCAGGGCGAACCACTAGACAGAATTCAGAAAGAAGGATCGAACCATGACTTGTGATGCTGATTTACAAGCAAACTGTGGTTTTTGCAAACCAGGTTTCTGGGTTTGGACAAAACAGTACACTATAGTTTTGCTACAAGCCAGGTGTGAAAGCTTCTGATCTTCTCATGTATGGAGGAAGGGGAAAGGAGAAGAGTGAGTGCCTGCTCATTCCCATAGCACACCTGTTTTGACATTTCATATGAATGCAACCATAGTTTCCCTTCCATCTATCTCAAATCACACTGCAGTCCCAGGCATCCTGGCTTCACTATGACAGTGTACTGTGAGGGAGCAATGGACATGCTCACCCCCTCCCAACAGGTGGGTGGAGTTTGCGACCCCGCACGGGGTCTACCTGGCCGGGTGCCACCCACCTGGTAACAGGGTGTCTTTAGCCCGCCCCTGCCTGGCAGGCCTATGGGCTCACTCTTCTTCCTTCTCTTCCAGGATCACCCACCAGACCTCCCTAAAAAATTAAATTCTCCTTTCTTCTCTCTTTTTTCTTCTTTTGCAGCTTAACCTTTCGCGTTCTAGGTCAGTGGGCGCTGATATGGTCGTAAGATGGTTGCTGTATTCAGAACTGGGATGGAATTTCCCCTGCATTGGCAGGTTTTGGCTTCTCCGTAGCAATTCGTCACAACTTTGGCGGTTTTGGGGCCTTGTTAGGTATCCTTTAGTCTATCTTCGAGTTTGGGGGGGAGCATCTCATGCACCCCCATGCGGCAGCCTTTGAAGGGCCCATTAAAGGGTGTTTGTGGGAGTCACTGGCCCTAGAGCGGCAACACATAGGTCAAACTCCCAACTTAGGTACAGTGCGTGGGCACGCTGTGTAAGTTCACACTTTACAGTTCCCTCACATGGCACCTGTTTGCCCTGCACATCCTCAGCCCCCGGTGGGTTGAGAGGGATACCTTCCAAGGCCAGTGCCAAGTTTCCTACATCTGAAATTCAATAAAGTTGTGGCCTAATTTGAACCCATACCTTGGTGTCTAGTCTCTTGTGGGGGGAGGCTCCAAGGACAAGGTTTATCACTGTCCCCAGACTGCTGTGCAATGTGCGAATGCACCAAGATGTTAGTACACATGTATGTTGCACAGATCCTATTTTTCCATGTGTTTTTTTGTGGACACACACTATCTATCTCACTGTTTCCTGTCCACACTAGTGAATGTTGCTTGATTAGATGTAATCTCACTATTTGTTGTCCCCTCCTCACAGCTACCACTTCCCTTCCCTGTGGAAGTTCCAGAAACCTGAGGTCTATTGTGGTCTGCATGCACACAAGTGTTTTTACCTGTGTACATGTGGATTACAACAACAACCAACTTTCACTAAAACCCAAGTTTCAAGCATGTTTCATACTTGAGTATATAATATTTTTGAACAACGAGTTTATTTCTATTCACAAAACAGCATCTTTAAAATTGTCCTTTCCTCTTTTCCTTTCCTGCCACCTGTACCTGCAAGGGCCAATTTCACTATGACTTTTAATTCAGCTGTTTTGTGCAAGAGCAGGTTTGCACAAAACAACTAAAAAAAAAATACCAAAAAAGAGCCTTCAGCAACAACCAGTCGAAATAGGTATTTCCCTTTGGGCTTACAGAAAGAAAATGGCTAGGTTGTGCTCAGGATATGAGCGAACAGGAGTATAAAGTCTGGGGATAAGATTACACTCAACATGTTTATGAAAATTAAACCCACACAATGCACTTCCACACTTGAGTAATAAGAAATTTAATGTAAAGATCCCCCCCCCCTTTATTGCATTATCCGCTGATCAGGAAAATCCAAATTAAATGGCGAGGGATGATTGCAGGCTGCCAGTTGGATGAGGGCTATGTCATGTGGATGATGACAGGAAAAAACATGTGATAGTGGGATGTATTGAATCCACCTTAACTGTCAGATGTACACATAGTAAGACTTCAGTTGTAATCCCTGAACTCCAATAAGGACTGCAACTCAAACCCCTATATGCATATGATTTCCTGTATTTCAAAGTTCAGTGGCTCATGCTAGCGCAAACCTATGGATATAACTAGATTTACTAGTGACAGGAGCCAGGTCCTGCTGATTCACTTTGAGGAAAAAGAGAGAAAAGATTAAAGTATAGTACAGTCGCACCTCGGAAGTCGAACGCCTTGCGAGTCAAACGTTTTGGCTCCCAAACGGCGCAACCCCGGAAGTGATTGTTCCAGCTTGTGAACGTTCTTTGGAACCCAAACATCTGTTGCAGCTTCCGATTGGCTGCAGGAGCTTCCCGCAGCCAATCAGAAGCAGTGCCATTTTGGAACGGATTCTGTTCGACTTCCGAGGCATGACTGTATGGGGATTGGGGAGTCAACACATTTTTCTACTCATACTTTTTCTCTGCAGAATTGCTTTATATCACCATCGTTGTTGTAATTATGCTTTATGTGCCTCTGCTGTTGGCAAGGGTGTGATTCTATCACAAGCTTTTCAAGCACTTAAACCTTTGCCCCTAAAGGAGAAACTTGCTTTTAAAAACACAACTTCTCAGCCAATAAAAAGTTGTGGACATTTTAAAGAAGAAAGAACATTGCCTTTGTTTTCTTTTTTTTCTAAAAAAAAACCAACACAGCTACAGGGAAGATATATACATGGTGACTAGTAAGACAATGCTTAATTAATGAAATTAGGGACTACAGCCTCTTGAAACAGCATATAAGGAATTAAGAATAGCTTTGAACACATTAAATATTATCACATAGTTACAGGTAATTTTGAGTCAAGAGAGGTCTAGGAAATAAGGTTAATAAGAGGTAAATACAGAATATGCTATAGTTTCTTCCAGTTTTCCCTTTCAAGGCATTCTTAATAGATATGGCGACAAAGCGCTGCTGGAAAATTGATTATAATGTCATAGAAAGGCAATCTATGTGTTTGTTCTGTACTGACATTTTAAAACATAAATTACTTAACTTTATATGTGCTTTATTTTTGTTCTTCGCTTCTGTACATAACACTCTGTGTAAGAAATTATGCTTGTAAAATAAATTGTATCTTCATATTTGCATTCTTCTTGACACACTATTAGCTGGTTTTGTATAAATCCTTTGCAGGTTGGTTTTGTTTTTTGTTTGTTTTTTTGTCTTAAGTGTACATGTGTTCTCTAAAAACCTTAGCTCGAAATCTTTTAAGGTATCAGGTATGACTTATTAAGCTATTAAAATGATTGCATTCCCCTGAAATTTGTCATATGTGGTGGGGGAGGGAAAGCGACATTAACTCTGCGTGCACTGTGGTCCCAATTTGAAACACACACAAACCACACCTGCTGCGGGATCAAAGACAATAGGAACAGTCCTCACATTGTGGGTGGCCCATTCACAGAATTCCTGTTAAGACCCCTTTTCCCTGCTGCAGTCCAATTGGCTTGGAACTGTACGAGCTACTTAATTCTTAAAAACCATCTATATGAGGGCAAACTATGTGACAGACATGTTCAGTTTTGGTCCTCAGCTACCATGAGTAATAACTGTTGATAGATCTGCCTTCCATTCATTGGTGTGATCCATATATATATATATATATATATATATATATATATATATATATGCAGGTTTTGGTGTCTTCGGGTGTCTTCCCGTGTAAGAGTCGGGGTGTCTGTGCGACGTTTCGACGAGGTCTCACTCGTCATCTTCAGGCTGGTGCTTTCGGCTTCTTGTTACTGGAACAGAGCAGAGTCTGGTGTTTGAGTTCCTATAAATACTGTTGAGGGGTGTGGAGTATAGCCTCCAACGTTCTGGGCAGAGAGGAAGTTCCTAGATTAGTGTGCCTTTTCTTCTTTTGTTCCTTAATTACTTGAGGGATATCTTGGGTGATTTCATGAGTGATATTCTGAATATCACTGGGTGGGTCATTAAGTGTAGATTAGTTGCTAAAGCTTTCGTGTCTTGACCTCTTGAGCTTGTGAAGAGTTTTTCTGAGAAGATGGCTGTGCTGCATTTAGTTGTGCTCTGGCTTGGCTTCGTGTATAGGGGCGAGCTATGGTTTTGTGCCTTGTGCCAGCCAGATCTGTGTAGGGATTGCAGGGGGGTGCAGCATCCGGAGGTGCCACTATAGTTTGGTTACTGGATGGAGTCTGTAATATGTCTGTGGAGAGGGTCTGGGTTTGGGTCTGGTGTGGTTGATTGGTGACGGCGTTCTGTGTGCCTCTGGTTCTGGTGTCGGTTTTTGTGGGGAGGGCTAATTTCCAGATGTCTGGTAGGCGGGACGTGTCGTCACGCTTGTTCATGTTGTGAGGGTGTTTCTCTATCTCGATGGCTTCCATGATTATTCTCTTGTGGTGATGTTCCATGTTAAAGAGCAATTTGGAATCTGCAAAATTAATTTCGTGTCCTGTTTCTTTCATGTGTTGGAAAAGAGAGGAAGTTTTTTCTTCTTTTTTGACGGCATTCTTGTGTTCTGCGATACGTGCATTTATTCGTCTGTTTGTTTGTCCAATGTACGTGGCTGGGCAGACTTTGCAGGGTATTTCATAGACCCCTTGGTTTTCCAGCTGGATTTTGTCTTTTGGGTTTCTGAGGATATTGGCTATTTTTTGGTTGGTGCAGAAGGCTGTTTTGATATTGTGTTTATGTAGGATTTTGCTGATTTTGTCTGTAGTGCCCTTGATATAAGGAAGGAGGGCCATGCCATTGTTTTCTTCTGTGTCTTGGTTTTTGGGGGGTGTTTCTTTTTGGATTAGCTTCGTAACCCTGTTTTTCTGGTATCCATTGGCGATTAACACATTTGAGAGATTCTGTAACTCAGTTGTCAAGTGGTCTTTGTCAGCCAGGCGTTTGGTTCTGGAGATGAGAGTCTTGGCTACGGAGTTTATTTGTGCAGGGTGGTGGTGTGATTGTGCATGTAAGTAGCGGTTGGTGTGTGTTTTTTTCCGGTAGATAGTGTGTCCTAGGGAGCCATCAGGTTTTTTGTAGATTAGGACGTCAAGAAAGGGGAGTTGGTTGTTGTCTTCTATTTCCATAGTGAATTGTATTTTGGGGTGTAGGCTGTTGAGATGTGTGAGGAAGCTATCTAGTTTTTCTTTCCCGTGTGGCCAAATTACAAAGGTGTCGTCAACATATCTGAGCCAAAGTTTGGGTTTGTGTTCTGACTTGTCAGAAACCAAACTATAGTGGCACCTCCGGATGCTGCACCCCCCTGCAATCCCTACACAGATCTGGCTGGCACAAGGCACAAAACCATAGCTCGCCCCTATACACGAAGCCAAGCCAGAGCACAACTAAATGCAGCACAGCCATCTTCTCAGAAAAACTCTTCACAAGCTCAAGAGGTCAAGACACGAAAGCTTTAGCAACTAATCTACACTTAATGACCCACCCAGTGATATTCAGAATATCACTCATGAAATCACCCAAGATATCCCTCAAGTAATTAAGGAACAAAAGAAGAAAAGGCACACTAATCTAGGAACTTCCTCTCTGCCCAGAACGTTGGAGGCTATACTCCACACCCCTCAACAGTATTTATAGGAACTCAAACACCAGACTCTGCTCTGTTCCAGTAACAAGAAGCCGAAAGCACCAGCCTGAAGATGACGAGTGAGACCTCGTCGAAACGTCGCCCAGACACCCCGACTCTTACACGGGAAGACACCCGAAGACACCAAAACCTGCATATATATATATATATATATATATATATATATATATATATATATATATATATGCTTTCGTAGATTTTCACGGGTATAGGAATGCAGGTTTTGGTGTCTTCGGGTGTCTTCCCGTGTAAGAGTCGGGGTGTCTGTGCGACGTTTCACAGACACCCCGACTCTTACACGGGAAGACACCCGAAGACACCAAAACCTGCATTCCTGTACCCGTGAAAATCTACGAAAGCATATATATATATATATATATATATATATATATATATATATATATCACAACAGCTCTGTGGGAAATTGGAAGTCAAACATAACAATGCACAAGTGCTTGTTAGTGCATGAAGGGGTTAAGACCAGAGAAGTCTGCTTCTAGACACAGCTAGGTCACGCCCCTTCTCTCTGAAGGAGGAAATGAAGCTGCTTCTTTTCCTTTCTCTCACTCCCAGCCAAGTATCCGCCAGACGTGTCTTAACTTGCTCCAAAGTTTAAACCTCATGCTTGAAACTATAATATGCATTTTTGCACTCAAGAATATTCTACTCGTGTTCCCCTTGCTGCTGCATGGAATTACACATGAACCAGACCTTTGGATTTAGTAAGTTAAGCTTTTTTCTGGATTTAGTCAGTAAAATTTTTAAACTTACTTAATAGTATGTGGCCATTGCTAAAGGGTTAAAGAGATGGGGCAAGAGCTTTAAGGTAGACTAAAAAAGATATGTAAAAAGGTTTAACAACCTATATTCCACAGCATGCTGCTGGTTAACTCAGAGTGTTTTTAACCCTACTGGAGAGTATGCAAAGCCCTGCATTTTGAATCTAGGCACCCATCTGATTCTTTTTGTTACTCACATGTGGGTCAGATCTATTTTCCACCTCCACAAGCTTTTGGCAGTAAGTACCACAAGTTAATTTCACAGTGGGTCAAAATGACTTGGTTAGTTGTGCTCAGTTCTCATTGCGATAAGCAGGTCTTAAACTGTGACTACTTTTCTAAATTGATTTCTAACTACCAGCAGAACCCTCTGAATATTTGCTCAGAAGTAAGTTCCACTGTGCTCAACGGTGCTTACTCTGCCAAACATGCATTTAGGACTGCAGTTCTGGTCTCAATCAACCCCTATGCGCTGTCTGAATCAGCAATGTATGTAGCATTTTGTTTGTTATTAAATTTGTTCTTCCTTTTGTCTTTGCAAATACGAGCAGTCTGGAAGATGGAGGGGGAAGGGGAACAATTCAAAGCAGGGCAACATATAGAACAGCAGGCAGCAAATATTGGGTCAAAGAGAGAGGTGATTTTTGAGAGGGAAAAGGATTCCAAGGGAGATTGGTTTAGGGCCAAAATCTCAGCCCTGCCTTGAACTAAGTTTGGACAAATTATACACAGAGAGAGACAGAGATAGGAAGTTTACTACCTGATTGCCTTTTTTATATACCGTATATAAAAAGGGGGGCGTGAATTGTGCTGCTGTGCTAGAGACAAGTGCAATCTTTTAAAATAAAATATAGGAACAGAAAGCCCACATTACTTCAACAGGCAAAGCATTGAGCTACGTATTTATTTAAGCTGCAACCTGGAATATACTTACTATGGAGTAAGCTCCACTGACCATGGTGGGAATTAATGCCTAGATGATTCTGCTGTTAATGTTCATCAAAGTACTGTTAGCATAAAGTGGGATGTGATGGTTAGGATTGCCACATATCATGCCTGTGCCTCTAAATGTTCAGAACAAACACACTGGTTGTTTGTATCTTTGTTTGACTCTGATACATATAACAACTTGCAGTTACTTGTATATTTTGCGAGATGTGTTGTATGATATATATATATATATTGTTTTGAAGTGGCTTATTCTCATATTTTGAATGACATTATACCGATTATATATTTACTAAGTTATTAGCCAGCGTGTTGCGTTTGTATTTTTTTTTAATGTTCTGAAGCAGTGAGAAAGGATGCAGCTCCTGTGACTTTTGCCTTTAGTGTCACCCCCCCCCCAAGTGAGCTTTGCATTGTGATGAACAGTTCAGAGGCACATTTAGGGAGTGGGGAGGGAGCCTACAATGTCCAACCTCAAGAGGAAGAAAGGTTTTCCTCTCTTTTTTGTCCATTCCACTCTTACTTTTTGCATACGATTTTACATGAGGGGCTTGAGAAGTTGGATTTAGTGAAACTGGGTCACTTGCAGGTACTGAAAACAGAGCTTCAACTATTAAACAAATTGCAAACAAATCCTGAGCAAGATAATCACCACTGGTGGATTCAAACAAGCGGCCCACGAAGCCTCTGTTTGAGCCAGGTAGGAGCTGAATAGCTTCAGCTCAGTAGGAAGGAATGTCAAGTGCTCAGACCCAGGCAAATACAGCCCTAAAGAACTTAGCTCCCAAACATTCCCATCAAACATCCCGTCTCTTGAGAGCCTAATTATATAGTGTGCAATGTACATGTGCAATGTACATATATTTAATCTATATGTCTCCCATCTCACTCTTTTCTCCTCTAAAGACCTATGATTTGTAGTCTGCATCCATTTCGGAATGAAGTTAATCTTAGGCTACACGGCTATGTATAAAACAAGTGACATCTTCAAATGGTGAGAAAAATGAGCCAAAAGACTCTGAGTCATTAAGTACACATTAACTACGTGTTGTCACATTAACTATAGGGTGTAGGACCAATTTTCTCTTCTTTGTCATGATCTAACACTCTCCCCTTTTTGTGTGTGTACATGCTGCACATACCACACCATTCATGCTCCCTGTTCTCCAGTTTTACCCCTTGCCCCCGATTCTTGATTATTTCTATCTGACATCACATTGAGTGGTCATCGGGAGAAATGTTAATGTTTACAATTGAATTAAAAAGGCACCAAAATTATTTCTCTTGTCAAAGTGAATTCTGTAGTCTCAAAAATAACTTGTGATCTATCTTAGGTCATTTAAAATATTTGCTTACTGCCTAGTAGTCAGCTGGATTTTTATCGTTTGCAACCAATGTCCATTATAATCTAAATCGCCAAAGAAAAGAAAATCTCCAATCCAAGAGTAATTTGAAACATATAGAAGTTCAGAATTGCAAATGATCAAAACTTAAAAGTTAGTCAAACAAGTAATGACTTTCCTGAAATCATTTGAATTAAATGTTTTGGATTTTTAAAAAGTAGCCTGGAAATTTCTTGCTGCCAGTTCACATCAGCCAGCAACCATCAAATTTTGAAATTATTTGGTTGACCTTCTGGAAATTTATGAAATGAACAGAAGAATCTATCCTGAGGAGAGCTGTATAAAGGACAAGGCAGGATATGGTACACAATGCCTTTGATCTGACCTGATCCTCATACGCAAAGATAGTAATTTATTGGCCGAGTTCGAAATGAATAAATACAGGTCTAACTGGGGTAAGGCAGAGTTCATACCTGAGTTTCAACAGTCCTTTTTTCTTACAATTTTATTTTATTAAACTGAGGATTTGGTAAAGTGTGGAGTCTGGTTGAGAGAAAGGGCCATAATCCAATCCAAAATCACAGGCACTTTACTCTGGATTAATTAGTATTGGCCAATGAATCCCTAAGCCTTTTCCATGTACCATCTAAGGATACATTTATACAAGTACACCACTTCAACAAATCACAGCATGACATGTAATTTGCCGGTGTGTGTGTATGTGTGCCATACATCCAGAGTTGTTTCTCTCTACCCTTCTTGCATATATAGTAAACTATAAGTTAAACTGTAGAGGCTATTCCTTGAAGAATCAAATTGCATACAATAGAACATTATGGAGTCTTATACTCCGAATAAAATTGAATTATAGTATTTATCATGCTCTTTTCATATAAATATTACTGTAATCTGAAAAAAATAAATATATTGATTATAAAGGGTTCTTTACCAAAGTTAAATAAAGATGCTAAGAACTGTTTTACAATGACAGAAAACTAAAATTAAACCTCTCTTTTTTTTCCTATTTGGAGTGAAAAATTTAAAAAGAGAACAAATATTTTTTTTAATAGACTAAAATAGTTGTTCTACTGTCTACAAAAGAACAGTGGGAATTTACAGCCCTAAGCTAAAGGGAATAGGAAAGCAAAAGGAGAAAGCACACCTTTATTGTTATTTCTTCTGATACGGAGATCAATATGTGAATGGAGGTGCAAAATTTTTAAAAAGCCGCTTTAGAGGGAGGCAATTTGGACTGGAGAAGTCATGGTGGATTAATAATCATTTCTCTGCCTCCCATTTCCCTGTTCTGGGCAATCCCAAAACCTCTGCTCACAAGTTTAAAAATCTGTACCTGTGCGTTAAACACTCTGCACATTTCCCTCCCGCCTGCCTGCTTTGAATTCCTTCCTTGTGACAGCTTTGCTGTTTAAAAACCACAGGGGCTTTGTTAAACATGTTAGCAATGAGGTTTGCCCCTTTAACCCATGTTTTCCACTGTTCTGCATGCAAAATCTCCAAGACCACTCCAACTAAACCAGCACCTTGGCGCTTGGGAAACTGTTCAATCAAAGTTCTTAAGGCAGATTTTTTTCTGTTCTGCCCTGTGCCCCAAACGCATCATTGCGCCTAGAGGCAACTCTCCCCTCAGTATAAGTACAGATTTGACAAAGAACTTTTTACGTCTGGCTCTGCCTAAACTCAAACCCCCCTGGTTTATTATCCCTAGTACTTCAAGACTACTACAAAAGTGCCTGGCTTAAAACTGTCCACCAAAATCTCCACTCTTGGGGCCTATCCCTACAACACCTACTCACTATGGGCCTTACCAAAGCATACAGTCTTAATTTGCCAACGTCTAAAAGCTATCAAGCATCAGAACAACCGGGCCACTATAAGGAAATTCTGCCCGTGGTATGATCAGTTTCCATCTGGCTTCATACCTGCACAAACTAGCTATCCCAAAATACAGATGTGCTTTCACACTCGCAAGACTGAATGTCTTGTGATCTGCAGTACTTCAGGGCCGATTCCAAAAGATCCCGCATGAGAAACGCCTTTGCCCCTGTGGAGACGGTAGCACCGAAACAGTGGGTCATGTCCTCCTCTCTTGTACTCTCTACAAAGACCTGAGAAACGAGGTCATCACCCCACTCACAGTGACCATCCCAGGACGCACAACCACTGCCACAGTGTCCTTTCTCCTGTCAGACCAAACGGAGCAGATAACAGCAAAGGCTGCTAGGTTCTGAGCAGGGGCAATCAGAATAAAGGCCACTATCTGACTGTTGATTCAGGACCCTAAACTGTGCTTTTATACTAAATTTCCTTTTTACTGTGTATATTGTAATGTTTTATCATTGCTATGGCCATCAGCTGATGCGAATAAAGTTATATCTATCTCTATCTGTGCAGCCCAGCTTTGCCACACAGAAGCTAACTTATGGGATGCTGGACCTGGTGAGAGCTGGAGTCCCAACAAAAGCTGGAAGGATGTGGGTTCCCCATCCCTAAAAGGGTTTGATCCAAGGACCATAACATTGTGATGGATGACGTCCTTGCCTTAGTGCTTACAGCCCTGTCGTTAAAACAGGTATTAACAGTATAGTACGGGTGGCGCTGTGGGCTAAAGCCTCAGCGCCTAGGGCTTGCCGATCGAAAGGTCGGCGGTTCGAATCCCCGCGGCGGGGTGCGCTCCCGCTGCTCGGTCCCAGCGCCTGCCCACCTAGCAGTTCGAAAGCACCCCCGGGTGCAAGTAGATAAATAGGTACCGCTTACCAGCGGGAAGGTAAACGGCGTTCCGTGTGCTGCGCTGGCTCGCCAGAGCAGCGTTGTCACGCTGGCCACGTGACCCGGAAGTGTCTTCGGACAGCGCTGGCCCCCGGCCAATAGATGTGAGATGGGCGCACAAACCCCAGAGTCTGTCAAGACTGGCCCGTTCGGGCAGGGGTACCTTTACCTTTACCTTTACATTTGTTTTTCCTTTTCCTCTTGCTAAAAGAGAGAGAGAGAGAGATAAAATTAATTCATAATTGAAAAAATATTTAACTCTTGACCTAGCTCTTTTTTCTTCTTTTGCAGCTTAACCTTTCGCGTTCTAGGTTAGCGGGAGCTGCTATGGTCGTAAGATGGTTGCTGTATTCAGAACTGGGAAGGAATTTCCCCTGCATTGGCAGGTTTTGCCTTCTCCGTAGCAATTCGTCAAAACTTTGGCGGGTTTTAGGTCTTGTTAGGTATCCTTTAGTCTATCTTCGAGTTTGGGGAGGAGCATCTCATGCACCCCCATGCGGCAGCATTTGCAGGCCCATTAAAGGGTGTTTGTGGGAGTCACTGGCCCTAGAGCGGTGACAAGTAGGTCAAACTCCCAACTTAGGTGGTTTAGGTTTCAGAAAGAAAGAAAGAAAAAGAAAGAAAGAAAGAAAGAAAGTTAGTTAAAGGAAGAATTAAACAGGGACTATAGAGAGCTAAAAGCCGACAACAATGTATCACAAACAGCTCAGTAAATAATAGTGCAATTTTCATAGCTAATAGAATGTTTTAACACCTGAATACATTCACATGCCTGATTAAACATTTAACAACATAAACCCATAAAAGAAGATTATAAGTTGCAACATCTCTTTTTCAAGTAGCAACATATTAACCACTGTTGTATACTTCTTCAATTAGATTCCTTTATTTCTGTTGGGGAAAACATATTATTCAACATCGGTTGTTTTTTTTTAAAAACAAATGATTATTTTAAATGTGTAGTCCATCCCAAAACTTGTCAAGTATATGTTCAAACCGTAGCTCAAATCTACTTAAATTGTAGTTTTTCTTTTAGCTGTCCTACAAGTTAGCTTTTGCATTCTGACCTCCACGACTCCCTTTTAGAATCACAGAATCACAGAGCTGAAACTTATATTTATTTTCTTTAAAAAAAAAATCACCCTACCTTGTTTCCCAAGGAAATTCAAGGTGACTAACAGATAAGTAATAACACCACATAAAATAGCATTCCAAACTAGACCCAACACATCAAAATTGAAATTAACAAATTCAGCATTAATTAAAATAAACTCAACCTAAGCCACTATCTTCATCCGGCCAACCAAAAGCAAGCAGAACTGCATCTGGTTAACAACATTCTAGTTGCAGTTGCTGATATTTAGCTACAAGGTTATTTATTCCCATAGACCAGGGAATATCTTGCCCTCCAGAGGTTGTTGATTGCTAATCCCATCATCCCTGATTACCAGCCATGCTAGATAGGGCTGGTGGCAACTGGAGCCCAATGAAATTTGGAGAGTCATACATTCCATCAAGAGACTGGATAACAACACTGAAGCACATTGCAAAATCACTATACACTGCATGGTATTCAACTAACATTTTGCAAGGATTAGTGCTACCACAAGGGGATTTTCCTCCCTCCTCACCCCATGTGCACTCCACACTGTCCCCATCTGCTTGTGGGGGCTAGATGAACACCGAGAACAGATTTAGCAGGGGAGAATGTTCTGTCACACAACGTGAAATCCTTGCACTGACAGAACTTTAACCTTAGTGTTTACATTGAATACAGTCCACTGTCCTCTCTAAGCACTCCACCCCAATAGTAACATAGCAACATGAGGCTACTTTTCAAGGCTGATGTAACCCACACATTCTCAACCACCATACTGCAAATACACAATCTGGATATACTAACGGTGTACATTTGTATTAGCAGGGCGATTTGTTTACAGTGTAAAAAGAAACGTTGAAAATTGCAAAAAATTTTGCACGAAATTAAACCTTAGAAAAAGGATGAGCTTCTCTCTTCACTGCTACCTTTTCCTTTTTGAGTGGACATACTACTCCCCAGTCACAGCTACACTAAAATACTGGGATTTTCTGTTATTTTCTTCTGGGCAACAATCACTTCTCTATAGCCAGGAAAATGGGGGGAAAGCATCGCTTAAAAATGAAGCAGAAAGTCCCTTCAAAATGAAGCAGGCAATCTTTCTCTATTATCTAAATCTAGAAAGAATTCTAGAACGACACATATGCCAAGATAAATCCCAAACTGGCTTCAAAATGAATGTGGAAATTCCTTCTCCAGTGGCTGGAGAAGTAACTTTCTGAGTCATTCTGAAGCTATTTTGGGGTCTTCCTTTCGCAATTGTATGAAGTTGCTCTCTACCACTTGCCAATCACAGCTCTTGACTTCATTAGCTAACACTGAAAAGTGAGAATATAAGGCATGCACCATCTGTCATTCAAAAACATGGCATGTGCCCCTCCCCCTTTTTCACTGCAAGTCCTGTCTCCTTTTAAGATGCCCTCCGAAAGTGCTGTTATGGAATGATGCCCTTTGACATGATTTTAGGAGAGGGTCATGATCGCTTTTCACAATCATCACATTGTCTGTGACTGTATACAAGGGGTTACAAGTCACCGTATGGTGTGGCTGCTAAACCCCATTTTCACTGAATGGCCCAGTGAAGCATAGTTCTAGGGCTGGGTTGTACATGACTGTGTCATCCCAACATCAGGTGTATAGAATGAACCTTCTGTGTGCTTTCTAACCCCCAGTGTTGGTGTGTCAGACCTGATGAACATGTGTTTTGTTTTGGGGTATCATAAAAGCTCTCTACACGACTAGCTCATTGTTCCTGTTCCTATTGAATTTTTAAAATAATTTATATTAATTTCATATTTTTTTAAAAAAATAATTATTTATACAGGCAATTCCCTGTTTGCGATGGGGTTGCGTTCTGGGGCACTGAGTGCATAAGTGGTCATGCATCAGCCCTTTCCTGTTTCTATTCCTGTTCTGCTTCCACCCTTCCCCATTCCGCCCACTTCCAGGGCCAGAACCAGCATGTCGGCAATCGCGCATCAATCGGAAGTGCACAAAATGGTCATTGCAGTTTAATAAAAATAGCAACTCCTTACCATCTATCTGATCCTTCCAAAACCGCTTTAAGTTGTAGTCTCCATGATGTATACAGTAGCTTATTCTGCACTGCTGTCTGAGGAACTCAGATCACTAGGGGCAGGGCTGTTTGCTGGCATATCATTCTTGTACGTATAAAGACATGGATACAGTTAGTTTAGGATTCTTGGAAGTGGCCAGGAGTGATCCCATTTGCAGCCATGAGTCTTAAGTGCATCAGGCAGCCACTTGATCTGAGAAATGCAATGCATAAACGCCAGAATAAATTTCGCATAGAGGTGCACTCTTCTTCATCCCTAGTAAAGTCACTGTGAATTTCTGACACTACAGGAACTAGGAGAGAAGTTTGCAGAACAGTGACTGTACAGAGGTCTCCTGCACAGGAGTACTGTATCTGTAAACTGCAATGCAGTAAACTGCAGAGGCTTGGCGTCAGTACAGGATTCCATAGGTGGAGGAGCATGAGAGGAGTTCGCTGGAGCCTGCTGTCATATACCCCAGCTCAGAGGGTAAGCTAGTAGGTTGGTGCTCACCAGGGACATGTTGAGCAAAATGGGCCTCCCACACTTATTGGTCAAGGCCATGGACATTGAGATGTCATTTCTCACATTCTTCCTGGCTGAGAAATGGGCAGCCACTTCAAAATGACCCGACTGGGGAATTTTAAACACTTATATTTCTGAATACAAGCGCATTAGAGATAGTCAACGCATGCATTCTTTCAAATCTATCTGGCACTAATTTAAGAAGATAAATATGTTTTTAGTTTAATAGAGAAACTGAAAGCTTGTTATAATCACTCAAACATTAAGGTGCATTTATTATTATTACTTTCCATCATATATATATATTTCTTTGCTGCATCTAATTTAGAATCGCCAGATGTCTGGCCCTAATTTTAAAAAGATTTATCCGTATTGCACAAACAATACTGCAGCTCCACATAGGTTCCTTCTTTCAAACGACTGTGTGCAATTATATCACATATCCATTATGGTCTGTTACTCTGAAATCCTGAAAGCACTACACTTCCATCCATCAACGCTTTACCTTGTTGTATTGCTTGTGAACACCAATACAATAACCCTACTTAAGTTCTATTGATTCCAGCGAAAGATATTTAAGCTTATTTCTCCCACTGGAATAATGGTACTTGGAAATGCTTATATTGCCCTCACACAAGACTTCCACCTAGCCCAAATCCAGCTCTCCCCGACAAGTCCTCCAACGATTTGTACACAGATGGATTATGATTTCAAATGCTCAGTCGCTAGTTCCTCCCGCTATCCCACCCTAGGTAGAAAGAAGAGCAGAGACTCTTGTCTTTGCTGCTATCTATTGTTTGGGGTTGGGGAACATCTGGTGCCCAGCCATTGATAGGTTAAAATCTTAGATTTCTCCACTGATTCCTGTGGGTTGTTCTCCCAGGGGAGAGAGGAAAGATCAATTCAAACCAGAAATTAAAAGGACAGTCCTCTCTCTATTTATCTCTCTGCGTCATTTATCACTGCTGTCCGGTGGAAGGCAATAGAAGGCACTTTGTTTGGCACTAGGGTCTAGTCTACATACGCATTTATATCTTACCTAGACTACAAGAAGCTCAGGGTGATGTGCATGGTTCTCAAACCTCTTCATTTCCCCCCTCCCCATTTTATCCGAGGTTGAGAAGCAAATCAGAATGAGAAACCATGATGGCTCCAAAGGTCACCCAGTTAACTGTACGGCCGAGTGAGAAAATGAACCTGGTCCCACTATCCTGACATTCTAACCACCAACCCCACAAGGGCAGCAGAATGGGGTGTGACGTGGGAATGAGGCGCTGAGCTTCTGAAGCGCTAGAATAAACTGCAGCACTTTAAAGGGTCCTTGTGTGTTATTTTTCAATATTTCCTTGGGTGGTCTACACTCTCTGGCCTGATAACGTTACAGGGCAGAAGAACATCAGAAAATGTTCTCCCCCACCTGCAGAATGAAGTGGTATAAAGCTACCTACCGCCTCATTCTGCTGGGTCTGTGGACCAGGCCTAGGAATTGTACTCATGGGCTGCCTTTCTCTTATTTAATAGCAAGGCCTCCCTGGAAGCTGCTGCTTGAGCCTTCCTGGAAGAAGTCTCTCAGAAAACACAAGCAATTCCATCCTTTCAGGAGTTTCATGCCAAGCAGGAGAAAGTTCAGTTCTGGGATGGGGGAAAAGCTTCCAGGCAGAATGTGCAGCTTCTGGCGAGCTGGAGCCACCACACCTCTTTAACTGTAGAAACCGCTGTACCCCCATCTTTCCGGGCGGCCTCTGCCCACCAGTTCAACCCCTTTCCATCCAAAACGGGAGGCTCTCTCTGAGGTCAAGTGTCCACTCCCACTCATGCTGGGCTAAGCCAAGGCCCTGCGCCCCCCCCCCCGTCTGCTGCTGTTCCTCAATTTCCTAACACACATAGGCTTAAAGAAGCCTCTCTTCGGAAGGCAGAAAGAAAACAAACCTTTCCATATTCCTGTTAAGATTACAGGGCGCTTCTTGTGGGTGCGAGGAATAAGGGCTCGCTCTGAGGTGAACAGCAAGCACCTCAAGCGACGGTGTGGCGCGCGCGCTTGTCAATATGGAAAATATCGAATGGGGCCGGATTTTTTCCTTTCCTTCCTCGCCCAAAAGTTCTGGAGAACTCTATAAAGCTCGCTCGCTGTTTTTTTGGCCTTTTTGAGAGGCCTATATTTCCCTACTGTGGAATTTGGAGGGTCGTTTTTACAGGGCGTTTTGATACTGGCGAAACGAGGTTGTTGCTGGCCGCTTGGCGGTGGCGGCGGTCACTGCCTCAGAAAGTCCCCGCGTAAAGCATCCCTCCTTCTTGGGACCCACACATTCTCCTCAGCCTGCGGCCAGCGCAAGGAGGGAAGCGAAACCCCACTTTTTCCCTGCCCGCCAGTTCGCGCCTTTCCATGCGCCACCGACGAGAGCGCTCGGGCGGCAGGAGGCGTCCTTGGTGGTGGGGGGGGGGGCCCTCCCTGTAGCGCCCCGCTTCCTCTTCAGCCGAGCAGCTCTGGAAGCCCCCGACCCGAGGGGCTGCGCGGGTCTCCGACGGCAGGGTGAGGTCACAGAGCCGGGAGCGTTCGGCGCGCGCCGCGTGTCCTGGAAACCGAGCGCCCCGCCGGCCGGAGCAGGAGAAGCGTGGCCAGGTGGCTGGAGCTAAGTCGTTCCCAGGACAGCGGGGTCTCCTGCCGGAGGTGGCCGGTGGCGAATATGGCGCTGGCCGCTAGGGGTGCCGTCCCCGCCTGCCTCCTCGTCCTCCTCGCTTTCTTGCCCAGCTGGAACACTCAGATTAGGCCCCAGGGAGAACCTGCCCCAGGTATCCTGCGCCGCGCTCCGTGAGGGTGGGCCTGGGCAGAGGCCACCCCTGCAAGGCCGAAACGAGGCTTTCTGTCACCTGGGGCAAAGGCCCAATTTGTCACACACACACACACACACACACACACAGAGAGAGAGAGAGAGAGAGAGAGAGAGAGAGAGAGAGAGAGAGAGAGAGACACCCCACTTGCCTCCACACACCTCAACACATTTGTTCATAAGGGGCAGAAAAAGGAGTTTGGAAGAGGCTGGATAGGAGAGAGACTCTCCAAATAGTGCAGTTCCCTCTGTGTGCGTGTGTGTATCTGGCTTTCATTCAACCTTAAGTGGATCATCTCAGAGATTAATAGATCATTTGAGGAATTCTAAGAAGTATTATGCCTGTATGTAATAATAATAGCAATAATGATGATGATGATCAGGCACATACCAGAGAGTAAACACTATTGAACTGAGTGGGACTTACTTCTGGGTAAAAATGCTTAAGATTCCAGTATAAGATTGCAGAATCTGTGCACAATTCAGCGAGACTTCTCAGTAGCAAAGGATTGCAGTCTAAGGCTCAAAAGAATAAATACTCCACAAGTTAAATAATTGCTGGCTGCTGAACCATTGCAATTGAAGAATTTAAAGTGGATTGGCTACATTTTCCTTCCAAATTACAGGAAAGGATGAACACAAAGTGCTTTGTATGTCAGCATCACATTTCTTTCAGTGCAGGTATTTCATTTTTGGTATAAAGAGGACTCATTTTTTTGTAGCTGATTGTATGCCCTCTTTATGCATTCACATGGTGTAAACATGTATGTTGTCCTTTAGATCCAAGCACACACACAGAGAGAGAGAACACATAAGCAAGCAATGCTCCAAAGTGCTTCTGTTCCCCAAAAGGGCAGGAGGTGGTGTTCTGATCCCTTCACCGCTTTTAATAGATCTCTGAGACACTGAGAGAAGCAAAAGAATAAACCAACAAAACTTCCCCCTTTCAACTCTGCTTGGAGAGCAACCTTCTTCAGGATTTCTCTTTTGAAAAACAGTTCCAAAAGCAGACAGGGGGAAAGGGGAAGGAGTACCATTTTCCAGGTTTTCCTGCTTCCTCTTGCAAATTAGCATCCCACCGGTGCTCAGCAGTTCCTCCTGTACAGTGAATCCATGATAGAAAAGTTGATCTGAATTTAAGGGAGTCTGTTGTAGTCAACAGTTCCATGGTGCTCAGGAATATAGAACAGCCTTTTCAAATAAGTATCTGTGCAAGCCAGTTTGATGCAAACACTATAATTTATTTGTTTAAAATGTTTCTTGTTACCTGGTGCAGTCTTTGCCCAATGCCATAACTCAAAAATTAGATCTGTATTATAATTTATATGAACCATCATGGTCCAGGGCCTTGCATATCCTGTTGAGGTTATTGTCACATTATTGATCAGCTTCTGTGGGGTTTTAGTCTCAAGGTTATTATTCTAATGGTCATTTTACACCAGCCTCCACAATTTGTGACTCACCAAGCTGAATGCAGTGCACCAGCCATGTATGATGGTGTTTGTCACAGGCTTGACATACCTATTTTTGTTGCATGCCCTGGACTGCAGAAGCAGAGCAGGGAGTAGTCAAGTACCCAGCCAGTCACAATATATTAGTGCTGGTGTGCTGTGTTAAGCTGATTTGTAAGGAGAGGTTATATTCTGAAGAGACTACTTCAGACATGGGAAGTAGAATACACTCAGAACTTGACTTTGGTTTCTGGTGTACAAGGTCCTTTATACCTTTTGCATTGTATTAGGGTTCTTCACATTGTAATTGTGATGACTGTATGATCAACATGGTGAATCAGGTATACTTAGGGAGCCTCAAACGGCATTTTTCTCTTGAGAAACAGACAGTATCGTTCCAAGTTAAGCGGGCTATGCAGTGGTGTAGACTAGAGCACAGGGGAGTGAAACAACAGATGTTATTACATTATCTGCTGGAGCAGTATTTGCCATTGTTCTAAAGCTTGCAGAGTTGGAGGTCAGGCACATGATCCATTATATGGGATTATAATCCAGGTCTCTCCAGCCGAAGGCTAATATGCTAACCACTACCCTACCCTTTGCTAGTTCCCCCTTTTTAGGAACGCCACTTGATCCTAAAATATTTGACTCTCTTTGAGGGCATGGCCTATGGGGAGCTGTCTTTATGAGCGACAGTCTATGCTCCATTAATTGTGCAATAGGAGAGCAGGTTGGCATAACAGAATGTCTCCTTTTAGCCATTCAGAACCACAAAGGCTGGGCTGGGACTGGGTATAATAAACAGAACCAGAAAATTCTAGAATTAGAAGCAAACCCCAAGAACCACCTAGTCTGACCGGCTGCAATGCAGAAATCACAGCTAATGTATCCCTGACAGATGGCCATCCATCCTGTTTAAAAACCTAAAATGAAGAAGAGTCCATCCCATTCTGAGTTAGTCCTTTCCAGTTCTTACCATCAGAAAGTTCTTTCTGGTGTTTATTTGGAACCTCCTTTCTTGTAATTTGAATTAGTTCTAATCCTACCCTCTGGAAACAAGCAGAAAACAAGCTTGCCCCTGCCCCATTATTCATATGACAGTCCTTCAGGTATTTGAAGATCACTCTCTTAGCCCCCTCTCAGTCTTCTGTTCTCCATAAGCAACTCTCTCAACTGTTCCTCGTAAGGCTTGGTTTCCAGATCCTTGATCATCTTGGTCACCCTCCTCTGCACATGTTCCACCTTGTCAAAATCCTTCTTAAAACTGTTGCCCAGAACTGGACACAGTACTCCAGGTGTGGTCTGACCAAGGCAGAACAGAGTGGTACTATTACTTCCTTTTCTCTGGATACTATACTTTTGTTGATGCAGTCTATAGTTGTATTAGCTTTTTTGCTGCTGCATCACACTGTTGATTTATATTAAGCTTCTGGTCTACTAAGACAACTAGACCCTTTTCATGTGTACTGTACTACTGCAAAGCCAGGTGTTCCTCATCCTATATTTATGCATCTTACCATTCTTACTTAAGTGTAGAACCTTATATTTGTCCCTGTTGAAATTCATTTTTTTTAGTTTTGGCCCAGTTCTACAACCTGTTAAATTCATCTTGATTCCCGAGTTTATTTTCTGAAGTATTAGCTACCCCAACTAGATTGGTGTCACCTGCAGATTTGATGAGCCTCTCCTCAATTCCTTCATCCAGTGTTGAACAACACTGGACCCAGGACAGAATCCTGCAGCAGGATGACACCTCATTTGTCACTTTTCCCCCAGGATGACAAGGAACCATAGGGGAGCACTTTTTAGGTCCAGTCAGCCAGCTGCAAATCCACCTAACAGTAACACCATCTAGCTCACATTTTACCAGCTTCTCCTCTAGAATATCATGGAGGACTTTGTTGAAAGCCTTGCTGAAATCAGTACCTTCTGTTGGTCCTAGAAGCTGCCTGTACCTCCTTAGTTCATCTTCAGTTTTGAGAACCATAGCTCTGGTCCACCACCCAAAAATACCAGAATACATGTCTTTTTAAAAATGTCTTAATGTTTTAAAAGTATGTAGCTTTCATATTTTAATTTTCAATCAATTTCACACATTAAAAATAAATCCAGATTGTCTGTGGTTTTATCTGTTAATTATTTTAGGAAATGAATTCAAAGGGTAGCATTCTAGAATATCTAGGCAATATGCAATGGCTGTAGATATTGGAAATTAAGTAAGAATTTACTAAACTACTGCTGTACCAGCATGTAATAGTAATGATAGGGTATGCATATAAATAATAGTAGTTGGAAAAATATTAAGTGAGCTGGTATTTGACAGTGTTGTCGAAAACCATATAGCTATTGTAAAAATATAAATATTTCACTGCATAGGCTCGCTTGCTTCCTTCCACAGTGTTTTCCATCATAATTATGAGACTGACACTGAATGCAAAAAGAATATTTTTAACCGAGTGTTCATATGATGCAGCTGTACTCATTCTTAATCACTCATTAATGTCTCGTCAAAAGAGCACTGTACTTTTTGTTTGTTTCGTTTACCAAAGGTCAGCATACTTGGAAGCAATTGTCATGCACCATTACAGACCTTTTTACATATTTTTCTTGTATTGTTCTCAGTTATCATGTGCGTAAATGAGTCAATTGGTATGCAGATTGTCTGTCATTAAGACCATTTGAAAATCAGCTTTGTCATTGGTTTAGTGTTGGAACTTTGGATTCATGCATATACTTCTTGAATATGTTGTGGCATTCAGAATGGGTCTAATGATGGATGGTCGGTCATGCTAGAATGAACAGTTCCATAGACCTTAGTCAAACTAAGTGAGCAGTGATATATTCCTCCTACACCTCCAGTCAGGATTTTGGGCTAGAAACAGATACTAGTGGGCTTTTTTTTTTTTTTTTAAGTGAGTTGAAGGTAGTAATATAGAGGCGTCATTGCCATTTGGTGTGTATGCTTATTTCTTTCGGCTCACTATTAGAAAACAGAAAACATTGAAATATGAATTAGCATTGGTTCCAAGGGCAGACTCAAAGCTCTTTTATGCAGCAGTGGTATATGTTAATTAAGATATCAAACTGGCTTGTTTCTAATGTGGACTGAGAGCAATGGTGCAGCTTTGGTGTGACGGCCTCAGCATCACCATGGTTTAAACTCTACAATCTGATGCCCTCCAGAAGGGTGTTACAGGAGCCACAAGTTCCCACTGAAACAGAGAGCAACAACACACTCTAGTTTAAAGGTTCGCATATCAATCGGTTCGTTGAAGCGTAGCAGTGCAGAACATTTAGAACTCGGGCAACTAGCAGAACAGCAATACCTGCAGAGCAGAAGAAAACATAAGAGAGCAAATGATACCTCTCCTGTGTAAAGCATGTGTGGCTCCTGAGAAGGCAAATAGCTAGTTCTCTCACCCTAGTAGCAAACAGTGAAGATGGGTCAGATCTTCTTAGTGGCAGAGGCATTCCAGACACTTAAAGTCATGTCTGGTTTTAATTCCTCAACTAGATGTCCCCAGTTTAATCTTGCTGTTTCGTGTTCTCTCTCTCTCTCTTCCCCTGGGCTTTCCATTTCCCTAGCCCTCTTCCCTGCATTCCAAGCTAGATCATTATAGGGGTGAAATCCTCCATTTGTTTCCACCTTCATGAGTTCAAGAAACCCCATTGTGAAAAGATTCAAAGGTTAAGTTTGCAATTCTAATTGTCTTTCAGTGTGACTTCTTGACTTTCTCACTCAGTCTTGTCTTTGCTTGTTGCTCAGTTTTGTTCTTACTACATTGACCTAATTAATTTAAAATAGTGCCTCGCTGTCTCCTCTCAGTACAATTCATACAGGAACTAAGACCCTGCTTGAGAATATGCCGTGTGTCTCTTGAAGGGTTTAAGCCAAAAAATAAACATTCTCCTGCTTTTCTAACTTACCTCTTGTTGGCATGTAGCCATAGAAACTTCCCATCCTTTTGTTCTTCTGAGTGGTGTTTGGCTTAGGTCAGGGACAGGCAACCCGTGACCCTTCCAGATATCCTTGGATTACATTTCCCATCAGCCCCACCCAACATGGTCAGTGGCCAGAGATTATGGGAGTTACAGTCCAGCGGCATCTGCTTCCAAACCTGAGACCTTAGAAGACTTGCCTCAGCCTCTGAATTTGGGCCTAGGATTATACCGTGCCAGTTCAATTTCAGCACTTTACAGTGGCATGGAAAAAGTAGTTCAGTTGTAGATTGAATGTGTGAAGCGGCTGATTTAGGATGTGTTCAGTATCTACACAAATTTGTTCAGTTTGCTTTCATCATTTTGAAATCCGGCCCAAAATAATTGATCCTATGCTCGCTGACTTTGGTAGGTGTATCCTAAAGGTGTTCATGATAACTGATGAGAAGATGGGCAATTTCAAAAGAACTTCAGCATGTAGTCTTTATAACTGATGTCATTGTGAAATTGTTTATTATTATTTTTTGCAGATGTGAACAGTTCAATAAATTCAAAAAATAATCTTAAAGAAATTATTAAATTACTTGGTAAGTAGCAGCTCTCTATCACGTGTTATATTCCCGTGTGAATAACATACAAATAAGCATTACATATCAAAGCGTAAAGATGTACAAAATGTTATTCTCTGTATTTCCGGTGAAACTCTAGCCCACCACTTATAGCTGAAAAGTAGGGCTCAAAACTTGGCATAAATGCAAAATAATCTGAAAATAGTTATCTGTGTATTAGAGTGTTTTTCACAGTATGCATTTATGTTGACTCCTTATTATTTGTCTTTGGGTTTGTTTGCTTGCATATGCCCCCCCCCCCCGTTTTCTAGGCATGCTTTTGGAGGGGGAATGGATGTGCTCACAAAGGACTACGAATTGCAATGGCTGTGTGGAAGCTCCCAAGTTCAGAGGCAGTGTGCCACTGAATTACAGTGGCAGGGGAGCAACCGTGGGGAAAGGCCATTGCCTTCTAGTGGTGCAGCAATAAAACTGATAACCACAATTGCAAAGCTAAGCAGGGTCCAGCATGGTTTCAAATTGGATGGGGAACCACATGTTGAGATTCAGGGGTTGGACTAGATGACCCTTGGGGTACCCCTCAACTTGAACTGTATGATTCACTCCCTACTTGTGGGCTTCCCATAGGAGTGGCTACCGTCCAAAACAGGAATGCTGGACAAGATAGAACTTTAGTCTGATCCAGCAAGGTTTTCCTTGTGTTCCTCCATATTTTCTCCTCTCTATTCCTCTTCCACAAACCTAATTTTACAAAGCCCTTCCTGGACCACAATTGAGCATCACATTTTATACGTATGTTCTGGTCCCTTTTGTGCATTCCTGGTGTCCACGCTTGCCATTTCTTTGCCAGGCCGTGTTTTAAGCTGTTTGTGCTGTGCACTGTGTGGCTAAGCCACATGTTACTGTAGGCACTTGGCAAATTGCCACACACATTTCTACTGTCCAGTTTAGCTTGCCTCATGGCTCCTCACAATTATTTATTCGATTTATATCCAGCCCTTTATCAAAAGATCCCACGGCAAAGTGTACAACACTGTGAACACATTTTAAGGAGCACAGTAATTCAAAAGACTGAGTTGTTTTGCTTATAAATTACAAGAAATTGTGGGCAAGCTTCCATGCCACCTGCGGATGCCTCTACAAAAGTCAGCCACTTGCAACAAAAGTCCGCAGCCGGATGGCAGAAGTCACGAGTGGATATTATAATGCCTAGACTGACTTCCACTTAAGCTTGGATCCTTGGCATATTTGCACAGAAGTGAGCTGCGTTGAGCTTAGTAGAACTGGAGTCTAAATAAATACATTTAGGACTGAGCTGCGACTATTAAATTCCATAAGAAAGAACCATGTCATGTGTGCGCACTGCACAGTGTATCGGCTTGCTGTCGTTAAACAATTGTTGTTATTTCTGCTACCCTCTTTTAAATACTACAAAAGCTTGCCATTTGCTGTTAAAGCTGTTTCTCACGTAGCATAATTCAGTGACAGTCATTAATGGTACTTGTATAGTACTTTTTTTTTTTTTTAAGTGTTCAGAGTACTTCACATACATTATCTGAAAGTTCCTTATAACAAGTGTGGGGAACCACATTCCTCACAAGGGCAAACTTCTGGGGACTGTTTGCCACTGGTGTGGAAAATGGAAACATGTGGGTGGAGAAATGGAAATTACCTTTACCTTTTGTCCAGGAGTCTATACACCAGCCACACAAGAGTCAGAGGTTTCTGCATTCACATATATCTCCATTCCTCGTCCAGGCATTTCTTACAGTTCCAAGGACACATCCCTGCCAGGAAAAGGCACTCAAGGAAGGAATGCAGTACAGCTGGTTAGGCACATGATCTGGGGATGAGTGTATCCTGGGAAGAATCCTGAAGGCCAGATAGGCAGGCCTGGAGAACCCAATATGACCACTGGGCCTCATCTTCCCCTTTCGTGCCTTGTAAGATAGGGTTGCTGCAAATTAAGTCAAGGGCAGGAAAGGCTCAAGGGACATAGCTTACCTACAGCCATCATGTGAGTTCATGGCTGATTAAAAAGATTTGAAAGATTGGAGATTTTCTGGCTCGCAGCTACTCACCGCACAACAATTTTAAAAGTTTGGGGTTTTGTTTTGTTTTTTGGTTAGGATATTGTCACATGTATATTCATGCAGATTATTTTATTTGCAGATCACCGAATCCAAGTTCTGCACCAAAAGAATTTGATGCATGAACATGAACCCTCAGAGAAACAGGACAGATCATTAACTGTACACTTGAATGTGGTCAAAGGCAGGTGGTCCCCTGTTGTTGGATTTTGTGTTTACTAACCTTCCTATGGAGAAGGCCAGCATTTAATCTCAGTAACACTCAAGCACTACTTTCACCGTTAATCTACAACACATTAACTTGGATACCTATCCCTTTTAATCTGGAGGAACAAGATTTATGAATCTCAGCAAATTTGCTCAGTATCATAGTCCCAAGGGATGTTGTGTGAAAAGTGTGTGGTTGTGTAGTCTGCATGGCTGTTTTGTAGTGCAGAATATCCTGCTTAAAAATGTTAACATATCAACTATATTGTTTCAGGATCCTCTGTAAAAGTGAAGGCAACTCCTAGTAGTCTAACAACACAAGAAATCCCTTTTCCCAATAGCTATACAGTACTGATTGGTTACAAGCTGCACAAGATTTCCCCAAATATCCTTGTGGACACACCAGTGAGACCTAATAAAGTGAAGGGTGCAGGAACCGAAGAAGAAATAACTTTGCTTCCTGACTTGAAACAGGACAAAAATGCTGGTAATAATGATGGCAAATCAGTAAGAGCAAGTAATATCACTGTAAGATTCCTTTCCGCTGACAATTCAAGCAGAACTGAGATTGACATTTACAATTTAAAAGACTCAAGAGAAGTCCCTGAAATTCATGTTGTAGCCAGCAACATTATGAACCAAGGCATTAAAACTGATACAGTAGTATTAAAAGGCAATGGTTTGCAAGTGGTAGTAAACAGTTCAGTGGATAATAATGTGAAGCATATTCCTGAAAAAGGGAGAAGAACAGCCCTGATATTACCTGATCATGGAAAGACCACTGCAGATGGCAGTAAAAGAGACCATCCTTTCACAGGTAAAAGACAGTATTTTTCCTTTCAGTGAGATGTAGGGGTTCACCCTGAAACAAATTTTCATACTGTTGTGTCGGTATATTGTTGTTGCCTTAGAATTTGCAGAACAATTATGTACCCGAATGAAATTAAGTGAAATGCAATTGGTCACGTGTGCTATACTTTTTTGTCACCTCTAATATGAGCAACATATGCCTCAGTTCTTGTGTCATTCTTTCTTTTTTAACAACAATCTTGTGGTTTTAGGCTGAGAGGTTGAATTGACTGGTGCCATTTTGTCTATGCAGTAGATAGGAATGGCTCATGATATTCAACGTTACAAGTCCACAGTATTTCAATTCTCTAAAACCAGCATCTCCCAGGACCGCACGTGAAAAAGCTCTCACCATTATTAGAGAGAATAGTGACTAAGGGTGAGCTGCAAACCAATAAATCCCAAACTGAAATCTCACCTCAGCCATGAGCTCACTTGGTGATCCTAAATAGTGTGGTGATTACAGGAATACTTGCCTACTTTACAGGGCTATTGTAAGGATTACAGAGATAATGTATGTGAAGATTTGAACACTTGAAATAGCTTTACATAAATTGTAAGGTTGTTATTATATATGGCAGGTATGCAATACCATCCTGAGAATTCTGCAACCCTAATCAGCATTGCTTAGAAGTATATTCCATCCCTTGGAATGGGACTTGCGTTGTACTGGTAGTGTGGTTGTTACCGGGAACATAAAATGAATAGGAAGCCATCTGTGTAAAGGAACTACCACTTAGTTTACTGCTGTTGTTTTTGGAGTGGCTGGTGTGCTTATGATCTCCTAAACCCTATCAGGAAAACTTTCACACAAATGGCTTTCTATGGGGTTTGGAGCCCATGTGGTTTGGCTTCAGTGGGGCTTACTCTCAAGTAAGTAAGTGTGTATAGAATTGCAGCCTGAAAGTCATAGCTAAATCAACACCCGATACAGGAAATTACACTTGTGTCTAATCAACACATCAGGGTCCATAACTCTTCTCATGCAGTTAATACCTGTGGAGGGCTCAGGAATATTTTGCATACACCTTGGGCCTGGATACCGTGTAGACCCAGAAATAATTCCTGTGTATAATGTGACTTGAAATGTGTGCTCGCTACGCTTTTTATGATGTGTCAAGAGTCTAAGCAGGCAAGACTGAATCCTGTCCCAAAAGTTTCCCCTCTATTTTAAGAAACTTGCTATATGTGTATTCACAGCTTTCAAGCTAGTAAAAGCTGCCCACTTGGAAAAACCTGCAAGCCAGTCTCTGGTTTATGAAGATATTAACCGAAAAGGTTAGCAAATACGTATGTTTCTTCCTCCACCCAATTCAAGGTTGTTGTTTTTAATAAGAGTATGAAATTTGGCAGTGTGCGCACAGAATTCCAGATACGTTTTATAACTTTGCTGTTGAGGGGGCAGCTGTCTGTGTGAATCCTCTTGGTGCTAGTGGTGCTGGCTCCCACATTTAAGTCAGTGGCGAAACTTCCTTGACCAGGAGTTCCTTGCGCACATGAGAGTGCACCGCAAAGTTTTTTGATCAGAGCTGCTTTTCCATGATTTACCTTACTATGTGAAAGGGATTTTCAAACATCAAATATGTTCCCGCTCTGGGATTGTTTTGTGAACGGCAGGCTTATAAATACAGCAAATAATGGTTTCAAGTGTAAAAACAACAACTTGTTACCCAGTGCTGGAAATCTAGCTATACCTGCTGTTAACTTTGCAGATGCAAATGCTCCCTTCCCACTCCAGCCCCTAACTCACTATTAAGGAACTTTCCTCTTCTGTTTCCAGATAATGTAGTTTCAGCCTTGGTTACACCAGTACTTTGGGTGACTACATTATTACTTCATCTCAAGGGTGGAGTATCTCTTATGTGCTAACACACCAGGAATTGAAAGTTTTAAATGTTGGATTTATTTTTGCAAGAAGGCATAATAGCTTGAATTAAAGGTCAAATTTGACAGGCTGTGGGTCCTCCTGCAAAGAATGCACTTGATAATCTGCATTATATTGTCCCATCTGGAAGAAATGTGACAGACAAATTTAACTGATAGATCAATTTTATGAGGGTAGAATTGTCCTATTAAAACTCTGACATCAAATAGATTTGAGCTTTCAGACAGTGATACTACTAAGGAACCAAAAAACTTATCAGTTTAAACTGTTTTAGCCTTTTAGCTCAAGTAGTATGTGAGATGCAGAGCTATAATGAACATTCATTATAGCTGCTTATAGTTTAAGCAAAACTGGAGGCATTTTTGTGCAACTCTCGAGACTCACTTCCCATGTTAGGATTTCTCTACACTCAAGTGTTCAAAGAGCAGCCTGAGACTGTTTGCGAGAGGGCTTTCAAACAGCCCCACCGTGTGCTTTCAAATCCCAACAATGATTGACAGGTGGGCAACCCCACCCACCTGCTAGATTTGTCCCTCCAGGGGTGGAGATATAAGGATGTGGCCTTTCACAAACATTATAGAAAAAGAATTGAAAATATTTGTGTCCCTGTGGTGCCCTTGAGTGAAAACTGTGTATAGAAGCAAGCACAGTATGTTCACACCTCTGCCAAAATATGTACAGGCAATCTTTGTTTTGGGTGGGTTGGGCTGCCCCCACAAATGTCAGTGGAGGGCTCCACCCCCACCCCATTCTGTCCTTTTTTGTGACATTTTTGTGAAGTTTTGGGGCTCCTTCTGGGTTCGGCGCCATGTGTGTTTGCGCAATCACAGTCATTTGGTTGTGCTTTAAATGGGAGTTGCTTGTATAGTGAATGCATGATGGGATAGTAGAATTATTGTCTCCCATTCCACTCCACTGTTGAAAATCCATAGTAAATGCAAACGGGCTTCCACACACATAGTCACTACGGAAGGATTTCTAGGACTGGGACAATGTGTGGATACGCTAACACTCCACTTGCACGCAGTGCTATTTTTCCAGAAAAAGAGGTGCCAGAACTCACCATGAACACCTCCCTTGTTCTCTTAAAATGACAATGGCGCCCACCTGGGAGATGTCGGAACTGAGTTTCAGGAAATTCTGCCTGGGGGAAAAAGCCCTGCTTGCATGGTAGTGGCACACAATTCCACTGTCCTGTGGTGCATTCAGTATTTATATAAATGACTAGGACCCTGCAGTCATGCAATCACTCATAGCCATGGTTCCATTTTCTCTCCAGTAAGGGAGCTAGTAGTAGAACTAACATTTTTCAGAACTAAAAATGGTATTGTGTGTTGAGCTGTCAGCAGCAAAATGCTTCTGACATTTCTCTGGAATTGATTCCACCTTCTCTGAGAGCTCCACACTGTCAAGCTGATCAAGTTTATATTTCATTATGCAGTGTGTATTTCAGCCTAGCAGTTAGTCAGTTGCCCAGGCCAAGTTACACTTCTCTTATCATTTCAAACCTCCAGACAACCCTGTGACACATAAGTACATGTAAGAGAAGTGGCAGTATTTCTTTGTGAGCTGGTAAACCTAATACATTTCTTTTGCTGAATGATTTTGCTCTTACAGAAAATTAATACACAGGAGCCACAGAATACCTTTGCTCGTAGTTATTATTCTGTGTAGCTTTCTTATCCACTGTCTTGCAGATAATCACTGCAGAGGTCATCCACAGGGCTGCTGTAGTCTAGTTACGGTTTGCAAACATATTATTCAAAAACTGTGCATTGCAACAATAGGGATAAGGATCACAATAAAATAAGTACCTATAATTGCAGGTGTCAGGGGTTCAGGAGCAGAGGCGAGGGCAAGGGAGGAAACAGAGAGCGAGGGGGAGGAGGCAGAAGAAAGGATGAGTGACGACGACGACCCGAGATCTCCAAGTCTGTCCAGTGAATCAGAAGATTCACAAAGAGGAGCACCAGTGGCAAGGGCAAGGGGGGAGACTAGGGGGACACCCCAGGAAGAAAGAGCCAGAGGGGACTCAGAGGGGAGCAGTTGGAGATCGGGACCTACGTCACCGCCAGAGAGTAGGGAAGAGGAAGAGCGCCTGGGAACTAGCGCTGGCAGCTCACAACAGGAGGGAGGGCACGAGTCAGGAGTGGCCACACCTTCATCGGGGAGCGAAGTGACGGTTAGACGGAAAGTGGAAGGTTGGGCGCGCGCGCCAAGTTCAAATGCACAGGAAGGTGGCGCAGTAGGCAGCCCGGAAAGAGAGCCAGGTCCTAAAGCCCGGCGCAAGGAGACAGGGGAGTCAGGGGGGTCAGCGTCAGAAGAATCCCGGAAGGGAGAGACCCAGGGGGGCAGAGGGACCCAGAGGAGAACTGTCAGGCGGAAAAGGTGGAGCAGGGCTAGGATATTAAGTTGGTGCGCAAGGGGCGGAGACTCAGAAGGAGCTTCGCCGACCTAAGCATAAGGCGTAGGGTTGCACGCAGCAGCTCAAGAATGGAGACTGTAACTCAATAAAGACTTTTAATCAACAACCGCTGGCTAGCGTGATCCTCTGTGAGCTAGGATCTGGAAGTAACCCTGACAGCAGGATATTTTGTGCTTTGTTTTTGAAGTTTTGTGTTTTGTTTTTGAAGTGCCTGAATCTTTGGCATATCAGTTGTTGCTGTTAATTCAACCTCTACCACCACTGAAGAGCAAATTACAAGATTTTGTTGGATAGTTTTGCATTAGATAGCTTTGCGTTATCAAAACCAGTCAGGTTTTTTTGTAACTTGCAGCAACAAGTGCACTCAAAGATGAAGGGTCACAAAGCGTAATGACAACAAAAACCGAAACTTCTGTAGAAGAACTAGAAAATATACTAACTGATCTGAAGATGGAAAGGGGTATGTATTTTTTGCCTTCCATTACTTTAAAAAACTTTCTAAAATTCAAGATTAGCAGAGCTTTGATAAAATTGTACTAATGTATTTCAAATTGGTTTCCCAAAGCATTCTTATCAGAATCTCATTATAGAAATAGAGCTGTGGACTCGTTGACATTATTGATTTCACTCTGAACAATTCTGGGGATATTGTTGTTATTAGCATTGCAGTCTTGGTCTGGTCAGAGGATTTGGGGGGGGGCATGGTATCACACCTACAAAGCAAGAACTTGACTGATCAGATAAATCATTACTTTAAAAAATATTATTAATAATAATTACATTTCTATGCAGTCGTACCTTGGTTCTCGAATGGAATCTGTTCTGGAAGTGCATTCGACTTCTGAAAACATTCAAAAACTAAGGCGCAGCTTCCAATTGGCTGCAGGAGCTTCCTACACTCAACTGGAAGCTGCAGAAGCCACGTCAGACGTTCGGGTTCCAAAGAACATTCGCAAACTGGATCACTCACTTCCAGGTTTGCGGCGTTCGGGAGCCAAAATGTTCGAGTCGCAAGGCGTTGGACAACCAAGGTATGACTGTATTGCCCTTCATCTAATGATCACAGGGCCTGAGCTGCTTAAGGCTTTATAGGGCAAAACCAGCACTCTGAATTGGGCCCAGAAACCAACTGGCAGCCAGTATAGTCGTGCCAGGATTGGCATTATATGCGCAACCCATCTTGCCCCGGTGAGCAACCTGGCTGCTGAATTCTGCACCAGCTCAAGTCTCCAAACCGTCTGCAGTCAGCCCCACGTGTGGCACGTTGCAGTAATCTAACATAGAGGTTAGATTAATCCAGAAAACTCAGAAATAAATACTGCTTTCTTGAATATAGCTCCTAACTTATCAGTCCCCTTCATGTGTTGCTTAAAAATTAAGACAGTAACTTATATAATGGGCTTTAGGCCTCAATTTCTAGTTTACTTTGTACAGGCAGAGCAACCCTATGTTCCTGGCCGCAGCTACTGCTGTATCCACAGCCCTTCCAAGAGGGACTGGCTAATGCAGATGATGTTGGGGCAATTTTCTCCACTTTCCCCATTATTGTTCTTTTATATTTTTCTTCCCATTGACTGCAGCAACACTTAACAGGTGCTGCTGCTGCATATTTTCCAGTCTGTTTGGGGAATAAGGAGGCTTTTGATCTTCTGGATCAATGGCCTCTCTCTCACACACACACGCCTCAAATGCCTTGTTCCTGACCCCTCTGTGTGCAGCCAGCCATTAGTGGATCAGCAGTAGCAGCAGAGCTTTCGGCCATCACACCAGGAAGACCTCTGACCAGGGACAAGGAAGTCCATAGTATGCTATACACCAGGTGTGGGGAACCATTGGCCATACTTTCTGGGGCTGATGGCAGTTGTCACTCCACAACATCTGGATCACCACAGGCTCCCCTACTCTGCTGCAGACCCTCAGTTGCCTTCCCAAGAACCCCCTTATGCTGCAATCTTATACACACTTGGTAGTAACTAAGCCTCATTAAACTCAGTGGGATTTACTTCTAAGCAAACATGTTTATGATTGCACTGCTAATTTCTTCTGTCCCCACAACCGCATGATGAAGCATCGAAATTTGTCACTTGCCTAAACCAAGGTGAAGGAGATGATGATCAACTATGTCGGGGGGGGGGAAATAGTGATGGAAAATTATGTGTGATTGTGACTTGTCAAAGGCTAGAACTTGGCAAGTTAAGCTTCATGAACGAGTAGGAATTCAAATCTAGCTTTTCCTTCTTTAAAGCTGTTGTGTCAGGGATGAGGAACTACTGGCTGCCCAGATGTTGCAGGACTACAGCTCCCCTAATTCGTGGCCATTGGGCCAGGGAGACCGAATCCAGCAACAACTGGAGGGCCACCACACCCCTGCTTTAGAACCTCTGGTCAAACTGGCATACTCATTTAAGTTATGGCATACTCATTTAAGATTGGTTCCAGTTGATTTGTGTGCAACTAATTATTTGCCTTCTCACCAAACCTTCCCAGTGTAGCAATGACAATTAATTCCATTGTTGATATTTTTTGAAAACAGTGAAGCAAGAGACTCCATCCACTAATGAGAAATTGAAGTCTTCAGTAATGGAAGATATTCTTCAGGATTTACAGGAACATCTAGGTAACTCTTATTGTTTCACTTGTACAGACTGCAGTACGTATTAATGAGGTAATCATAGCAATGGGGATGTACCATATTGCATACGGTATTAAGGGCTATTGGTATGTGGGAGGAAATAAAATCAGCAAGGCCGGTAGGCCTACTACTACTGTTGAAACGAGGATGCTGTAGTCATCATTGGTTTATTCCCTGTCTAGATACCAAAAATTCTGAAGAGGTGGAGTAATGCTAAATTCTAAAATTGCTCACTTGTTAAAAATAGGCAGTGGGGAGTTTCATAATTGTGGAGTCAGATATTCCCCTAAATATGATTGAGTTCAGATTTATTCCTGAATGTAATTTAGTTAAAAAATTGTCAAATAGAAATATGCTTTGCCTTCTTAGATTCTGTATTAACTGTGTATAATCATTTTCACTTAATGGGAAATGAGTATGTAGGGACAGAGGTTTTTGTTTTGCATGTCTCTGTGTTTTACTGAAAGCAAATATCTGAACTCAAGAATTGTATGTATGTATGTATGTATTACTAGCCTTTATAAACAGGTTTTCACCACTGTTGTGGTTCCAAAGTGTTGCACAACATAATAATAAAGTAGTACAAACATTTAAAAGTCAAAAACCAAGTGAAAAAAATCATAAACTTAGAACAACAATACAACATCAATTCTTTATTGTTGTTCAAAGACCCATAGAATAACAATACTGTAAGGACAACAAAGCTAAGATCCAATAGATTTGATCAGGTTCTCCAAAAAGCCTGGGAGAAATGTTTCAATTAATCAACGGAGGCCCATCAATGATGTTGCCATCTGTGCTTGGAGGGGGCTGGGAGAGTTCAAGGATTGGGGTGCTACATACTGAGAAGGCTGACTAGTTGAGACCAATTAGCCAACACCCCAGTTTGGGGTCCTTTGCAGTTATTAAAGCTTAAAATGCTCATATTAGCAAATGGCTGATTGTTAAATTAATTGGCTATTTAACATAAACGGAAAAGAGGCACACGGCTGTGTCCCTTATGCTTGCCATGCCATATGTCACAACAGTTTTCTAGTGCAATTCTTGTAAGTTACCATTTCATCTTTTGTGAAAAACTGAAGTTCGTAGGCCTTCCACCAGTGACAGCGATGAACCAATGCTGATGGACAATATTTATTCATCAAACGAACTTGAAGACCCAGGTAAATCTTGGTTTGGAGTGCATCAGAATTACTATGGGGTTGCGGCACTCATTTCGCTTTCAGGCCAAGGCAGCCAGTGTTTGTCCATAGATAGCTTTCCGGGTCATGTGGCCAGCATGACTAAACTGCTTCTGGTGCGATGGAAACCAGAGCGCACGGAAACACCGTTTACCTTCCTGCCACAGCAGTACCTATTTATCTACTTGCACTGGTATGCTTTTGAACTGCTAGGTTGGCAGGAGCTGGAACAGAGCAACGGGAGCTCACTCCATTGCGGGGATTTGAACCGCCAACTTTCCGATCAGCAAGCCCAAGAGGCTCAGTGGTTTAGCCCACAACGCCACTTGCGTTGTGTTAATTAATAACATTTTAAGTGCAGAACATTGCTCCCACGTTTATTCTATAAAAGGAAAGAGAACTAAGTTCCAAAGTACATAAGTTTTTAAAATCACGCCATTTGCCTTGGAATACATGCTTATTTCTTGTATAAATAGCCTGTGCAGGCTCCCAATCTGAATTTGGACCTCAGTTTAGGGGTTAAGGGATTTTAATCCTCCTCCCTCCATTTGCAGCCCTGATTTGTATTAGGAACCTTTCTATATGTGCCCAGAGGTGCTGCCATCCTCCCAACCCATATTGGAATCCCAGCTGGGGCAAAGGTATAAAAACTCAACCTCATTCCAATACCAGGGTCCTGATCTAGAATTGGGGACCACATCTTGGTTATTTGTACAATAAACATCCTGCATGTAGAGGCAAAGTATCACAAGTAGTTTGGCCTTAAGAATGTCTTTTGGCGGGCATATTTCTACTGAGTGACTCCAGGTGGGGATTGCACACTCCTATGTGTGTTAAACAGTACATCAGATCAGGTTAGTGGAGGCAGAATGAACAGCACATACGTTGGATACAGGGGTGTGTATCAGTCATCAAGTTGCCATTGCTTTTTTGGCACAACTAAGGGCACAATCCAAACTCCCAGCTGACTCCGCCAGCACTCTGCAGAGTCAGAAACATCTCTGCTCAATCCAATCCTAGACAACCTGGCATAAGGGGGCTGGATTGCCCTGTAAATAGAATTTTGCATTCGCTGGGCATCATTGGTTACACTTATGTTTAAATATTTCAAACCCTATGCCAGAAGCTCAGGGTTGGTTTTATATATATATATTTGCCTAGAATTTTCCCAAGGAGGCTTTGCTGGTCTGCACAGAGTAAAAATCCTTATTGAATTAGCAGAGAAAGGGGAAAAGAGACCAAGCACCAAAAGTGTATTCTTTCTAACTGTCAGATAGCATCTCAATTTCGGTATTCAGTGGTTGTGAACCAATGATTTACCCAGGCAGCAGTATACACAAACCATGTTGCCAGGTTCAGGTATCTGAAAAAGTGTGCATGCACACGAAAGCTTATACCAAGAACAAACTTAGTTGGTCTCTAAGGTGCTACTGGGCAATTTTTTTATATTTTTGTTATATATTTCATGTTGCCAGATGACTGCCTGCACTGTCCCTTTTGAGACTGGGAAAGCTTCAGTGCCCCACATTCCAGAAAGGTGGCAATTGCTATCAAAGCTGAGGACGTTTTGAAGGGTGCAAGTGTCAAATAATAAAAGAAAAATTACATGTTCAGTGCTGCTGTTGCCCTTCTGCTGGACAGCTTCAATCAAAGAGGGGTGTGTCCCCCTTTGCCAGAAAGGCAGGCCACTTGGAAGACTCCTCCTTGTCTAAGGTTAAGCAGATGAGCACATTTGTAGATGCCTCTGGTCACTGTGATGTCAAAGGCATCGAGGGCACACTGCAACTTAGCAAGGCTACTTGAAATCATCTTTCTAGCTGGGGGGAAACGAATTCCATTTTCCCAGCAGTAAAATGTTTACGTTTAGTGCTGGGAAGATGTGGCATCTCCCCAAAAGGGATACTGTACTTTTTCGTGTATAAGATGAGGGTTCCCAAAAATAGGGGGTGTCTTATGCACGGGGGCGTGTTATACATGGAAAAATACAGTACTTTCTTCAAGGGGAAACTGGAACTTGTACAACAAATGAACAATAGATGTACATTATTCATATAGAAGGGCCTTTTTTGGCTTTTTCCTCCCTGCACAAAATCTGATGGAAAAAAAGAATCACAAAAGTTTTCTGGATGCATTTCCAGAATGTATCCAAAGCCAACAGGCAGCCTGTCTTTCAGACTTACACTACTGAGTAATAGCTGCTTGCAACACTTTTGCAAGCTATATATGCTATAAGCTACTGTGGCAATCATATTTGCCATAGATGTTCCACCTAACAAAAATAATGCATTTTCACAATACATCTGACTGCTTGGAAAACATACCTTTTTGAGATATGTAGCCTATATACAAAACAAAACAAAAACAGCAAATGTGCATTCATTTAACAAAGAACCAGTTGTGCAGACAGGCCCCTAATATTATACAGTGGTGCCTCGCAAGACGAAAATAATCCGTTCCATGAGTCTCTTCGTCTAGCGGTTTTTTCGTCTTGCGAAGCAACCCTATTAGCGGCTTAGTGGATTAGCACTATTAGCGGTTTCACGGCTATTAAAGGCTTAGCGGCTTAGCTGCTAAAAGGCTATTAGCGGCTTAGAAAAAAGGGGGGGAGCGGAAAAAAACCGGAACACTCACAAGACGTTTTCGTCTTGCGAAGCAAGCCCATAGGGAAATTCGTCTTGCGAAGCAGCTCAAAAACGCAAAACCCTTTCGTCTAGCGGGTTTTCCATCTTGCGAGGCATTCGTCTTGCGGGGCACCACTGTATTTCTTCTTGTACCAGTACTGCTATAATAGCATTGAGATCCACATTTGTTTTGTGGCATGGTCACTGAATAAATCTAATTGTTTCTTGCTACAGAAGAAGCAGGTTACAGTGAAGAGAACCACATGATGACAGCGCCTGTCCCAGAAGAGGCAGATTTTCTGCCGTTCACCGACGAACCACCACTCGAAGCAATCTCTGTCCCAAGTAAAGTCGTTAAACAGTTATCCATGCAATCTTACATTATTATCAGCAGTAATGGCCACCCCATTGCTCTCCAGCCACAGCTATTTCTGCATGCTTGGAGCAATCTAGTTTTGCTCATGCAAGCCAGATCAGTGAAAATCGAGCTGTAGTGCATTTAGAATGTCATGAGCCAAGGTTGGAACATGGGATTAAAGGTAAAGGTAAAGGGACCCCTGAGCATTTGGTCCAGTCGTGGCCGACTCATCTCGCTTTACTGGCCGAGGGAGCTGGTGTACAGCTTCCGGTTCATGTGGCCAGCATGACTAAGCCGCTTCTGGCGAACCAGAGCAGCGCACGGAAACGCCGTTTACCTTCCCGCTGGAGCGGTACCTATTTATCTACTTGCACTTTGACGTGCTTTCGAACTGCTAGGTGGGCAGGAGCAGGGACCAAGCAACAGGAGCTCATCCTGTGGCAGGGATTCGAACCGCCGACCTTCTGATCAGCAAGTCCTAGGCTCTGTGGTTTAACCCACAGCGCCACCCGCGTCCCGGAACATGGGATTACAATCACACCAATGAAGTGTAGGAGAGGAAGATCCAGCCAGTTTGACATTGACTGTAAGAGGTCAGCAGTAGCAAGGGAGACGGAACAGGAATAAACCACCAAATCTTCCCTTTCCCCCAACCCAACACACCCTATCAAGCATCAGCTACAAG
The DNA here is from genome assembly GCF_965113315.1 of Podarcis vaucheri. Classification (NCBI taxonomy): domain Eukaryota; kingdom Metazoa; phylum Chordata; class Lepidosauria; order Squamata; family Lacertidae; genus Podarcis; species Podarcis vaucheri. The sequence goes on along the minus strand of NC_138762.1, from coordinate 82,301,307 downwards.
CAAGACAACTGGCCATCTTTCTGCACTAGACAGTGAATATTCATGGCCAGAGAGCGTGTGTGCAGATAAGTAGTCTGAGGCTGTTCCCATGATTCTCTGGACTGGAGAAACCTATGCAATGTATCAGCTATCATCCCACCCAGAGCTACAGGAAAGTCCATCTACCTTTGCTCCATGATTCTTTAGTTTAAGTTTGTTTGGGTTTTTTTTGCCAACTCTTGCAGCTCAGTGCAGCTCACAATGTAAAAAAACAAGGTATAAATAAAATTTGCAAAGCAAAACAATAAAGCCAGCTATAGAATAGATCAGAAAGAAAATAATTACTGCTCCATAGCCGCACGTTTTATTTGAAAGTTCTTAGAATTTTTAGACATTTTCACTTTATTACCTACAAGTCAACAGCGAGCAGAAACACACTGTGTTTTGTTGCTATTCACCTTTTGCTTTGTTTTTTACAGATTTGGTTACTGAAGTGACAAATGAACATATGAATAATGCCCAAAGATATGAATTCTTTGAGAAATATGAAGGTAAATATGAACTACTTAAATGGAAGTAAAACAACCCATTAAGATTTTAGGTAAGGTAGGATTAACAGCTTGCTCTTCCCTGCTCATCTTCCTGTAATGCGCTGTAGTTTTGTGAAAGCGAGCATTACCTAATACATCAGGGGTATAATTTCAGCTCCGTTGTCCTGTGTTTATTGACTTAGCAAACTACTGCTATCCCCATTCTATTTTTAAACACTTGATTTATGCCTTTCAGTTGGGTTTATTCGGCTAAAACACATTTTGTGTGTATTCAGCTGAAAGAGAGCAAACATTTTTCTCTTCCTGTGTCAAATTGTTTGCCTAGACCTCAATTAGAAAATTAACAGGGCAGATTTTTGTTGTTGGGTTCCTTAAGCCACAGTTTAAACCTGTAATAAAGTAAGACACATAAATCAGAGCTGTGGAAAACAACAAAAAGGTACTGCTTCATTTGTTTACTTCATTTAATTCTGTAAACCAGCTGCAAAGCTGCAGTTTCAAAATTCATCACACAAGGCAAAAACAAATGATGTGAACATTTATAATGGAGCACTGAAACTCAGTCCTTAGAATCACTTGTCTGCAGAACTTGATGCAGTAGACAAAGGAACAGTTACATCGAATAATGTATTGCTGTACTAAAGGCTAATGAAAAACACCAAACAAGCCACCTTGTCCACACCCTCGTTAAGCCCAAAGTATGCGGATTAAGATGACTTAGTCACAGCAGAAACATTTCATCTTTGTAGTCAGCCCCTAGTGAAAATAGAGATTTTTAATGGCATTAGTGTTTTTTATCATGAGGTAAAAGCTACAAACCCCAGTGTAAATGCTGGATTTTGGATGCCAGAGCAATGCGGCTGCACCATTCAAAGGCTTAAGGACTGCCAGGTTTAGGGGCACTGCTCCTGCGTGCCAGATTTAGTGGAATATATGCCCAGCTTTTGTGTGTGCTGATTTCTCTGGGCTTCTGTAGCTTGGGTCTGAAGCCAAGGAAGTACTGGCAGGGTCTCCAAATCCAAGATCAAGCTCGAGTCCCTTGGCTCTGCGGCAGTCAGGCCTGGAAGTATGGTGGAGTCAGCACACACAGCCCTTAGGGAACAGAGACATATCTCCTAACTGCTTCAGTCCTAAATACTAAACAGGATCCCAATTGGTTTCTGGAAGGGGAAACGTCACTTTTATACCCCAGACAGATGGGATAAAACTGAACACGGTGAAATTGGATTGTGGAAAATAAATTTCATTCCCCCCCCTCCATTCTGCTTGCATCTTAAAAAAAAAAAACTAGGAGAGAGTGACAAAAGGACAAATAGATAACGAGATTGTAAACCAGCAATCTTGCATCACCTAGTGGCATTTCTGAAGAAAAAATAAATAAATCTGGTAGCACGGAAGCATTGCGGAGTTGCTTTTGTTGAAGTGGCAAAGAGGTGATGGAGCATATAGCCCTAGCATACAACTCAAAGGGTTTTAACCTACATCTAGCTCTCATTCATATTTGCACCATAATGGAAAGTATTTAAAAAGGTAGGAATGGGAAAGTGGTTTGGCTGGATTGTGAGACGGTAATTTGCTCTGCCACCAGAGTGCCATTGCAGCTGCTATAGGCATCAGCCTTATAAGCAGTGCTGTCAAAAAGTTTTTACTTCATACAGGCTGCAGATAGGGCAGCTTTGGATATTTCGAGCAAGCAGTGCCAGCCACCTGCACTGTCTTTTCTATAGTAGTCAACAGCAGTGCTTGTTTGCATTGTCTGAAAAAAAAACCACAATGAAGCTTTTGCACCTGCAACCTGTGCGACTTTGCTGTGCAACATGACCTTTGAACATTACAAAGGCACTATCAGCTGTCAAAGGGATTGGAACTCTGCTGGGTTTAAGTTCTCTTAAACAGCTTGCTGGGTTTAAGTTCTCTTAAACAGCTTGCACAACATAGAGTTAAAAAGATTGTAAGGGAATTTGAAACCACAGTGTGGAGTGCCACCAAAATCAGGAGATGTAAAATTTAGGAGTAGGTCAATTGCCTGTTCTGGATGGTGTTGCCTTTACTCTGAAGAGCAGGCTGGTCCTCCTTGATCCATCTAGTGGTTCAAGTGACCTCTGCAGCCAAGAGTGCCTTCTACCAGCTTTAGCTGAAATGCCAGCTATGAGAATCTGGGCCAAGCTTTGGTAACCTCAAGACCTGATTACTGTAACACACTTTGTGGTGGGCTGCCCTGATATCTGGTCCAGAAACCGTCACTAGTGCTGCCTGCAGTGGCCAGGCTGCTCACAGGAGCAGGTCACTGGTACATGCTACTACTTTGCTGAGAGAGCTGCCCTGGTTGCCAATTTACTACTGGGCCAGTTCCAAGGTGCTTGTGTTTACCAGGAATTGACTCTTTAGTCTGGTAGGCTGTACCCTGTTGTCCTTTTCAGACTTTGGAATTTTTTAACCAACCAGTTTGTAGCGACCTGTTCCTGATGTTTCTACCAGTGTTGTTACTATATTGTTTTTAGGTTGTTTGCTGCTTTAAGTGCCACTTCTAAATATTTAAATAAAACAGAGAAGAAAAAATAAATTTAAACACAGATTCAAAACTTTTTTAAAGTTTTGAGAGGATCTAAAAATCTAGAACTGCCTGCAAATCCTGGGTCACTTTAAAATATATTCCACCTGTGTTAATATCACAAGCATTTCAGGTTGGGGTATCCAGTGAATATTGGTAAGAAGAGAGGGGTGGAGGGTTTTTCAACAATGTGTTTAGATTAGAATATTTTCATATTGTGCCTTTTATAATCAAGTCACCATTCGCGGGGAAACAGCAGGAAAAGGAGAGGTGACTCGGGTTGCTGAATTTCCAGGTCTCCATGGGAGGCACCTCGGGAGAGAAAGCCTACTTGCAAGGCTCAGCCCAAGAGTCTTCTAGGAGCAGAGTGAGGTTTGGCCTCCAGCCTTCCAGGGGGCAGTTCCTTAAATCAGCCACTCTGCCAAGTCAGAGAGAATGTCTCGACTGCTTTGCTGGGGGGTGGGGGGTGGAGACTGCTTTGAAGGGCTGCGCAGGTTGGTTCAGCAATGAGCAGAGCTATTTACTGTTTTGGGGGATAAATAGCAGCTCCAGTGGGTGCTGAGGGGAGTTCACCCAGCTCCAATGCTGGCATTTAACACTCAGTGCTTTCTGGCAAGGCTTTTATTGACTTGAACGGAATCTATGTATGTTTGAATACTTTTTATTTATTAATTAAATATTGCAATGACTGCTTATTACATTAAACATATTTATATGAGTAGGAGATGATATTTTATTTATTTAATTACCCTTCAACTTTTTCCTCACTTGTGTGAGAATGCAAATACCTATTTCCACAGAGCAAATCCACCATCTGTACACAGCTTATCGCCTCTATACGGGTTCTGAAACTCCATGGTGCCATTGACCCTGTTTGTGACTGTCTAGCAATCATGCGTTTGTGATTTGGTTGCCGAAAAGAAAAAAGCAAGTGGGACTTGGGTGCACATTAGCTTAAACTTACGTGCACTTACCACAGCATTTACCGTAACTTAGAACAACTTTTTTTATTATTACAGCTATGCTATAGCGTACAGCTTTATCAGATTAGTTTTCAGCAACAAGGTTTTGACAACAGTGTTGCTAAGAACTGCAGTAGTGTTGAGTATGAAACATTGTTAAATTGTGAATAATATGATATGGTTCTGTGTTCGTCCCTTTAGGTATTCAGGGCAGGAAAAAAGCAAAAGCTGCAGACCTTAAAGACCTGCTAAAGCACATCATCATAGCCTGTGTAGCTGTCACTGGTTTGATCTTGACTGTAATAGTTGTTGTGCACATATACACTTCATTATTTGTGAAGAAGGAGCAGTAAGTCACTGTTTCATTCTCTCCTCCCTCTCATCACTGTATCATTCAAATTGCTTCCTAACAACTTGCACCCAGTCCTTGACATTTGCGCCTACTTTAGAATGCTGATATAACGCAATGGGCGTAATTGACGCAGTAGTAGATGCAGGCCAATCAAATCCAATTTTTGCTGGCATAGCCATCTAAGAATCATAATATCCAAGTTGAATAACAACAGGATTTATGATTCTGAAACCAGCATTAATTCATAATGGCAAATGGCAAGATTTGCATTTCAGTTCTAAACACAGATACTGCTGTATCTTATTGCAGAACAAGTCACTATAGCACACACTGCTGTGACTGTAGTGGTGCTCAATACGGTAGCACCCCCATCCTCGTGTGTTCTGCTTCATGTGCAGCTTTGGAAAATCAATAGTCTGCAGATTCTGGCCCATTTTCCACTGTCCTTTTCTTCCAGATGAAAGGCAAAAATGCTCCCTAGGTTTAACAATGATTTACTTTGCTTATCGTTATTACATAACTGTGATAACCACATCCTTCTCCACACTCCCCGTTCTCCTCAGCACAGGATGTTTCATGATAGTTTGGATCTGCGGTGGGTTGAAATCCTCAGTCAGTCATGAAGATTACTCCGTGGATTGGGCAACTATCTCGGCCTAACCTCCTTCACAGAGATTTTAGCTCAGCACAGTTTAGGATTTATCTATATAAAGCTGATCTAATCCTCTGTAAGAAGGCCATACATTTAACGCAGCTCTTGGGACTTCAAGTTGGGCATACCCTTCTGCTAGCTAGGGAGGGCCAATGCAACCAAACTTATTTTCTTTTTCTTTGAGGTAGGAAGCAAGTTGGGGAATTGACAGCTCTCAGAATAAGCAGCCAATGTGTTTTCCTGAAACAGCAGCAACGGGCAAGGGAGTGACTTGGCTGCTGTATCACTGTTTGATGTTATGGCTTCCTTTCATAAAAAGATTTGTATCTATTAAAACAATTTCATCATTCTCTTAGGGAACCCGATAAAACAAATTCTGACAAAAAAGGCGGACCTGACAAAAATGAAGTCACATCGGCCGAGAAAACCAGAAGCCAACAACCACATTACAATGTTGGCATTGAGGGAGCACAAAACAAACAACCATATTACAATGCTGGCGTTGGGGGGACACAAAACCAACAACTGGAATATGCTGTTAACATTGTGGAAACAGGAAGCCAGCAGCTAGAAGACAGCGCTGTTGGAACTGACAATCAAAACAACAACAACTTAAGTTCACCACCAGAAATGTTTTCATCAACAGATTGTGATTACATCAAAAAGCCTTTATATCTCCATCCTGTCAAAGCTAAGTTGTCCCCTAGCTCCCCACCAGAAGACACTGGCTTGCTTCTCCCGGTTGAACCTTCAAGGCACAGTGCCCATAATAGTTTGCCTTCATACAACAGCAGCACATGTAAGAAACTCAAAGTACAACCTAGAACTTTCAGAACCAATCATAGCTCTTATAACAGTCCAGGAAATTATGGTAAATCCAAAGATCATGACTATAAAAGACTTCAAGCCAAAGATACTGCTTGTTACAAAACCAAACCAATCTACCAAAGACCATCTAGGCATAGACCCAAAACCACAGAACCCGGAAGAGGACACAAAAAGGTTTCAGCTAAGCAACATAGCTACAGCAGCGCAAGTTGGGTTGAAGATCCTTCATCAAATGTTTCTGCTGCTTTAGACACTACCAAAAACTCCAAGGAGTCAAGACTGTCCCAAGATGATGACTCAGACTGTGCATGTTTTCAGCACATCAAAGGTTCTTCTAGTACAGACTCATATTCTAATTAGAGCAGCACAGAGAGGAGGGACTTATTGTTCAGTATGACTGCTGTCCGGACGTGTGCAGTCCTATATTTTTACCATGGTTAATCATGATGGAACACTATAGTATCCTGGAGAACACATGTTGCAATCATGCTATTGAATAATAAAAAGTAGGTTTGGTGTTGGGTTACAGGAGTTGCTAATCTGGCTTCTTGGATTTGTCCAATTAAATTATTTTCTGCTTGAAGTGTAATATGTGCTCACGTTCTTTAACAGGCACTAATTCACATTTGGGGTGGGGATAGAAAAAAATAGAGCCCTGCGCTCTGCAAGAACATGCAGTTCTTTGCAACATGAGTGTCAACGAGAAACTGCAGCAGTATTAAGTATTTGGGGTCTTAAGACTCACTGGCACTATTAATGCTGAAACGAAGGAGAAATGTATTGCACATCCGAATACTAAGGGACCAGGAAGCTATTGCAGAGGGTTTAGCTTTTAGCTTTTTCCATTTTCTAAAAAATCCTTACTAGGAAACAACAACAAAAAACCCACACCCCAATCACCTGGTAAGGGACATTATTTTACCACAGAATCAGAAATAGTACAATATACTCTTGGCTCCACAACCTATGCAACTGAGGTAATAACTTACAGAGCTTTCAGAAACAACTCTGTGACACTGGAGCCAACAATCTCCATCTCTGAGGCACAGTGCAAGTGTGTTTTAGTCCAGAGGGTGCTGTCCATCCCCACCTCGGAGCCTGGCAGGATGAAGGGGGAAAGGAAATATCTGTAGTAAGCTGGTCTCAGTTGTTTCATAATGTACACTTGACATTCTGCATGGGTATCGAGACAAGCTAAAGAAAAAGCGGCCCTATAATTCAGTAATAGTTTTATTAAATCAGGCACTTTGTCAGTTAGAAGAAACAGAAAAAAGTTTGAAAGATAATTGTGTTTATTTTCTAAGCCTTTACCTGTGAATATAACAAATGGATAATTGAGTGATGATATATAGTGACTTTTTTTTTTACAAAAATGTTTCCCCCTAACATCTGGACAGCAATATATAAATATTTACAATGGAAAAATAGGCAAGGAAAGAGAAATAAGTAGTCTTCATTATCCAAATTAATTTCTAATACATAAGATTTGAACACAAAATACTTCATTCACATCTATTCAATATTTACATGTTTCATTACTGGAGATCACTGAGGTTTTAACTTCATTTCTACTATTTGTTGTGTTGGACTTCTGTTATGTCTCTAATATTTGTTTCTGTAAAGCAGTTAAAAAATTTCTGGAAAAATAAATCAGTTTTGAAAATGTTGAAAACATTAATGTGTGTAATTTTAAGTGACTAATTTTTTCCCCACACAGTCAATACACCACAACACTGAAAAAGAAATAAGATAGACTTCTGGCCAGATTCTTAAACTGGCAGGTTTTAAAATAAAAGTGGTTTCTAAACTGAAATGGAAAATTACAGCCCTGCTTAGTGTAAAAGGAAACAAGTATGTGTCTGCATGTGGATAAAATGTCCTGACGACAAATATCAATGATGGTGGAATGTGCTTTAAAAGCCACAAACAAAATATAGTTGGTTGATTAATGGACTACCAAAGCAAAATTGCAACAGTTTAAACCCATTTAGTAATCTCAACCATTAAATATAAAAAATAAGCCATGTTGCTTTCTGCACAAGTGTTGCACAATCACATGACTGAAAACAGGTTGCTTGCGATAATGACAAACACCTATTGCATGCCATTTGGTTTTAGTATGCCAAGTTGACTGCCACAACCAACAACGGGTTACACATCCGTGATCCTGGTTTACATTCATTACAGGGAGATTTATATATGTGAATTACGCCGCCCTCTAGTACCCAAAGAAACCCTAAGCCTGGGCTCCCTAGCTTTATAATGTTCATTGAAATCCAATCTAAAGCTAAGAAATCGAAGACTTTCATCAGAACTGGTGGTCAGTAATACCAAGAACTGCTGCACAATGCCCTGAAAGAAAGAAAGAAAAACAGAGAAATCAAGCATTCATAAGAAGTCACACAAATGAACGTGTGTAATGGAATAAAGGTGTGAAGCATGTCACCATTCCATAGCAATCCTTGAAAATTCCACTATATATAACAAGTAGAAACTGGTCCACTGAAAGAGATGGGCAGCTCCTGCAATGCCCCGTCTTATAAAAGCAGGTGAAAAGTTAGTGAATTTCCTGTCTTGAGTTTTGACGGGGCGGTTTTTAACAAAGCGAATCCACAAAAATTATTCTAGCAAGAATGCTTCATAAAAATGTTATTGACCTACAGTGGCAATGGTCAGCATAAACACAGACTCTGGGGTGCAATCATTTACGTAGGCACTTTTATGTCTGGGACAAACTCTATGCACCTGGTTCTTTATCTACTGAAGCCAAATGTCACATTCCCTAATGTATTCATAACATAACTTTTATTGTTATTGCCTTCTTCCAAATCCTGGAAAGGCTTGCATGCCACATTAAAACAGTGTGCACTTTAAACCAGAAAACAGATACTGGCTATCAGTACGTCAATATTTTAAAAATTCCTCTTTTAAAAAATACCTGATAGAAATGGGTAAGTAGTCGCAGCTGTGAACACATTTTTGGTATTGAATCTTGAAATTCTTTAATCCTTTTAGTCTCCTCTTCCTCTTCTGAAGCTTTGACTCCCCATTCACCCTTAACAATATACATTGTAAAGAAGAAAAGAAAAAAAGGAGAAATTATCAGGTACACAACAATAAATCTGAAGCCACATGCTAATTTTTGTTTCATTACCTTAAATTTAGTTGGTGATCTCTTACGGTTATAAGCCAGGAAGTTAAGACAGAAGAAACTTCTTACAAACAATACATACCAAGTATGAAAAAGAATTCAATTTGTGTTTTAATGGGGAAATTAAGGTTTGAGCTTCCACCCCATTGTCCATTGCAGATTCTAGGCTACCCCAATCTGGGTTAAATTTACTGTGTAATCTAGGCATATGTACTTTCTTAGAAGCCCCATTGAGCATAGTGCAACTTACTTTTGAGTAAACATGCACACACCTGCTTTTCATATTAATACTTTATGCAAATACCTATTTGCTCAGTCTTTCAAAGAAAAGGAGAGGATATTAGAAGGATTATTTTTTGGTATTGAACATAAGCAGCCTGTTGTGTTCACATCTTTCTTGTGCTTAAAATGCCACTGAAAACTCCTTTGTACCTCAAGTTCTCTCTCTCTCTTTCTTTCTTCAAACTGCAACCGTAACTGTAACTCCTCCAAGGCAACACGGTACAGGCCATCTTGGGCATTTTGAAACTCAAGAATCTGATCAAAGACAGCTCGAAGCTGGTTGAGCAGCATCTACAAAAAAAGTTGCAAAAGGAAGACAAAACCTCTAAAAACGAAATGTTCAAAGAAAAGCTAAGATTTGCTAGCCTATAAGAAACTGCTGAAAGATTGTTATATTTAATATCTCCTCCTAGAGCAAAGGGATACATGGAAAAATTGATTTCAGTACGGAGGTTCTCCCAGAACATCCCCTAAAGGATTAAATTTACCAGGGCTGTAAACTTTTTTTTGCTTGCAACGAAGGCCCACTGAACACAGTGGAATTCATCTCCGAATAAAACTCCATTGCGTGTTGCCAGAAATAATCTCAAAAGCATAAATAATTACAGAAATAATGTTCACATTATATATAAATAGGTAAATGAGACTTACTCTTGAGTCAGCGTCCAGCAAACAGCGAGATATAATTGTATCTAAGAAAACTTCATGAGCCGCAATGATGTGATCCAAATCTTGAGCCTGCTGAACTTTGTTCCATAGTTCATCCCATGAACATTCAAGCACCTATGGAACAAAACATCCAGCAATGAGATTCACTTTGTCCTAGAGACTGTTTAAAGAGCAACTTCTCTGCTCTATACCTCTGTGACATAATTAAGCTCACATCAATAAGAACGTTCTTCCAACTTCAAACAAACAAACAACAAAATGGATGGTTAAAGGGTACCTCAAATGTAATGTAATACTGCATTTGATGAATGAAATGGACCATTTCTGATGCCAGAACGTGACACTGATGCAGCACCCCAGAAAGTTCTGTAAGAAATTCAAAGAATATGTGTATTAAAACTCAGAATGGAAATGTTCATCTAGCCATATTTTTAAAACACACACACACACACACACACACACACACACACACACACCTCTGAAATACAACAGTTACCTGCACCCATCTTTGAAAGGAGTAAGGCATACCGTATTTTTTCGCTCCATAAGACGCACCAGACCATAAGACGCACCTAGTTTTTGGAGGAGGAAAACAAGAAAAAAAATATTCTGAATCTCAGAAGCCAGAACAACAAGAGGGATCACTGCACAGCGAAGGCAGCGATCCCTCTTGCTGTTCTGGCTTCTGGGATAGCTGCACAGCCTGCATTCGCTCCATAAGACGCACACACACTCCGCCTTACTTTTTAGGAGGGAAAAAGTGAGTCTTATAGAGCAAAAAATACGGTATATAAATTGGTAATGGGTTCTCAAAGAAAGGAGACTATACGTGGACTATCATTTTAATCTCAGTATATTTACGGCCACAAATTCAGCATTTTCCAGAGGGGTAGCCATGAAAGCCTCTGCCTGAAATAAATACACCCCCATATTAACAGAAAATATAATGCAGGATCAAACAAAATGAAATTAATAGTATAGGTTGACAAAACTCTGGAGATCTGGTACAAAACAAGATTTGTAATAGAAAAGAATTAGAACGTGGAACAGAATAGATAGGTAAAAGACCTTTGTGGCTTGGAAACAAGGTCTGCTTGGCACTGCTGTAACAGGTGGCAATCCACTAGCAAAGGAGCCTGAACAGAGCTCTTATTATGAGAAGGTTAATTTTTCTCAGCAACATATATAAAACATCAGATGCCTAAGCCCCCACTCTGACTTGCCACAAGAGATTTGGAAGGACAAACTAGGAACTTTCAAGATACAAAATTACTTAGGAAAATATTTAACTAATGGTACAGTGAGTATAAATGTTAATAAATTGAGTCTCTCATAGATGAAATTGTATGCTGGGGAAGGAAGGCATGATCTGGCAGAGCAGATGAAAATATTCCATAAACAGTACGATTACGTATTGTACAAAAATATCTCTTGTTTGTTCCAAAATGTCTCAAAAGCTCAGAGGCAAACTGGACTTCTCTCTCAACATTTTGGTTGAAACACATCAGCACTACCCAATTTTGTCTTGGATTATCGGAGCAAACTGCATCAGAATGAATGAAGCAAACCAATGACTATACCAAGATGACAAAGATCTATACGGAGCAAAATTGCCAAGATCTATACAGAGCAAAAATTACACGAGAAAGAATAACCTGCAACTATCTGTGGGAGGAAAATTCCCCCCCCCCACCTCCCAGCTGCTAGCCAGAAACAACCAGAAAATATATGGAATGAAGAGCAATAAAAAGTCTTCCCCCTAGAATATTCATACTGGATATTTCCTAATAATTAGAAAATGTCTAGAGCAAATAATTCCTGGTTAACAGAGAAATTGTAATAACAGGAGGCTGTAAGGGGATACTGCTGGATGAGGATTGGGTCCCAGATCACAGGGTTTGGAATAGGTTCACATCTCTCATTGCCCACTCTTTTTGAGACTTACATCACTGTAAGCCCTGCTGGCTGAACCAGGGTAAAGGACTTAATACCAGTGTATGTATGGCTCAGCTGAGGTGAAGAACATAGGTCAGCATAGCCCATGGGAAAGCCCCCAAATCTGCTGAACACAAACTCTCTCATCCCCATGAATTTTGGGTTTGGATCGTGCTGTCAAGATCTCTAAACTAGGGATATAATCCTAATACAGTGGTACCTCGGGTTAAGTACTTAATTCGTTCCGGAGGTCCGTTCTTAACCTGAAACTGTTCTTAACCTGAAGCACCACTTTAGCTAATGGGGCCTCCCGCTGCTGCCGCGCTGCCGGAGCACGATTTCTGTTCTCATCCTGAACCAAAGTTCTTAACCTGAAGCACTATTTCTGGGTTAGCAGAGTCTGTAACCTGAAGCGTATGTAACCTGAGGTACCACTGTATAGGAGTTAGAGCCATTAAACACAAGGCTTCCTTCTGAGTTAACATGCTTAAATTCTGAGTCTGTATGCTTATTAGTATGAACTGCAAACAGTAACAGTCAAAATAGTGACTACGGCTATTGGGAAAATTGACTGGTGATACCACGGTGAAGGTTACGGCAACAACAGCCTATGAGAAATCATGAATTGCGGCCAGCAAGGATTGCTGGAAAAGCCGCAGAAAAGGAAGTATCACACAGATTGCTTAATTCTGAACTGAAGCTCAGTTATGATGGATCTTCATCATTTTTCTTATACAGCCTTTGCCTGTTTGTTGTTGTTGTTTGTTTTTTGTTTGTTTGTTTTTTGGTCCAACTCTCTTTTAAAAGGTGCTGTGGAACCAGAATGTCTATTTAGGTGAATTCCAAGAATAATGTTCTGAAAAACAATCACATTGAGTTACTTCAGTTCGAACATGAATCCCTACTTATGTCTCTCCTTTATATACCCTAGCACTTTCCGTCTCATTCCATCTTGTTTGTTAAAAAGGCAAATAAAATATGACAGTGGCCTTCTCTTTAATCAATAGCAGACATTCTTACCCAAGGCCACTAATAGCTCCATGGTTATACAGGGGTTTCCATGCATGACCCAGGCCAATATTCTAACTCCAGATCCACCCTACTGTGAATTAACATAGATATGTGACTATCATATAATGGGAGTCTTGCCTGGTGGTTTCCTTTCCAGTGGCTATTTATGTTCACCATTGGAAGATAGAGCCTGCCTTTCCAGTGCATGATCCTCAGAGATTACAACTCTCTTTTGGGAGAGAGTCACTAAAATGCTTAGGCCAAACTTTGTGGGAAAAGGAGATAAGGCATTGTCAGTCAAGGGTACTCAAGTGTGGAACAAGCTTCAAGAGGAGATAAGGCCATGCCAAAGCTTCCCTGTTTGCACAGCATGCTACCAAACCCACCTGTGTGCCACAACCTACCTGTGACATAGAAAGGCCAAACCATTCTTTACTTTGTTTGATATTCCTGCACCCACAGATAACACATATGTAACATTTGCAGCGCATATGGGAAAGAAGGAAACAGCCACAAAACCCAGAAGGAAGGAATCGTATGTGGACTCAAGTGTGCAAGAGAAACAACCAGTAGCAGCACCAAGTAGTGAGTGTAAAAGCGTATTCAGCTTCTTCAGTGGGGTTGCATGACCTCCTCTTTGTGTTATGCTAAAGATCCCACTTAAAGAGCAATACTGCCTAAAAAGTGAACACCGCAGATAAAAAAAAAACCCCGCATTACAGATAAAACAAGAACAATGATAAAAGTTGCAACTTTTAACTGGTAAAAACATTTCTCCATTACTGATTTCAGAGAGCCAATTGTTCACTAAATGGATTGTTTTAGCTTTCCAAATGCCTGGCTGGGAATCACCTTCTTGGCTGCTAACAATAGAAATTCTAGCAATTTTCAGCGACTCTTAAGGGGTTTACGTTCCCTGTATGCACAAAGAAGCGTTACATGAGAAGAGTTAAGGACTTCTGTTTTGATATATTCTCCAATTAATTTAGGATTGCATCCCAGGAGTCTGTCAAGTGAGGGCAGCCGCATCACATGTATAAATACCTTTTCCTAACAACCATGCCAACAGTTTGCAGTGAATTTGCTGCAAATAAAACTTTTCACTGGAACTGGGTATTATACTCTCATTTTAAATGAACCCTCCCAACAGTGCTAGGCTCTGACATTAGATGCATTTTCTCATCCTAGCAGAAGAATTTCACCTAGACCCCTGCCCTCCAAAAAGCTCTCTGTACCTGCCCTGCTTTGTAGCCCAAGTTTATATAACGAAGTTTGTATTCTTTGTAGCCAAGTTTATATAACAACTGATGCAACCAAGAGATTGAGCCCATAGAACTCCTAACTCATGACTGCCATATAATAACTCTCTGTAATATCTCTAGAGGTTTGAGTCTTAGATCACTGGTTGATAATGGTTTATTATTTGCAAAACTACAGGGATATGTAACACAGGAGCCTTTAGCTCACATATCATTCTAGTTAACAATTCATTGGAATTATCCAGAACAACTGATATCTACAATGCCCTTCTTTTTGTCATGTTTCATGTCATGCTAGATTTTATTTTATTACTGCACAATTTCATATGTATCTATCTAGATGTTTCTCCCGCTGAGTTCAACAGGGCATACTCCCAGAAAGGTGGGTAGAGAATTTTAGCCTAGGAAGACGGGAGGGAGGGAGGTACCGTATTTTTCGCACCATAAGACGCACTTTTTCCCCTCCAAAAATGAAGGGGAAATCGGGGTGCGTCTTATGGGGCGAATGCCTGCAAGCCTCGCGCGCCCGGCAGGAGGTCCCATCGGGTGCGCGAGGCTTGGGGCGGCAGCCTGTCGCCCGAAGCACGGGGAGCCCTCGGGAGGGCTCCCCCTGCTTCGGGCGAGTGTCTGCAAGCCTCACGCACCCGGCAGGAGGTCCCACCGGGTGCGCGAGGCTTGGGGCGGCAGCGGACTGCTTGCGCACACCTAGAAGCTTGGGGCGCGCTGAGCTCAGCACGCCCCAAGCTTCTAGGTGCGCGCGAGCAGTCCGCTGCCGCCCCAAGCCTCGCGCACCCGGTGGGACCTCCTGCCGGGTGCGCGAGGCTTGGGGCGGCAGCGGACCAAGCTTCTAGGTGCTTGCGAGCAGTCCGCTGCCGCCCCAAGCCTCGCGCACCCGGTGGGACCTCCTGCCGGGTGCGCGAGGCTTGGGGCGGCAGCGGACTGCTCGCAAGCACCTAGAAGCTTGGGGCGCGCTGAGCTCAGCACGCCCCAAGCTTCTAGGTGCGCGCGAGCAGTCCGCTGCCGCCCCAAGCCTCGCGCACCCGGTGGGACCTCCTGCCGGGTGCGCGAGGCTTGGGGCGGCAGCGGACCGAGCTTCTAGGTGCGCGCGAGCAGTCCGCTGCCGCCCCAAGCCTCGCGCACCCGGTGGGACCTCCTGCCGGGTGCGCGAGGCTTGGGGCGGCAGCGGACCGAGCTTCTAGGTGCGCGCGAGCAGTCCGCTGCCGCCCCAAGCCTCGCGCACCCGGTGGGACCTCCCGCCGGGTGCGCGAGGCTTGGGGCGGCAGCGGACCAAGCTTCTAGGTGCGCGCAAGCAGTCCGCTGCCGCCCCAAGCCTCGCGCACCCGGTGGGACCTCCCGCCGGGTGCGCGAGGCTTGGGGCGGCAGCGGACTGCTTGCCGGCACGCAGAAGCTTGGGGCGCGCTGACCTCAGCTCGCCCCAAGCTTCTGGATTAGCGCAGGGGTCCGCTAGCCCTGGGAGAGGCGCCCGGCTCTCCCACGCTAGCGGAGACCTTGCCGGCACGCAGAAGCTTGGGGCGCACTGAGCTCCGCACGCCCCAAGCTCCTGGTGTAGCGCAGCACACCTGGGGGGGGGGGAAATAAAATTTTTTCCCTTTATTTCCCCCCAAAAAATCTAGGTGCGTCTTATGGGCCGGTGCGTCTTATGGGCCGAAAAATACGGTAATTCTAGGTGAAAATTTGGACTTCCATATTTTCCACACTTGCACTGTCCAGAAAGTGACTAGAGGCTAAAGATGCTATTTTATTCACTTGTGTCTGTCATAACAAACATTCCAGGTTTCCTTGGAAATTTTTGCTCTCTATACTTGAACAATTTATTTTTTAGTTTGTACTCACTTTAAAGTCAAAGATGGGCTGCATCATACTACAGGCATGCATTCTGGATTGCTAACATTCTTCGCTTTATATCTTGACTGAATTCTTTTTCCTAGACATAACATGTGAAAATCTTTGCCTAAAGAGTCATGCACGATTCAAAACCTTGCATGATTGCCAGCAGCTGCAGTTGATAACGAATGCTAGTTTTCCCAGGTCTCCACTGCATATTCAGTTCTGGCAGTCACTCACCAAGAACTTTCCATCTCCCTGGTTTGATTCTTATTTATATATTAATTAAAACATTTGTATACCATCCTACTGGAAATCCAAAGTGACTAACAATGCCCAGAAAACAAACAAACCCAGAATGTGATGTGCATAAAATCCCATTCACAAAAGCAAGAAAATGCATATAATTCTATGCCAAAGCAGGGCTTAACCCATTTAGTCTAAAGACTAATTCAGTTTAGTATCACAAATGGCAACACACACATCAGTACTCTGCAAGCCTGGAAGAGAGTTCTGGAGCTGAAAAAGGCACTGATCAATAAAGAACCGTAATGCTCTATTGCCCCCTCAAGGCTATTTCAAAAATTTCATCATCCTTATTAAACCTGCAGAACTGTGTTGTTGTTGTTTTAAAAAAAATCTTAGTAAACAGACTTCCCCACTGAAACTCTTTTATTATAGAAAATATACTCACTACATAATAATATTTTCCAGTCACACAACATTGCTACAGCCCATGAATGCATACAGCTCAGCAGCAGCCTCAAAAACAAAGCAGAGAGAGTGCAGCCAAGCTAAGAGAGAAGAAGGGGAAGAAATGAGCCTATGGCTCTTTGAGCTACCCCTGGCCCACTGAACCAGACATGGGCACCTGGCCACATAGACCAGGGAGTATTTGCAGATATTCAGGAGCAGTGTCCTTTTGCCCCTGACCACACAAACTTTTGATCCACCAACCAGAGCCATGAGCAAACAACTACGTAGTTTGCTGCTTAATTTATTGGAAAGGTGGATTGAAAAGCATTCTGAGTTATATGTAGGTCATTAATCTCCTTTATTGAAGCCTTTCAGCTAGAACAGAGGTTCTCAAACTGTGAGCTCCATTCAGGTAGTCTATTCAAAGGTTCCAGAAGAATCAGGAATATCTGTAGCTAACCCTGCTCTTGATTTAATTTTTCTTGATAATGGGTACGACTATCTTGACCACAGCTGGATTTACCCAACAGGCTAACAAGGCCATGAACTAGGGGCTCTTATTTTTATACTATATTGGTGCAATCTACTAATTTTGCTGTAAAACTGATCAATTAAAAGGCAAGGCTGTGGTCATTAAAATATCAGTTATGTATGGGTTTTGATCTGTAGAAAAAAGTTTGAAGGGTCCACTGAGTCCTAAAACAATATTGAAAAGCTCAGGGGGGAAGCTTGAACATTTCTGATCATATTCAGAAGACCCACTAAGAAAACCAGAGACCTATCTAACCACAATCACAACAGCAATTATATACAGCAATCACAATAACAATTATATATAGCAATGAAGTAAGTAGAATATTTAAGCATCCAGTGTATCTTAGTGGTGCAACAGACTAGATGGCTATCCTCATAGGGATAGGAGCTCAGATATGTTCATGATCAAGGTGAAATTTGAATTCAGAACTTTTTTACTCAGGTCGCAACCCTAAAACACACATTAAGTAGGAAATAACACCATGAAATACAATGTGATTAACTTCTGAGTAAACATGCATAGGATTGTGTGGCCCTACACACCCTACCGCACCAGCTGCTCTCATTCTACAGAGGAAATGAAGTCAAATTACAAGTCAGTAATAGAATAAAAGACACAAGTTTGTTTGCCTCAATACCCCACCAAATGTTTGTGAGCCATTTCAACATTACATTGTGCCAAGTAGGTGTTTTTCAGCACCACCAGCTGCACATTGGCCACAATTCTCCAGCTTACCTGATACCTGGCTGCCTACTGCAGCCATGGGATACATACGATGGCAAAGGGGTGATTGCTGCATCAACATTATGCTTTCCACATAATATTATGTGTGTCCATGTAATAAACTTTAGGGCTGTGCCCTGGATTTGGACAAATCCCAAATCCTGAGCTGAAGAAAGAAGCCTCAGAGGAATTTTAGATGTATCGAAGGCAAAAGTGGAATCTGTATGAGGCAGCACAAGTTGAAGTGGCCGATGCTGAAGTGCTTTGTGGAACAATGGCAATCCAGATGAAAAGAGAATTCTGAAAATGTCTGCTAAAAGCTAAAGCAACGACTCTAATCTCACCACATAAGGAATGATGCCAGGATGGAGTGATGGGAAAAGGGAGAGCAAATAGGAGAGTGGGCAGAGGGTGAGCTCTCTTGTAACCAACACGTCAAGCTTGTAACCAGAGGGAAACTCTTTACCCAAAAAGCGAATCCCATTTTGTTTTCTCCCTTGCCTATTTATTTATTTACCAAAAGCAATATACTTACTCAAATGAAGACCTCTGAGCGGCTTACAAAGAACCATCAACTTTTTAGGTGCCTGGAGCAAAAGCCCCTGTCCTATTTGTGTGCAATCTGGCAGTTTTATTACCAGGGTTACAAAAAACATGAAAATTAAGGTATTATTAACTTAAAACAAACCACCCAAAAAAAATAACATCTGCCCGAAATTAAGTTATTGTTAACTTAAAACAAACCACCCTAAAAAAAACATAACATCTGCCCTTGCAGGAAACCTTCAGAAATTTGGAGAGACTTCAGCAGTACGAATAAATTTCTCTCTCATACAAAGCAACCTATAAAGGAGGCTTGGTCTGAAAACAATTGTTTGTGTAATTTTGCTGTAATAGGGTTGGTTGCTCCCTTACCTGGCATATTTTTCAGAAGCTTTGCGTTACACATATGTCCTTTCCATATGTCTGTGAGAATATATTCCATCCGTTTTGCCCTCCACAAGAAGTTGAACACCCTCAGATAGTGGCTCATGCACTCACGGGTGAACACCTGCAAATATGATCAACACAGAGATTTAAAGTGCATTAAGTGCCTTTAATACTGCTGCTTTACTTGCTTCCAGGGTCTCTGGATAGCTTCGCAGAGCAACCAACTGACACTTGAGGTAGAGTTAAGAGATTTACAACAAGATTTAAGCAAGGCCCAGTCCATCAAAAGTCACGGGAAGTCCATACTGGCATACAAGGACTTCTGTGTGAACCAAGGTGACAAGACAAATACAGAGGCAGAAAAAGGTGTTCCAGGTTCAATCTCTAATATTACTAGTTAAATTATCTGTGCAGCATTTAGAGCCTGTGCGGTGTGGTGGTAAGAGTGTTAGACTAGGACCTGGGAGATGAAGCTTCGAATCCACCACTCTTTCATGAAGCTCACTGAGTGACCTTAGGCCAGTCACGGCTAAAAATTGGCTGCTGTTTCTTTAATGCTTAAAAAAAAGTTGGGTCAGCATGAGTCAGTGGCCTGCACCGGGTGGTATATATAGAGTGAGAAATGTTAGTTTGTTGGTTGGGTTGGTTAGTGAAAGCTAGTAGTGTTGATGTGTGTACAGTTGGTCAGTCGCTTTTGCAGAAAGTCTTAAGAATAAAAGCAGAAAGTACTCTGCAAGGATACTTTTCTCGTGGACTCTTTTATGCCGACAAGGGTCCGAGGACCAGGCTGAGGCAACAAAGGGAGGTCAGAACCCTTTCTTCTTCTTTTTTACAAACACTGACAACCTACACCAGGTTGATGTGAGCATAAAGTAGGGATATGGAGAACCTTGTATGCCACTTGGAGCTTCTTGGAGGAAAGGTGAGATAAAAATGCAAAAATAGAAGAAGAAACACTTCCATTTGCACAATGTCAACCCAACTCTGCCTACACATGTTGGAGTCTACGTGCACAGGGGACTCCCTTTCATCGTACACACAGACAATGGGTACACGGACAGACCACACCTGCTGCCACTGTCAGGGGCGCCGACTTATAAAAAATATTGGGGGAGCCCATGAATAATAAATAATGAATAATAAATGAAAGCTCATGAATAATAAATAAGCTCATGAATATGCAAATAAAGTGGCGCCGCCTCCTCGTGAGCGAATAGGGGAGAGCGTGCTGCGCCTATTAATCAGCTCCGAAGGAAATTGGGTGGAGCTTTTGCTCGGGAGGGAGGGCAGGAGGCATGCAGCCCGACCCTGTGCATTTTGGGCTGGGGGAGGGGCGGCGATGGCGCTCTGCTGGAGGGGCATCCGAGATTATTGGGGGGGCAGAGCCCCCCCAAATGAATTTTTGAGGGGGCTCGGGCCCCCTCAGGCCCCATGGAGTCGGCGCCTATGGCCACTGTCCTTACACTCACACAGGGCAGCCATTGTATGACAGCCCCAGGTCTCATTCCAACCAGATGGGGAGAAGGTGAGGAAGAGAGCCATTAAATCTCTCCCCTCCTTGTCTAGAAATAACTCAGGTTTAAAAACTGAACCTGGCCATGGGGTTACTGATGGAAGAATATGGCAGGTGGCTGAGAAGCAGCTGTCGGGATCAAGCTCAAGTACAACTAGATCCTCCTTTTGCTTGATCCTTGCTGCCCTCAAATAGCAATGCTTAAAAAAATACTGAAATGCAACACTCCTCCTTGTGACTGTCACTGCCTCATCTACGATATCTTTTCCCTCTGAAAACACAGGAAATTAAAAAGAAAGGACATGTTAAAATTAGGGAGGTATTTCAGATCTGATCAACTGGGCACTGAATTAATTTTGGAACA
Source organism: Podarcis vaucheri (assembly GCF_965113315.1). Taxonomy (NCBI): domain Eukaryota; kingdom Metazoa; phylum Chordata; class Lepidosauria; order Squamata; family Lacertidae; genus Podarcis; species Podarcis vaucheri. The sequence continues at coordinate 82,280,519 of NC_138762.1, read as the reverse complement.
GAAAGCAAGAACCACTAAATTTCCTCCCCCCACCTGACTACACAGGAGAAGCTAGGAGCTACACAGCACCAAGGATCAAGGGGACATCCCATTATCCTAACTGGCACAAACTCTTATGTATTGAAACCTAGTATTCGGAATTTTCTTAATGGCTTACCAAAAATGCATGGGAAATTATGGCTGAGAGTATAACTTGCCCAGGACCAATCCACTTATTTCCTTCTCTTGTGTGGGTTTAAGAAAACTTTTACGAGCTCTTACAGAGTATTGTGAAGTTGAACACCTAATAATAAATTACACCAAATCAAAAATTATGGTGTTCTCCAAGAGAAAACTCCGACATAAATGGAAAATTAATAACCAACCTATTGAGCAAGTAACATCCTTTAGATATCTTGGAATAATTTTTGATGAGAAGGGATCTTGGTGCCACCAGATTAAGAATTCCATTGTAAATGCGCAAAGATCCTCCAGAGCTATTATAAGATTCTTTTACAGAAAAGGAGGTCAATATGTCCCTGCTGCCTCCCAGGTCTTTGTTGCAAAAATACTTCCACAATTGACCTATGGCACCCAGATATTTAACTGTCAAAAACTCAAGTCCCTGGAATTTGTACAAACTAAATTTTATCGTTCCCTACTAGGGTTACCTACCTGTGTCCCTAACACTGTCGTTAGGCTGGAGGTTGGCCAACTCCCTATTAATGCCAGGATATGGATCTTGAAGATTCACTTCTGGCTAAAACTCATATTTTTCCCAGTGGGAGTGGCTCCACTGACTTTACTAGACCCGTTCCAGTCTAAATGGAGATTGTCGCTTTATGAAAAACTGAGGGGCCTGGGGCTTTCCTCACAAGAACTTATAGCCTCAGGCTTTGAAAAAGCTAAAATGATGGTGAGCCAGCGAATAGGAGATGTAGAGCTTCAGGACCATATGAGCAAGATAGATAAATATCCAGCTATCCAAGATTACAGAAAAGGGTTTAACCTAACCCCATATTTGATGGACCTACAAATCGCAAGATATAGGCGGGCGTTTACCCTTACTAGATTTGATGTATTGCCATCTGCCTTACTAAAGGGCAGATACGAAGGCACACCCTATGCTGAACGAGTTTGCCCATGTGGTCTGAAGGAGGTGGAAACGGCCTCACATGTGCTGTTACACTGCGACCTTTACGGGGATATCAGGTTACTGTTTATCTCCCCTATCGTTCAGAAATTTCCAGGTCGATCTGAATCTCAGCGGCTGAAAATCCTACTAGGAGACAAAAACCCAGAAGTAACATTGAAAGTGGCCAAGTTTTCTGCGGCCGCGATCAAGCGGAGGGCATTAGCTGTAAAAGAAGTAAAAGATATGACCCCTGGATAACCCCCCCCTTTTTCTTTTTAAGCCCATACATATACTGTAGTGCATATACGAGTATGTATATGTGTGTGGGTGTGGGTGTATATGTGCATTGTTTTCATGTATAATTTTACAACTTTTAACTGACACCATCATTCCCTTCTAAATTATTTGCTGCTTTTTTTTCCCCCTTTCTTCTGGTCTATGACCGTAATAAATTATTCAGTCCATGGCTAAGGTTACAGGCAGGCCCAAAATTCAAACTACAGGTCTACATTCTCTTTACAGGTTCAAATTCTATTTTTATATAGTTGTATTAAAGCTTGCTATTTTATATACAACAGCTTTACGGATGTTAGGAATGCCTTCCACCACATTTTTCTTCTTTACCAAAGATGGATTGCTGTTTTTTGTTTAAAAAAAGAAGATATCAAACAGTTAACAATATCCTAAATATAAAGAAATTGGTTACACAGCCCTGCAACTACTTACAATCTACAGAGGAAAATCAGAGCATGAAAAAATGGATTAACAAATTAGGAAAGTGAGATATTATCTTCCTTTCACTAAACTATACATACCTTGCTGGTCAAACTCTCACTTCTGACACCTTGTTCAGAAAGCAATGCTATTCTTTACATATAGTAAAAGCATTCTGAACAATAGTGCTGCTATTTTCTCATCTGTTTTAATGAATACTACACATCAGATTTTATTTAAAGAGTACAAATAGGTTCCCCTAAAATACATCTCATAGTTCTTGCAAATTATCCCAAATTAGTTGCTACAGTTTCAGAATAATGGATGAAAATGAAAATCCATTTATTAAGTACTTTCTAAAAATCTCCGACAGAACAAATGAATTATTTATTTCAAATAATGAAAGTCTTAAAATGTAGCATTTTAACACTCATTAATAATTTAGGAAAATTGAGAGTTTGGCTGTACTCTTAATACAATGGGTACATCCAAGATAGCAAGCAGTCTCTTTAATCATGCAATGCTAAAAGTACAAAGGCTATTTTAGTAACAAAGTATTTAAGTGAAGTAAGTGGGGGTGGGGGTGAAAATTGACAAACTGAGATAGATATAGAGCTAGAGAAATAGAAATATACATATATCCTTACTGTTGCAATCGGTCCGTCAACATGATAGTCTAAGCTGAAAACATCCCAACCAGTATCACCGGGAGACACCTTAAAAAGAATTATCAGCATTTAACCAAATCACATATATTGTTATTTAGCTGTTTTCCAATAGTTATTTAGCTGTTAGGAATGAACCTGTTTTACTTTACTCAATCAAAAATGGACGGGAGGGATTCCCCCCTCCCCATACTTTCTTATTGGCCACAGAATGCAAGTCTGAAATTGGGAGATACCATGTTTATCAGCACACAGGGGATGGGAGGTCCCTTAGAAACCCTTTCTAGGAACAGTGGTACCTCAGTTTACGAACTTAATCCATTCCGGAAGTCTGTTCTTAAACCGAAACCGTTCTTAAACCGAGGCACGCTTTCCCTAATGAGGCCTCCCGCCGCCGGTGCCCTTCCACCGTGCGGATTTCGTTCTTAGACTGAGGTAAAGTTCTCAAACCAGGACACTATTTCTGGTTTTGCAGAGTTTGTAAACCGAATAGTTCATAAACAGGGCTGTTCTTAAACCGAGGTACGACTGTGTTGTCACTGTATATCCAGGTCAGCAGGGAGAAGCACATATAAACATGAGAGAACCATGTCCTCCCTAGTACAGTGGTACCTCGGGTTAAGAACTTAATTCGTTCTGGAGGTCCGTTCTTAACCTGAAACTGTTCTTAACCTGAGGTACCACTTTAGCTAATGGGGCCTCCCACTGCCGCCATGCGATTTCTATTCTCATCCTGAAGCAAAGTTCTTAACCCGAGGTACTATTTCTGGGTTAGCAGAGTCTGTAACCTGAAACGTCTTTAACCTGAAGCGTCTGTAACCCGAGGTACCACTGTACTAAGTGGAATAGTACAACTCATCAGCACATCCTTAAAAGGACCACATCAGGGTAAGTTCAGTAGCACTATAACCACAATCTAGAGTTAAGCACACTTCCGACCCCGGAAATAAGGCGGCTTAGGTATGCTGAACCTATACTGATCAGCAGACATTCCACCAGACTACAGATGGAAAGAGATGAGCACAAACGGCCTCTCCATCAGTTTTGATGAAAGAGGGGCTACATCCAAGCTCCTTCCTCAACTGCCATCAGCAGCTAGTCCATCAGGCTATGGGCAAGGGACGGATAGGGAACGGCAGGGCCTCTTCATCTGCTTTCTTAATGAGCGACGCCTGACTCCTCCTCTTATTGAAATCTTTCCATTCTACCTAGTCACTCTGTAACAAAGATAAAGTGCTTGAGTTTGCTTTTTCCCTTCCCCAACACAGCCCCCTTTCCTTTTGTGTCATGTCTTTTAGATTGTAAGCCTGAGGACAGGAACAGTCTTATCACAGACAATTGTAAGTGGTTCTGGGAGCCTTTTTCGGTTGAAGAGCAGAGTTTAAAAAATGATTTAAAATAAATAAATAAATGAAATGAAATACAACTGGACTGTAGCCTTAATTTTTATAAAACACACATAGCTATAAGTGTGCTCTATCTATAACTGACAAAAGAGCACATTTACCATTGCAGTTTACCAAACTGTGCAGTTTACCATTGTAAACCGCACAGAAAACCTTGCATTGTGGAGCGGCACTCAAATGCCATAAACAAAACAAACAAATAAATAATACAAAAACCAAAGCTCCTTTTCAGAGAAATAATAGTTAAAAACTACACTGACAGGTGAGAAAATCAGATTTTGCGTGCAAGACAAGGCAATGCTATTTTCCAATGCTGACCTCAGATGCCATTTTAGCAATTAAATTTTTTTTAAAAACAAACCAATATTCTCATAAAATGCTAAAGTGGTTTTTTGTTGTTGTTGTTTTAAAGTACCTCCAAAAGTCTGACATCCAGGCGTTTGAGGATCTCAGGGTTATCAAACTGTGCATTTGTTGCCCTGACAGCTGTTTCCAGGATTCCTGTCAGATTATGCTGATACAAAGTGGTAGCTGGTCTCGCAAGCTCTGGCCTAAAATAATAAAAGGGAGATAAATGGAAAGATAGATACACAATTTACATAATAGCCCAGTTGTCATCTAGCTGCAGGCACAATGGACTAACTATGCAATATATTTTGAGCCCACACAATAGTGAACAGATTATCCTTTCCAAACAGTGAGCTATCAAATGTTTTGTGTGTGTGTGTAATTACGAGTATTTAAGCTGAGGATTTCCACACACAAAAATGACCCTGCACGATATACCTGTGCTCCTATGAGACAGGGACCAGTATGACATTTCAGCTACAGCTGCACACCCCTTAGCAACCATCTCAAACAGAGTCAATTCACACAACTTTTCAGGGCATGGGCAGCTGCTCATTGCTGGAGCACCTGCCTTTTCAGATTCAAACCTCAGCATTCCGGGCAGGGATGGGAATGCCTCGTCTCAGAAACCCTAGAGAGACACTGCCAGTCCATGTAGGCAACACTGAGCTAGATGGACACATGGTCTGACATGGTATATAAAGCATCTTCCTAAGTCGTATGTTCCTATGTTTTTCAGATTCGGAAGAGGTGGGTTGTTAGACTTACGAGCAATTCTGGAGGACTCCTCACCAGGCTGCAATGTCACAACTCACTCAACTCAGCAGTACAGCGGTACCTTGGTAGTCAAACGGCTTGGCTCCCGATCAAATCAGCTTCCAGACGCTGCAAACCCAGAAGTGAGTGTTCCGGTTTGCAAACGTTTTTCAGAAGCTGAACATCTGACACGGCTTCCATGGCTTCCAAATGAGTGCAGGATGTTCCTGCAGCCAATTGGAAGCCGCGCCTTGGTTTCTGAATGATTTCGGGAGTCAAACGGACTCAAAGAATGGATTAAATTTGGGAACCGAGGTACCACTGTACTCAAGTCCATCATAGCTTTTCTACTCAGTAATATCCTTTTCGATAGGAGGCAACCAATTTTATTTTATTTTTTAAAAAAATAGGTTTAAAGAACTTCCCATAATCAAGCTGACAGGATTTTGTGCAAATTCTGATAACTAAATTTGGGGTGGGGAAAGAAGAAGGTTAAGCTTGAGGGAGCATTGATAGGAAAATGGCTTTAGTTTCAGAACAACCGCCTCTGTTGGCATATCTGAGAAACAGCCACTGTTTAGACCAAAAACTGCAGTAACAATGTCAAGATTTGGTCAACAACCCTAAGTTCTAAAAGCATTTTAAAAGAGTAATAAAATGAAAGCAGAATCTCTACAAATTCTAACAAGTAGCTTGGGCATTTCAGTTTAAATTCTATCACCAAAGAAAATGGAGGGTTCTAAGCTAATGTTCTCGATAAACTTGAAACAGTAAATTTAAAATTCCACGTCAAAAGATATTTCTTTGCACTAAAACATGCCCCTTCGCTGCTTGACGCACCAAAGCGTACTGATTTCACGTCTCATCATTATGCTGCTGCACTTTAGTGCAGAGATGCTACATCAATTCAGCTCTTGGACAAACAGACATCTCTTTGATGTCTAGCAAGTAAATGGACTCTTTTGTAATGAAAAATCAGCATTATGGTGGGGGAAAGGAATGCGAGGACATGCAGGAAGCCTGCCTTTATACTTTAAAAACCCCATCCTAAGGGAAAGCCCAATATGCTTTTAAAAAATACTGGCACCAAGGGAGGCAGATGTGGGGGTTTGATGTTAAATACAGGATCTAAGTTTAAAAGCTGTAGATTTAAGTGCACATTTAAGATGAATATATTTTGATACGTTCATCAAAGGTCAGTCTTCACTTTCTGCTGATCAGAATGTTATTCAGTGGCAGCGGCTACTGAATAGTTAAAGCCCAAGCAAATCTGAATTTAGGTCCCTAGTACTTCTAGATTAGCCTATAAGTGGAATGAGACAAAGAGAACTGGAAAAGCTGAAGGTTGGGGGTTGTACGGTAATGCAAAGTACCAACTTTAAGTTATAAGTCTACGGCTTCGCTACTGTTTCTCCAGAACAGTGGGCGCAACCCATTACCTCTCCAACAAACAGGCCAGCACATACAAAATGAGATACCCACTGGTAGTCTTGAGCCCTGCCCTTCATCGGCCTTAGCCTCTTCTACAGATAAACTCTGTTGATGTTGTTTGTGGGGTTGGGGGAGGGACACTGCAACTGTGACACAACATCAATTAAACATATGCACACAAGACTCTAAAAATGCAACTGGAGCTGAACACTATGCACACGTTCAACCAATAGATGGGAGGTCAGGCACATAGAAGATGCAAGTCAGACATGCTGTTGCCATGCTCATACACAATGAACACAAAAACTAGAATGACTGCTCTGCAAAGAGCAAAACTATTTCCAGCAATCGTAGAACTGTAGAGATGGATTGCAGAAAAGTTTTGCCCAATGTGGGGCTCAAACCCACGACCCTGATATTAAGAGTCTAATGCTCTACTGACTGAGCTATCTCCCTTGGGTGTACTTAGTCACCTGCACATTGAAATACTGAAAGGATTTGTGCTGTTATAAAAATGATGGTAATCCTAAATAAGATAGGACACAATAGAAAGGGAAATGGGAGAAGGAGATAAGAGCAGAACCCCTCCCAGTCCTTCAAAAGTTGCAATATGCTGCCAACAATGTCTGGGGCTAAGGAAGTCAAGTAATAGATTACACCTGTTCTCCACCCTCATGTATGTGTGTGTAAAAGTCTTGCTGCATAATGTTTACAGTCATTAAATTTGGAGCCATTAAGCATGGACATGGTTTAAAAACAGATTATACATTTAATGAACTGGTTCATATGTCACGGTAAACTAAGTAGAAATAAGCCATGGCTTATAGTGAATAATAAGGGTGTTGTTGCGTACTACTTAACCGCTCCTTAACAGTCAAGCAGTCCTCAGTCAAAAACCGTCAATTGTTTAACAGGAAGAATTGAGCAACGTACAACAGGATACTGCTCACTCATGGCAAGCCATGGTTTGTTTCTCACTGTGGCTCAATGTGACATGTGAACCAGCCCAATATCATAAGTAGAATTCAAGATTATAGGTTGCACCCAACAGCTATCCCATTAGTGCAAGGAGTTCTGCTTGTGCAATGGAACTTCCCCAACCTCTCCCCCATGCACCCCCAAACCCTAACCACCCAGAGCAGATTTGGGGGTGCAGGGAGAGGAGGGGGGGGGAGTCCCATTGGAATGGCTTTGTTGGACACAACACTAGCAATACCATTTATTTGTGGAAGAGCAGTGTTCTTCAACATCTGGCAATTCTGTTCCACTTAGAACCTGAAAGAACCAAATACTACCCAATATAAAAGCTAAAGAATTGCTTTGTTAATACTATATACTGAACCTAAAGAAGCATAACACAACACTGAACATATTAATAAAAGCAATAAAGTACATTTGTATTTTAATCATAAGTTTTATTGTTGGACCAGAGGCTTAACAAAACCCTATTTTAGATTTCAATCAATCTTCTCTTCCAGTACAAACATTTAAATTCAATAATATTACAATCCACATTCACTTACTTAAGCAAGTCCATTAAGTGCCTGATAAAATCTCCTTGACCGAGAAGTAAGTAGCGCCTCATGGCCTGCATGTGCTCCAGTAAATTGTACTTTTTATTGAGAACATCTAGCAAGTATTTGCTAGTCTCAAAATATGCAGCATCTATTTTTCCCTGAAATGCGTTTTCCAAATCCGTGAACATTTCAGCAGCTGTTACAAGAAGAAGAAAATGGTTACCGAGACTGCAGATAGGTACTCTTTTAATATTTTTTTTTATTAAATGAGAGCAGAGTACAATTACTAAATTTCACCTCTGAAAACACCTAATTGACTTGAGTTTCTACACATTAGTTCAGCAATACCATGGCTTGCTAGGGAATGGGAAGGGATAGGATACATCTGAATCTTATAGGGTCCTAAATGCAGAATTTTCAGAATGCGTTATCTTCTGAAATAAAATATTCTATCAACACAAAAACTACAGTAACTACTTCACATATTCTTAAACTGGAAGAAACATTTTAGAGATAGCTTTGCAATACTAATGCTAGTGCGCCCTACTCAGATCGTGCCCACCCAGCTCTTCCTTTTGCCAAGCTGGAAGGAAACAAACCACAGCAGTGGTTTAGCATTACATGCAAACCAGCACTCATGGTTTGCTTCTCTTCAAACAAACCATAGGAGGAAGCCAAGAACAAAGAGATGGACTAGATGTGCAGCATAATCTAGCCACAAGTAAGTGCCACTGTGCTCAAAGGGGTTTGCTTCCAGGTAAGTTTACAAAAGATTGCAGCCTAAGAAGGTGACCACAACAAAGCAAAATCAGTCATTATCTTTGTGAAAAACATTACTCTCTTTTTATCAAGCTCGCTTTTAAAAGCTACTAAATTAATGTAATTAAGGCCAGAAAACGTCCACCTAATGGAATATTAAGATCTATGCACTCTCAATTCATTATATAACTCACTATTTCTTAAAGCTAGCAAAAGGGGTATCTGCCCAAGCAGATGTAGATGCGAAAGAGCAGATCTCATTGGACTACATGGAACTGCACATCTCCATCCGGAGCCATTTGTTGCAAGCAGCAAAGCATGACTACAGCTGAACTGAGGCAATAGTTATTACCCGTGCCGTCCTATACCAGTCTACAGAAAAGCCCCATTGATTTCAGTGGGACTTACTTCAGGTGAGGGTGAGGATTGCAGCTTAAATTGGTAAAAATGTAAACACAAAATTATTATTTTCTTTAAAAAAACAAACCTAGATACTGTAAAGGAAAGCTGAAGGAATGTTGCAAGAGCAGCTGACTTTAAAATACACGATTTGTTTTAATAAATGCTTATATTTTTCATCAAGTACTGAAGATGTTTATCGGACAAATAAAAATTCTATTCTTAGCAGCTTATCTCAAAGACTTTCTTGAACTAACAAGCAACGTCTGAACAATAAGACCGACCTACCACTACACCAGAACATTATAAATCATGTGGCTGCATTTAGAAGCAAGGTATAATCAAAGTATGGACACAAAGTTCTGGCCAAGTAGTGCTTATCAAATGCCACATTTCTTATAAATACTTTGGTGCAAATTAAACAATTAAATGTAAATAAGAAGTTAAGAAGAGATTTGAAGAGACTTACGAAAATGCAAGATACAAGTTCTTCCTAGAACATGGTATATTTTTCAGATGCCACTTGGTGGAATCAAACTGAATTGCCCAGTAGGAGTCATCACATGATTATATTTTAACGGTAACAGTCACAATGCAATGGGGAAGTGGTCATTTGTACTAACAACTTCATATGCCCACATGGAATCATCCTACATGTAGATGTACAATACCAGAAGTGCAAAAAACAGCTCCCCTCAAAGGTGGTACGATGCAATATTGGGGTTTTACAAACAGGTATCACTCTTTCTCCCATAAGGGCTGCACTTCCTACATAAATCCTACAATTATCCAAGGGTTGCCATCCAAGTTGGCAGGAATACTAAAGGTTCTTTCACAGATACCATGTAGACTGCAAAGATAGTGTTTACTCAATGCATTGGCCAAAGACCCCACCCCACAAAGCCCCCACATTTGAACTTCGTATAATTTCAGGCAAAGATTATTTGTAAAATCAACAAGGTCAGAAACAAGGCTAATGTGGTTCTTCTAGAGTGATGTGTACAAACAAAGGAGGTATTCTGTTATGTGACACTCAAAGTGCATAACGATACAATACTCTTATTCTAATTTCATACCATCTTTTGGAGAATCTGCAGATTTGGCCACAGCTATCGTCTTTGATGATGGACTTTGGTCATGACAAACCTGATGCAAGAAGTTTATGGATTTTCCTATTAGGAGAACCTAAATATAAATGCAAGGCATCTTCAGAAGTTATTTTTTAAAGGTTTTATAAAGAGAAACAGTACATTTTCAGCAAGTATATTTCACTTACTAAGTCAGCATAAATAAATAGCACACTATTTTTATTTCTCAACAGTCCTTCATCAAAAGATTCAAGGACAGTTGTGACTAAAGTTCACACAATGTATAAATACAATTTACACCCAACAAATAAACATAATGCAAACTTACAAAAAGTGAACTGAAAACCTGGAGGTGGGGGGAGAGACCCTAAAAAGCAGAAGAGGACAAAAGTCCAAAAATCACCTGAATCTAGAATGCCTGAGCAAGCTGAAAAGCTTGTCCTGTTGGCGTCCAAAGGGCATTCCAAAGTCAAGGCACCATTACAGAAAAGGCTCCTCTTTTGTGGGAGTGCAATATGCCTCTTATGAAGAGGATACTTGGTGCATGGCCACTGCAGGAGATCTTAAGCCACAGATAGGCTAGTATGGGAAGAGGTGCTGTTTCAGTTACAGTCACACCTCAGGTTACAGATGCTTCAGGTTGCGCAATTTCGGGATGCGCATCGTGCCGAACCCGCAAGTACCGGAACGGGTTACTTCTGGGTTTCGGTGCTTTGCGCATGCGCAGAAACACCAAAACACAACCTGCGCGTGTGCAGACTCAGTGCTGCGGGTTGCGAACGTGCTTCCCACACGGATCACGTTCGCAACCCAAGCATCCACGGTATATGGGTTCCAAGCCATTTAGGGCTGTTCCAAGATAAGCACCAGCCCCTTAAACTTAGCTCAGAACTGAACAAGCAGCCAATGCAGATCTCTCAAGATAGGCATAAACATGAACAACTCTGGTTGCACTCATCAATATTCCAGCAGCTGAGTTCTGCATGTCATCTTTAAGGACAACCCCACGTACTATGGTCATCCAGCTGGGAGGTTCGTGGGATCACCATGACTAGGCTATCCCTGCTCACTTTCACCAGCATGTAAAAACCAAACCAAGGCAGATATTAAAACAAATGATATTCAGAAGAACTGCTGTGCATTCCAACTGTGTTTTCTAGACTGAGAGATATATTTTAAATATTCTGATGGAAATCACAGGTGAGGAGAAACACCTATCATATCGGCCCACTAGTGTAAAAAGGCAGCCATGAAGGAGGCCCACAGCAAAGTCAGCAACAGTCAGGAGCATTCAGCTCAGTTTAAGGGTTAGTTTCTTGCCAACACAGAGATCATTAGGATGATCTGATAATTTACCATAAGAAATGATACATGGGTGCAAGTCCTGGGAAGACCTGATCTGATCCCGGCCTTGCAGGATTTTTTCCACCTGGCCTAGGAGGGTGGGGCCCCGACGGACTTCAGCTACAAAAGCTGAAGCTGCTGAAGAGACTTTTGGGCTGCTTTATCGTCTAGGTGGCTTTGTTGTGGAGGTGTGTCGCTGTTGTTATTATTTATATTAATTTTTTGTATCTTTATTTTGGATCATCTTATGGTTTAGGTGGAAATGTAAGGTAAAGGTAAAGGGACCCCTGACCCTTAGGTCCAGTTGTGGCCAACTCTGGGGTTGCAGTGCTCATCTCGCTTTTACTGGCCGTGGGAGCTGGTGTACAGCTTCCGGGTCATGTGCCCAGCATGACTAAACCGCTTCTGGCGAACCAGAGCAGCACACGGAAACGCCGTTTACCTTCCTGCCAGAGCGGTACTATTTATCTACTTGCACTTTGACGTGCTTTTGAACTGCTAGGTTGGCAGGAGCAGGGACTGAACAAAGGGAGCTCACCCCGTCGCAGGGATTCGAACCGCCGACCTTCTGATCAGCAAGTCCTAGGCTCTGTGGTTTAACCCACAGCGCCTTAATTCTGTACTTTCTGATGTTTTATTCATTGTTATGATTACTTTTGTCATGTCTGTACGTAATTTTTTATACAGCAAGCCACAGTGATCATGGTTTTTAACTTTGGAAAAGCAGTACATTATACAAATAACATGATTGACTGAGTGCTAAGAAAGGTCTATTTGTATGAATTCTGATTCACTGTGCCCCTGTCTGGAGCCATACTTATGTCTAAAGTACAAAGAATGGTCCCCTCTGCACTTGTATGTCTGTTATTAATAGCTGAAAAAGTCAATCTAGAAATAAGGGGGAAAGTCCTTTTCCTTCATACCTTTCTTGAGTGATCCATTGTAATAAAAGAAGGAATCATGGACTTCCGCAATGTGTATTTGTCGTGCCACAACCGATCTGTTTTCACTGCAGGATCTGAAGCTACAAAGAACTGTGAACACAAAATTTAAAAATACTTAATTTTTTTTTAAAAAAGCATCAGTGCTATGTATACATTTTAAGACAGAGAATCAGAGAGACATCACTTAGGTAGAGACAGAAACCTTCCTTTTCGAAAGCTATCAGAAATAGTATCAGCTGGGATGTTATGTGCATAATGTATAAAGCACCACCAGCTGTTTGTTCTAATACGTACAATTAAACGTGAACCACAGTATAGACAATAACCAGTCTTTTAAGACTCACCAGGAAAATTCACCTAAGCCACATGCTAGTTATAAGCTACTAATGCACTTTTAAATAATTTGTAAGTTCACTGCGCCCCACTGTTTCAGGTCAGCAGCATTTTGATACTGAAACACATGGATCTGAAATGTAGAGTGGATAAAGTGTCTCAGAGTTGTGGCATATGCTAAAATCATTTAGCAGCGTGATACAGTGCAATCTGAACCAAAATACATTAGTCACATAAGAATGACACAGCAATGACTTCACTATAACTAACAACACTTCCAATACAGCTCATTACAGTGGTACCTCGGGTTAAGAACTTAATTCATTCCGGAGGTCTGTTCTTAACCTGAAACTGTTCTTAACCTGAAGCACCACTTTAGCTAATGGGGCCTCCCGCTGCCACCGTGCCGCCAGAGCACGATTTCTGTTCTTAACCTGAAGCACTTTTTCTGGGTTAGTGGAGTCTGTAACCTGAAGCGTATGTAACCTGAAGCGTATGTAACCCCAGGTACCACTGTATATAATGCCAACTGCATGAGACCCTTCAGTCAAATAAATGTGACACTTCCTTATTCAGCTCTTATGTTCCAGGTGCAAACAAGGTATGCATGGAGGCCGTGGGAAAGAGAACAGGGGTAGATTCATTCAAAAGTGCCCTAGAAACCAGATGTAAAACTTGAAAACATGACAACTATGCTAGAAAACAATACTAATGCATTAATATAAAAAAGCAGATATAACATGCTTTTTTTTAAAAAAAAAATCAGCTTCTTAAATTTATTACCATAGTCCCCTTTGGCAACCGGCATAGAGCTTTAATTGGAGTATTAATGAGAAAAATATAATTTCAAAATCCATCAGACAATTCAATCATCTTTGGGAGTTATAAAAGCCCTTATTTTATTACCAGGGCAAAGTAACATGCAATTAATGTATTTAGAAAACATCTAGTAAAAAATACAAAGAGAGAGAAGAGCATTTTATAATTAATCCCGTGAAAACGAGATCTTGGGAAGGGTGAAGGAAACCAAGGTCAGAACATAATTGCAATATAATTATTTTATTGATTCACTGTACCCATTCAAGGTTCTTTGAGTTTTGTTATTATATCTTGTATAGAAAGGAGTGCAGGAGAAATGGGAAATCATGGTACAATCTAACTGATGAACAAATGCCAAGGCCTTCCAACCAACAGATAAAAAGGGTGATTTTCTTACGGGGAAATTAAGAGCTTGTTTACAAAGGCAATCAGTATCCCAGAGGGTAAGTGCTAGGATATGATGGAGGGGAACCCACACATTCATATGCCCCATTGTAATTAACCTCTCTTTTTTCTAAAGGCGCTATATGACAAGCTTATTGTAGGGGTCGTATTCGCTAGAATATAGTCACTACAGTAGAGTTTATTGGGGCTTTCACCCAAGGGATTTATACAACTCATGGAAGTTTATTTTGTTGATAAAAGTTCCAAAGAAGTTTATATTGTAAAAACTGATCTCACTGATGCAAAAAAAGCAGTACAGGGTAAAATGATCATCTAAGTCTAGTCTGGCCTGGGCATAAACTGAAGTCACATCTCAAATCTATCGCTGGCTCTTCTTTACCAGATTTATGTGGGAATGAATGCTTCAGCCCAAAGCAATGACATGTGACTTACTACACTGCACTGCTACTAGTCAGCTGATATAGTCAATCCTGACCACTTATTTACTACTTCACCAAAGATTTAACACCAGGCCATCAAGAAATGCTGGCATAGTTAAGAATGAAACAAAATACATGTTCTACCTGTGATATTTTACTACTGGTAAGGTAAGGTAAGGTAAGGTAAGGTAAGGTAAGGTAAAGGACCCCTGGGTGGTTCAGTCCAGTCAAAGGCAACTATGGGGTTGCGGTGCTCATCTCACTTTTCAGGCCAAGGAAGTTGGTATTTGTCTGCAGACAGCTTTCCGGGTCATGTGGCCAGCATGACTAAACTGCTACTAGCACACGGAAGACCGTGACGAGTGCCAGAGCACATGGAAACGCCGTTTACCTTCCCACTGCAGTGGTACCTATTTATCTACCTGCACTGGTGTGCTTTCAAACTGTTGGCAGAAGCTGGGACAGAGCCACGGGAACTCACCCCATTGCGCAGATTCAAACCGCCAACCTTCTGATTAGCAAGCCCAAGAGATTCAGTGGTTTAGACAACAGCGCCACCTGCGTCCCTTTGTTACCACTGGACTCTTGTTTTGCAAGCACAAAGAACTGGACACACCAAACTAACCCCATCGTTCTTTGGATTCTGCCCACAGTGTCCAAACTGAAGTGATGCACAAGATCTTCACATGCAACTCTATTTCCAGTATAAATGTCAACTTTTTCTGCCTAGTCATGTCTCCTCTTAATTTTCTACAGCGTAGGTTCAATTCCACAATTGTGAATGAAGTGTTTCAGTGGCTTAGTTTTCCCCAAAATGGGAAACGGAAAGCAGACCTCATTTAGTGAACAGTTTATAGAACTTACTTCATGGTAGGTGTCCTCCAATTCCCCATCATAAATCCAACGATAAAGGAAATTCAAGACAGGATGCGACACAAGGCCAAGAATATGCTGCACCAGGGATCTCATATAGGGGTCGCCTGTTTTACTGTAGGCATGAACAGCTGATGCAAGTTCACCACCTTTTCTTCCTGGAGAAACATGACACACAGAGGAAAATTTAAACATACATTTTCACCTACCTGGAAAACTAATGCTACATCTGCAGCTTTGTCATACACCAAATTTCATTACGAAGCAGCTATCTGGCGTTTGAAGAGCATTCTTCAAAGGCAAAGGCAAATTTACCATTGTGCCTAATATTCCTTTTGCGGGAGTTCAGAGAAGTTGGAAGAGCACCAAAATTGCTAAGAGATTGCCATAGCTACAAGTAAAAATAGCGCACAGAGCACAAGAAGCAGAGCACTAATGTCTACTTCATTAGAGCCTTCTTTAGAGCGGGAAATGCTTCATAATTATTTCATCCACATGGGAAGACAGGGAATGGAAAGGCAGCTCTTTGGTTCCTCTAGAGATCTTCTGGACTGAGTGAGAAAGTGGATCTGATAGCATGATGAAGTAGCCACTGGCCAGGGCATTCCCCCCCCCCCAATGCTATAGAGCAGTGGTAGGAAACATGTGGTCCTCCAGATGTTGTTGGACTCCAATTCCCATCGCCTCTGACCCTTAGCTGTGCTGGTTGGGGTTGATGGGAGTTGTAATTCCACAATAGTTGGCAGGCCACAGGTTCCCCACCTGTGCTGCAGAATGAAAATATGCCCCCCCCCCGCCTCCATACTTTAATAAAGGGTCAAAGAAGCAACTAGAGTGCCTCTCTCTATCTTCAACTATCCTGACAGGGAGAAAAAAAATAGTACGCTGGTATCTTCCCCACCATAAAGAGGTCGCTATGCTGGCAAGTTTATCACCTGGATCTATGGGACGGGCAGGCTGCAAGCAAAAATGCATATACCGTATTTTCCCGTGTATAAGACTAGGTTTTCCCCCTAAAAATAATGTCAAAAATTGGGGGGGGGGCATCTTATACACAGATATATCTCCTGAGTCCCCAAAAATAGGGGGCATCTTATACATGGGGGGCGTCTTATAGACAGAATACACAAAAAGGAAAATGGAAATGGAAACTAAACACACTTCCTTTAAAATTTTGAGAGCCATCTACATCTTGTGAAGTTAAGTGAGGATAGTTTCTGTATTCTGCTAAACAATCTTTCCTAGGGCCAGTGGACATGTAACACTCCCGAGGCCTTAACTATGGTTTACAGGAGACCACAGAAACACACGCTGCCTTCAACAGCCGCAGTTCTTTGTTGGAAGAAAGGGGTTATGGCATCGTACCTGGTAGCCAGAAGCTAGGCATTCTATTTCTCAGGGTGGCAGGGAAAGGTAAGGTGAACCAAGACTTCAGTACTTTTTAACCTTGCCTGCCTGCAGAGACAGTTGTGGGAGGGAGCCCCTTCAGGGTCCCAAACAAGCAAATGTGGCTGTTTTCCGGTGGAAGCCACCATAACATGTAGTTACAGTCCAGGCTAGAAGGGGAAGGCAGGAAGCATGTATTCCCAAAGCCAATGCCTTAAACATGAGAGATTATGAGCACTCATCCAGTGCCTGCCTTTAAAGCTTATACCAATTACCAAAATACTCCCTCAGTCACTAATAGAGATGAACAGTCTTAAATCAACCACGTAATAATCTCACTTTTAAGTGCAAAACATATGAGATGCAAAACTCTACCAATAGTGCCACCATAAGGGTAATTATACGTAGTAAAAAGAAGTTATGATGAATGCATGCAGTGCTTTCAGCTACAGAGATAAATGGAATTATTTGAACGGTAAGTTAACTCCATCTATATCCACTGGAATGATATCTACATGTAAAGGTTCTTAGAATCCTCTATTTCTGCACACACATCCTTCCCAATAGTAATACTATTAATGCAATTTCATATTTCTACCATTTTAACATTCATTTTCACGCCATGTGCAGTTGTAAATATCTACCGACAAACCTTGACAGTGGTCAACAAGTGCTGCAAGTGTCTTCAATCTTATCTTAGGATCGTATGTCCAAACTAAGAGACGCCGAAGTGTTAAACTACTCTCAATCCCCAAATTTACACCTTGATCATCTTCTACCTGCAACTAAGAACAACAAGGAGCAAAGAAGAAGATTTAATCAATAATAGAAGCCCTTCAAGCTTTCCTCTACTACAAGCTTTAATTTCTAACCCCAGATATACACATGCCTAATATGTTTTGGCATTTCAAAAAAATAATGCTTAGATTGAAAGAAATGTTACAGTCATAATATAAAGAAAGGGAAGGGTAACTGAAAGCTATAATTTGAAAAGAAATAAAAAAGCAGATAAATACAAAATGATGAATGGCAGGACAGCGAGAGAATTCTGAAAGAAAAGAAATTTCTTTTGTAAGAGTTCACCATAAAGTTTCAACAGTATTACTGTAAAAGCAGTATGATTGTAACATAATTTTGTAAACATTTCTGTTAGCTAAATACATGGAAATTATTACATAGCAAACTTTCAAATAAGTAAAAGGTTTACAGGCTCATTTGCCCATGCATAACAACATAAGCAACATATAGAGTATGTTAGGAAACAGAAAGAAGTGCCATAGTTACAAAAATGTGCTATCCTGGAATCAGCTCTTGTTCTTCACAGGTAAGTAGCTATTTTACAAGCCTGTCACAGATGCAAATAGTTTATAAAGTCATATTTTGCAACTAACTTGTTGGACTCAAGCAAAAAACAGAAGTAATTATTTACCTGCGAGTGTAAAACAGACAGTAGCCTGTAGTATTCTTTGAGTTCCTGGTTTAAGGCAGCACAAAAACTCTGTAAGACAAGAACAAAAGGAATCAGTTCATATACATTCTAAAGAGCTCTGAATGCCTTGCATACAACCTGACCACTGATTTTGGGTCTCTGCATAAGCTTCACAGCAAGTTAATCTTTAAAACTCAAGAGGTCATACAAAAGCACTCCCAAGTGGCAGGAAATGTTTCAGTTCAATGGGGTGGGGAGTATAAAGAGCCACTGGGTGACTAATAAAAACAAACTCCTGCAGAGTTATTAAGATAAAATTTGCCACTAAGCTATAACTGTGTTCATTCATTAGAAATGTACAGATAGTACATAGCTGTCAATGTTTCCCTTTTTTTAAAGGGAAATTCCCTTATTCCAAATAGGATTCCTTGCAAGGAAAAGGAAAAGTTGACAGCTATGAGAAAGTAAGTGTTCTGGACAAAATACAAAATCAAACCAAATGAGAAACTGGTAAAATAAACTCAAATAAAACCCATAACAAAAACAATTAAGGCTGCACATGGGCTGCCTTTAAAGGCATTCAGAAACAGGAGTTGCAGCAGCCAGAATAACCACTGGGCCCAGAAGATCACACCACATATAAACTGTTCTGGCCCAACTGCAGCAGCTGCCTATGTACCGGCATTTTCTGGGCCAATTCAAAGTGTGGGTTTCAAACTATATGGCTTGGGACCAAAATACCTAACAGAACTTCTCTCCCAACACAAACCAACCTGTGCATTAAGATCCACATCAGAAACCCTCCCCCATGCGCTTCTGCTCCCCATCCCAGCACCTGAGACTGTTGCCTCATTCTGCATAATAAGAAGAGACGAAGTACCCGCTGGGTCAGGCCAGCTGGCTATCTAGTACAGCATTCTGTTCCCACAGTGGCCAACCAGATGCCTGTGGGCAGCCTGCAAGCTGAGTGCAATAGCACTCTGCCCACCTGTGGTTCCATCAACTGGTATTCAGAAGCATGAATCCTCTGACAATAGAGGTAGAACATTGCTGTTGAGGATAGTAGCCACTGACAGCCTTGTTCTTCATGAATTTGCCTAATCCTCTTTCAAAGCCATCCAGGTTGGTGCCATCACTGCCTCCGGTGTGAGCACGCTCCATAATTCAGCCGTGTGTGGCATGAACTACTTTTATTTGTCATGAATATTCCAACATTCAGCTTCACTGGAGATCCACAAGTTCTAGTGTTATTTCCTGTCTATTGCCAGGTCTCTCATCCCATACCACACCAGTAACAACCTGTCAAGCAAAACAACAACAACAAACGAAATAAGCAAAACCAAATATTTTGAAGACTTCTGGGTTTTGCCCACATACCTGACCCACTAATCCAAATGCACGTTCCACGCTCCTCTGGTCAGTATACTTTCTTATTTTGTTATGCAGCCACCCTAATTCAGCAAGCCGGCTTGTTGTATCTCTCAGAGACTTGGAAATGCTCACCTAAAGTATTAAGAAATAAATGATGAACAAATAGTTAGAAGACTGGCATTAAATAAGCGTAGGATGAAACAAGCTCTAATGAACAAGATAAGGCATAAATCCAATTTTCCACTAGAACCTGACAAGGTGTTGATCACATTCAGTATTGTTGATCTTCAACAGAAAGAATATTCTATTAAGCAGTTACTTCTAAATGAGGAACAGAACCAGGCATGAGAACAAACAGGTCTTATGCCAGACATTTCCATATCCACTATAAATCTATTATGGCGAGACTCAAAATGGATTTTTTACTTTTGTCCTGCTCTCTAAATTGTAATCTTGCAGCTAGAAATTATGTTATTACAGATTTTGTAAGCTGCTCTAAGAGTCTTTTTTGCCTTAAGAGTGGAGTAAAAATGTTTTAAGCAAATTAAACAAGTAAGTTCGGATGGTTCATAATGTCAGATGTAGCAAGTCACTGAGAGTCTACAGCTCTACGCACCGTGGAAAATATGGCCCTCTAGATGTTGGGCTCCAACCCTCATCAGCCCCAGGCAGCATGACCAATGGTCAAGGAAGGAGTCCAACATCTGGAGGGCCAGATTCCCTGTGCCAGCCCTCTGTGTTCCCTGGACCAGTTTATTATTGGTTCTCTAGCTTCTTATTCCTAGAAAGCACTATTGTCTCCAAATGAGTAGCGTTTCAACTACTTCCCATGACTCAGTCTAAATCATTCTATGGGAAGCGACCTTCAGTTACGTCTGTGGCTCCTGAAGTAATCCTCACATTTTATACACTGACCCTTAAAGAAGGAATGCCTCTCTCAAATGCTCTAACTAAACTCTCTTCCTCAGGCTGCCTCCAATTTCCTTCTATATACTGTTGCTTGACTGGATTACACATAAGTAATCATTTTTTAAAAATATGTACAGTGGTGCCCCGCAAGACAAATGCCTCGCAAGACAGAAAACCCACTAGACGAAAGGGTTTTCCGTTTTTGAGCTGCTTCGCAAGACGATTTTCCCTATGGGCTTGCTTTGCAAGACGAAAACGTCTTGCGAGTGTTCCGATTTTTTTTCGCTTTCCCCCCCCTTTTTCTAAGCCGCTAATCCGCTAATAGCCTTTTAGCCGCTAATCCGCTAAGCCTTTAATAGCCGCTAAGCCTTTAATAGCCGCTAAACCGCTAATAGCGCTAATCCGCTAATAGGGTTGCTTTGCAAGACGAAAAAACCCCTAGACGAAGAGACTCGCAGGATGGATTAATTTCGTCTTGCGAGGCACCACTGCATCTCACCCGTATAGGCTGACAGCTTGAAGTGAGTTTTTTAAATACAGGGCTATCTGAAAAACATGTTATTTCTATAAACTACCCTCCTAAGCTCCACAGATAAAAGTCCCTGGAAAACAGTCTCTGATAAATCTTGGAGATTCATATGGGAACAGGTGGTTCTGCGGTTGTGGCCAAATGTTCAATGCCCTTCCAAGGACATTGTTGCTATCTTGTAGACACCAGGCAAAGTCTGTTCATTTGGGCTTTTGTTTGGTAATGATTTAATTCACTGTGGGCTTTTTGCTGTGGGTGGATGAGATGAGAATGCTGCTCATAATATTGCTGTTAATAATGCTTTTAGGGATATTTTTATTGTTCTTTTTACCATTTAACTGTGTATTAAGTGCACTTCTGATTTTTATCTGTTGTTTTATGTTACTGGTTTACTGCCAACTGCCTTAGATGCCAACAATGATAGAAACATTTTAAAAAAAGCAAAATTAAAACCAAGGCAAAAGAATTATTGAAAAGAGTGGATATACTGAACAGTTTCCCCTCCCTCTCCCTGTGTGCAGACTATGTATATAAAACAGGTATAAGATCTTTACTGTACCTTTCCGTCTACTTTGTAACAGTTCTCTGAATTGAACATTTTGATGATTTTGCCATCTATGCCCTGGAAGACGTATAAAATGTCTCTCACAAGATATGCCTCTGTTATTTCAACAGAGCCTGAAAAGTGGGGGGGAAACAAACAGATTAAGCTACATACAGGATATTTAAGAATTATGTTTGCCATTTTAACAGCCAAAGCCTAACTATATTTAGTTCGAAATATGACCATTGAGTTCAATCAAGCTCGCTCGATTCTTCAGGGTATAAAGGTAAAGGTAAAGGGACCCCTGACCGTTAAGTCCAGTCGCAGACGACTCTAGGGTTGCGGCGCTCATTTCGCTCTGTAGGCTGAGGGAGCCGGCATTTGTCTGCAGACAGCTTCTGGGTCATGTGGCCAGCATGACTAAGCTGCTTCTAGCGAACCACAGCAGCGCACGGAAACGCCGTTTACCTTCCCACCAGAGCGGTACCTATTTATCTACTTGCACTTTGATGTGCTTTCGAACTGCTAGGTTGGCAGGAGCAGGGACTGAGCAACGGGAGCTCACCCCATCACGGGGATTGGAACCGCTGACCTTCTGATTGGCAAGCCCTAGGCTCTGTGGTTTAGACCACAGCGCCACCCGCATCTCTTCAGGGTATAACTGCATAGAATTCCAGTCCTAAAGTGAGTCAGCAAACAGGAGCACAGTTCCAGATTTACTATTATTTTGATATCTAAAACCAAATCAATATTTCAGACCAAGTGATATCCAATTTCTGAAATATTTTTTTGCTACAAAAATAACCACTACATCTATGTAAACAAAGCAAACTTGATACTTTACAGCCTTGGGCCAGTTTAAAAATTCATGCAACGAGTCAAACGTTACTCCTAGTAGCCCCAATTTGGGGATGTTTCTACATGCACATCCACTCTTTGCGACTGGAACAGTGGACATTATAACCCAAAGTATTGCCTGTAATAGCCTCCAAAAAAGACTCTTGAGGGTTTAAGTACCTCATTGAACAAGCAGCTTATGACACTTTGTGATGAGGTTTACGCCAACGTTTTCAATGACTTTGTAAAAGCAGCTTCCTGTGTTCCTAGGTCAGACCATTGGTCTAATTAACTACAGTGGTACCTTGGGTTAAGTACTTAATTTGTTCTGGAGGGCCGTTCTTAACCTGAAACTGTTCTTAACCTGAAGCACCACTTTAGCTAATGGGGCCTCCTGCCGCTGCTGCACCACCGGAGCCCGATTTCTTTTCTCATCCTGAAGCAAATTTCTTAACCTGAAGCACTATTTCTGGCTTAGTGGAATGTGTAACCTGAAGCGTATGTAACCCGAGGTACCACTGTATTTCCTACACTGATTGGCAGCAGCTCTGCAGAGTTACAGGCAGGAGTTTCTCCCATACTCAATACGTGCACAAAACCCATCTGCTTTCTTTTTTAAAAAAGCCGTTAATTTGGAATATGAATTTATTTAGTAGCAGCTACATAATATAATGGCAGAATGCATCTGTTCCTTCTGTTACATCTTGCCAGACAGAATGAATGTGGTTTTTTTACTGGCACAACATAAACACAATAAATTAAGAAATGGAGATGGTTTCTCTCTCTCCCCACCCGCTGTCTGCGTAAGCCACTGCTGTCCAAGGCTCTATTCACATCATACTGTATCTGTGGCACCACAATATCAACCAGGTTTTAAGGGTGATGAGGGCTAAAAATAGAGGAACCCCATTAGATTCTCAAAGTGCAGGTTTTGCAGAGGAAGGCAAGAAAATGTTTTATGCAATATAATTTTTTTTGGAAAGTTACTGAGAAAACTCAAGAGTGTTCTACAAGGTCATTTACAGCCAGCTTTTAAAAAACTAACCTCTCTTCTAAATAAAAATTGTACCAATGATTGGGTTAGTGCAAGAATGAACTATAATTTGTTGTAGTGGGATTATAGCAGGCACCTTCTAGTGTTGCTCTTAAATACTTAGGCATACAGTCATACCTTGGTTTTCGAACAGCTTAGTTCCCAAACACCGCAAACCCAGAAGTGGCTGTTCCAGTTTGCAAACTATTCTTGGAGGCCGAACGTCCGACGGGGCTTCCACGGCTTCTGACTGGCTCCAGGAGCTTCCTGCAGCCAATCAGAAGTCATGCTTTGGAAGTCGAACAGACTTCCAGAACGAATTCCATTCGAATTCCAAGGTACAACTGTACTCAGAGTAGCCCCTTTACAGTCAATGGACTAAAGATTCTTAAGTTCAGTGAAGGCAGTGGATAAACTGTTATAATGCCTAATATTTGATACCACTCTCAGTGACAAATTCCACTTTATTACACATCTATACAAATTCAGCGTATCTTCTTTAGAGTGCATAGTGTTGATACTGATTTCCAGCAATATGATCAGAATCACTTTGCGCTTTAAACGTAAACAAAAATGGTTTTGAAGTGAAATCATAAATTTCATGCATTTTTTAAAAAATCTATATATCCACATGTAAATATATGTAGCTCAGGCACTGAAGCAAAACCCTCCCCACCACCTAACTCCAGAAATGGGCAAATGCCATGCTTAGCCTTGTTCTTCCAGAGTCCTGTAAGAGAGCAATTGGAAACAAAACTGAAGAGGCAGAAAGCCAACTGATGATCTCAGCACAGGGTGATGCCCATAGGAGGCAGAGCAATCAATTTCAATGATGCCTATAAAAGTAGTTTCTGGAACATGGGAAGAGTTATCCAAGGCAAAAGATAACCAAAATACATGCCTCAAATTCAGAGGTCAACCTCACTGTCCCAGCACCACTTTATGGGTGTTCCCCCAGTGGTGGCAGAGCACACATATGTGACTTTGGTTCTTAGCACATTAGCCATTTCTTTTATGAAGCAAGGACCCAAATAACTTATTTTGGTGGCACACAAAATCACTTAGGTTTCAAAAACAGTTTGCCGTAGGGTATAGTCTGATTATTAGACTAAGGTTCGAACTAAGTGTGACATGACATCATCTAAATCAGGCTTCCTCAACCTTGGGCCTCCAGATGTTTTGAGACTACAGTTCCCATCATTCCTGGCCACTGGTCCTGCTAGCTAGGGATCATGGGAGTTGTAGGCCAAAAACATCTGGAGGCCCAAGGTTGAGGAAGCCTGATCTAAATAACTCAAAGCAGCCTTACAATGCTGGAGTTTAAGCCAGAGATTGAGAGGGGTTAACCCTTTCCCTTCCAACTGTTCTTCAGCTCAAAAGTGCCTCCCCAAAGCTATTTTTATACCTACAGCCAGGGTACGGGGAGGGAAATGAGAAATAGGTGCAGATGCATTCCCCCCAAACTATCATTCCTCAGCTTAATCCCTTAAATTACTTTTGGTTTTCTGCTGGTTGTTGTTTTTTTTAAAAAAAATGGGTAAAAAAACCATGAAGCTTCATATAGTTTGAGCCTCAGGAAATATCTGAATACGGGGGGGGGGGGGTATATTTATGCTGCAATCCAATACCCTCTTACTTGGAAGTAAGTTCCAATGACATTATTAAGGCTTTCTTTTGAGAATACATACATACATACATATTTATATTTATAATAATAATAATAATAATAAATTTTATTTATATCCCGCCCTCCCCAGCCAAAGCCGGGCTCAGGGCGGCTAACAACAATCAAATAATCAGTCAAATAATCACACAATCTAAAATATTTCATTATAAAATTAATTAAATCAAATTGATGGCAACCAATTATGCAGAATTATGTGCAGGTTGCCAGAGGAGGGAGTCAGGCTGCGCCCTGACCAAAGGCCTGGCGGAACAACTCTGTCTTGCAGGCCCTGCGGAAAGATGTCAGGTCCCGCAGGGCCCTAGTCTCTTTTGACAGAGCATTCCACCAGTTTGGAGTGGAATATAAATATATTTATATTTATATTTATATTTATATTTATATTTATATTTATATTTATATTTATATTTATATTTATATTTATATTCATTCTGCGCTGACCAGCAAAACACAGGAGGAAGAAAGTGGGCAGACTTCAGCTATTTGGAGATACCTGAATCAGCCGTTTGCGTAGTGAGGTCTGGGTATGATTCTTTGTGTTCAGGTAGCTAAGATTTCAGACAACTAGCGTTCCTATAGCAGAACCTGTGCGTACACAATTTTCCTGGGAATTGTTATCAGCTGGTAGGTATCAAGGTCAAAGCAGAAACATCCTAATCTGAGTTAAGCACTGTGACGCAAGAATACAGAGAATGAACAATGAAATATGTTTTTCTCACCCGTTATGTCCCCTTCCCGCCTTGACCTTGGCAGATTACGTGAAACAGTGGTTGAGAGCCCTTTTGAGGTAGAGTTCTGTAATGTATGCTGGCCTGCGGTTAAAGTCCAGGCAAGTCGTGCCCCCAGCTGCTGCCGAAGGCAATCTCCCACGCCTGCACGTTGATAGGATTGTCTGCAGAAATAAAAGCTATAATGTAGCTATTGAGTTGTCTTACTTATAGCAAAACTACTTATATTTCTGCGAAATTTCAGCTCAAAAAAATAGGCAGATGCAGAAGGCATTATCATGACCAATTATCTTTGAGAATGCATTTAGAAATTCACCATTTTGCAGTTCTTGACAGTTATATAGAAAAGGTAGTTGTTGCATGCCTACTAATGTTGCAACAGAGTACACGAAGCACCTCAGAAATTTCAGCTACCCATTCAAAGCCAGATGATTCCAACTATGGCTAAAGAAGCCCTGCAAATACAAAAGAATTGTTTGGAAATAATTCCTGGTAAATATTTGCAGTGGAAAAATTGCTAATTTCTAAAACAATCGTAAAAATAAAGGCTTTCTTACCTCAGCAGGGTGCCCATGATTGTTCTACAATTTTGAGACCAGCCAAAAAGTTGCTTCAGCTTAATGTTCTGACATCTCTAATAGGTCAATGCAGATAGCAAAGCAATTGCTCTTATTTTATTTTACTAACTCAGCCCTACTCATGGAAACAGATGTTTCTTACCTTGAATTCTCATGGATAAGCATCATCATATTTGGGTTAGCACCTTATTTTGGGTACAGTCAGGGTCAAGTTGCTAAGATATACCATGGGAAAGGGCAAGCCAGCTTCCCAGATCAGGAGCAGCAAGATAAGCCCGCTAAGCTTATTAAGACTTATCCAACACCAAACATTTCTGAAACAAATTGTTCAGGAAAATATATTTCAGACCAGCTAGGACATCCCTAAAAGTTGTTGATGTTGTTTTTGCACTCTTGGATCTCAAATTGAGCTGCAAGTTTCAGGAAAGTGGGACGACTGCCTCTGGTATTTCAAAAATATGGGAATCAAAAAGTAAGATAGATTTTCAGCTCTCCCAGTCATCATATATGGAACATACAAAGGCAATTGCCCCTCAGGACGACATCCTAGAATGTTGTTAGTGAAAACAAAGATCTTCCAGACATAAACTCAGAGCTTTCTCTACAAGCACCTAAAATCTGCTATCACCCTATTCCAATACAGTGGTGCCCCGCAAGACGAACGCCTCGCGAGACGAAAAACTCGCAAAACGAAAGGTTTTTTCGTTTTCGAGTTGCCTCGCAAGACGAATTTCCCTATGGGCTTGCTTCGCAAAACGAAGCTTGCCCCGCAAGCTCCGGGGACAGCGCGTCTTCCCCGCTGTCCCCGGACCTCTTTTGAAGCGAGGGGCAGCGGGGAGAAGCGATCTTCTCCCCGCAGCCCCTTGCTTCAAAAGAGGGGACAGAGCGGCGCTTCCCCTCTGTCCCCGGACGGTCTCCATAGGAACGCACTGATTGATTTTCAATGCATTCCTATGGGAAACCGTGCTTCGCAAGACGAAAAACTCACAAGAAGAAAAAACTTGCAGAACGGATTAATTTCGTCTTGCGAGGCACCACTGTATGGTGGTTTAGAAATGAAAATGAGTAGAAAAGCCTCCCATAACTCCCATAAGAGAGGAAGAGCCAGATCTCAACACTTCTTTTGTCCTTATGGAAGGCTCATGGGCCCTTATTGGCTGACAGAACCTCTGGGAAACCAATAGGAAGAAAGCACTAGGATTAGTCACCCAGAAGCACTGGTTGAGAGTTAGCTCCCTTAGTGGCATAGGGCAGCTACAGGCTTCATAGGAGTTCACATTAAAAATCAGTTCTTTTCCCTTATAAGGTCCCATGAAAGGAATTTGCAAGTGGCAATGTGCCTGCAGTGCCACTGTGAGGCATTGAGAAGGAAAAGCAAGCAAGAGCAACCACAATTCTTCCTGAATTCCCTGGAACTTAAAGGCAGGAGAAGAAAATGCTGGCCACCCCCCCCCAAAAAAAGCTGAACCATAAGCACAAAACCACTAGTTTGGTGTACAAGGTTTGGAAGCCTCTTCCTTCGATATTCTAGTAGCTTGACCTCATAGCCAAGATCTATCCCCAATGTGATGACTACTTCCCCGTGGCACTTTGGGATAATGCCATGTTGCAAAAATTCTGCCTTGGTGCTGGAGCAAACGCAATTGTCATTGAATGATTTCAAGCAAAAGTTTTGCCTGAAATTCAGCTCTTTGGAGGAAAGGCATGATATGCAAGCCATAAATAAACAAGTACCAGCAATTATGAACACATCGCTTTTATATACCCTCTCTCTTTTTCCTTTCCCTAGCTATACTTGCACCTGCCTTCATTAGAAGGTATCAGGGAGGGGGAGTTAGCAAGTATATCAAAAGGTGACTTATAAAGAACCATAACTTCCTTTCCAGCAACAAAGGCTGGATCTGGACACATCAAAGAAGTGTTTCAGTTTAAAGCATTGTAAAGTTAAACAGGGAAAACAGGTAGAGAAAAATGGGACTCCATGTCGCCATCTGGTGGCACAATGTTATATCGCACATACAACACATATAAATTGCTTTTTCTTTACCAGTCTAGCAGAGTCCAAAGAATGACCAGTCTTCTTGAAATTCAGCTAAGAACTGTTTACTTTCTTCATATTCTAACCAAGAATTAAGGTTGGACTCCTGTTTTACATAACCTTTGACCAGCAGAAGACAGAGTGTCTCTGTGTTGTCTTGTAGACAACACTAGTGTGGTCCAGAGAGAGGGGGGATAGCTGCCTTTGATCAATAAGACTTTCAATACAGTCTTATGCGCATTTACTCAGAAGCACGTCTTGCTAAGTTCAATGGGGCTTTCTCCCAGGTAAGTGCACTAACCCCTCAGAGGCTTTCCCCCCATAACTACTTTGAATCAATGTATGGTCTTAGGCAGGCTTCCTCAAACTCGGCCCTCCAGATGTTTTGAGACTACAATTCCCATCATCCCTGACCACTGGTCCTGCTAGCTAGGGATCATGGGAGTTGTAGGCCAAAAACATCTGGAGGGCCAAGTTTGAGGAAGCCTGGTTAGGTATATTAACTACAGCAGTTCCACCAACCCTGAAGGACGGCTATTCCCAAAAAACACTGAAGCCCTCTGCCATGTTCCTTTGCTTTCAGATGTTAGGCAGACAGTGGCTGGGGAGGGTCTTTTAAGCAGTGGTGACCTATCTATGGAATCTTCTTCTCACATAGGTTTGCCTGGAAACTACTTGGATGTCTTTCAAAAAAATAATTGTAACAGCTTTAATTCCCTCTGAAATGTTTTTATTGCTCTGTTGTTTCCGCTGTTTGTTCTAACTGCTGCTTTCTTTAATCTTTTTTTGGACCTGCCATTGATTTTGCTATTTTAGCATATGCCACCCTAAGAAGCACTGAGATGCAGGATATAGAATAAGCTTAAATAAAAGTCAAATTGACCTATGGTACAAGGTTAAGACGACAGCTGCCATGCAGGCCAGTTTCGTTGAACAGCAAGCCTTCACTGTCACCTCTGACTGCTATATATTGAAACAGGTCTCTCTGCACGGTTATCGGCAACATGAAAAATGTTCATTTACCCTGGAAGAAATGACTGCGGGGTTGGTGTTGGCCCATTTGGGGCATACATGCCAAGGCTGCTGATTCCACTACTCCCCATACTGGCAGAATTCTGGCCAGACTGAGCATTCCGGTCTTGGTAGTTCAAAGGCAGGCTCTGGGGCCGGGCGTAGTAATATGGAGTTGAGTGGGCATCCCGTGGCAGTGCTTGAGCAAACAGGGAGGCGAAATTTGATACCTTGAAGGGAGGGAAAAACAACCCAAAGTTTTAAAATAAACCCATTGCCATTAGCTAAATGACTATAAACACATTATCCTTCTGAAACCGATTGCCTATGTATCTGTTTAAAAATTAAAAATAAAATACAGAATACACTTTTCAGAATAAGCCCCAAACTTTATGAAGAATTTTCTAAACAGATGCTAAACGTTAGTAAGGCTAACCTCTAACATTTCAACTTTACGTTTGTCTCAGTTTTTTACATTGTGAGTTGTAATAATACAGTACTTCAAGGGGTGCTGCTGTTTCCTTCCATATCAACTAGCCTACACGCCAAGATCTTGTGCCAGTGGCCTTCATCTAAATCCCACCTCCATCAGAGGTGAGGTTTGTTCAGACAGACATGCCTGGCACCAACTCTACTATCTTTTATGCGCCAGGCAAAAACTTCTTTATTTAATGTTTTTCTTTTTTATCTTTTTGTATTTTTTTATGTGATAAATGTGAAAATCAATTAAAAAAATTGATTAAAAAAACTTCTTTATTTATCTGGTCATGTTAAAACATTGTTACAATCTTTAGTTATGTTTTGCTTTTATAATTTCACTTTTATTGGCTTTTATTTTTGTTTTCCAGCTTTAATTCTTTTAAATCAGCGTTAAAACGCTGATAAAAAAGGTGGTGTGTGTGTGTGTGTGTGTGTGTGTGTGAGAGAGAGAGAGAGAGAGAGAGAGAGAGAGAGAGAATGCTCCATAAACTCCCTCCCTCCCATCCCTTGAGTGGTTCCCAAGCACCATCTTCTACTAAAGGAAGCCTGAGAAGGAAAAACATTTCTCATGCTTCCCAGAGCCACAGAACGGGGTGGTGGTGGTGGAGGAGGGGTAGACAAAGGAGAGAAAGAAGCTTATTTCTCTGCTTTGTGTCTGCCTACCTCCTCGCTGCCCCTTGCCAGAAACGAGAGAAGATTTCAAAATGCAGACTTATTTTCTGTTGCTTTCTGTAGCAGTGGCAGCAACCTCGAGCATCAGAGGTTGAAAGGATCATCACAGGGCAGCTCTGATGTTCTCTTTTCCACCTCATGCCACCTGTGACTGGCCGGCCATTACTTCTGATGCCTTCTTCACCCCTGCATTGCTCTTGCTGCTGCTCTTTATGTTATTTGACAGTAGCAGATTGATTCTAAGGCCAATTGCAGAGGAGGAAGGAGGACAGTAGCAGTGGCAGCTGGCCTAGGGACCTGAATCCGAGGGGCAGAGGCTCCAGAATGGGCAGGAGGAAGAGCCAGAAGAGCTGGGGGCCTGCTGCAGCCTCTTCTGGCTGTTCAGATCACCTGAGCTGCTCACCCACCAGCTCTTGCCATTCTGTAGTTCACAATGTTGCTTGTCTGTGGCCTAGCAAACTGCAGCTTGGTGGTACTCTTACATGTTCATTACAGTAGTGCCCCGCAAGACGAATGCCTCACAAGACAAAAAACTCGCTAGACAAAAGGTTTTTTCGTCCGCGATTTGCCTCGCAAGACGAATTCCCCTATGGGCTTGCTTCGCAAAACGAAAACGTCTTGCGACTTTGTTTCCTTTGTGCAAAAACCGTTAAAACCAAGGGTGCTTAGCTTGAGCAGCTGCAGTTGCGACTTGGCTTCGAGGAGCAACTGTTAGCACGTGGTTTGGTAGCCTTTTATCAGACTTTGCTCACTTTTGAAGATTTTCCAGAACTTTTCCAGAACTTCTCTTTCATCCATTTGGTAAGTTAAACTTTTATAACTTTTTTGGGGGGGTTTGGATTTTGGGTTGGGGTGTTTGGGATTCAAGGACTTGGTGTTGGGAAGGGGTTTGCGATAATCTGGGGGCTTGTGGGCCTTTTTTTGGAATTTTTATGATTTTCTGTGACCATTGGGCCAGGTTGTTTATTTTTGAAAATTTTTCTGTGTTTGAATTTCTGAGTGCTGGCTGGCTAGGGGAACAGTGGGGGAGGTTTCTGAAGAAATCTGGGGGCTTGTGGGGGGTTTTTTTGGAATTTTTATGATTTTATGTGACCATTGGGCATGGCTGTTTATTTTTGAAATTTTTTTTCTGTGTTTGAATTTCTGAGTGCTGGCTGGCTAGGGGAACAGTGGAGGAGGTTTCTGAAGAAATCTGGGGGCTTGTGGGGGGTTTTTTTGGAATTTTTATGATTTTCTGTGACCACTAGGCATGGCTGTTTATTTTTGAGATTTTTTTTCTGTGTTTGAATTTCTGAGTGCTGGCTGGCTAGGGGAACAGTGGGGGAGGTTTCTGAAGAAATCTGGGGGCTTGTGGGGGTTTTTTTTGGAATTTTTATGATTTTATGTGACCATTGGGCATGGCTGTTTATTTTTGAATTTTTTTTTTCTGAGTTTGAATTTCCGAGTGCTGGCTGGCTAGGGGAACAGTGGGGGAGGTTTCTGAAGAAATCTGGGGGCTTGTGGGGGTGTTTTGGAATTTTTATGATTTTCTGTGACCACTAGGCATGGCTGTTTATTTTTGAATTTTTTTTTCTGAGTTTGAATTTCCGAGTGCTGGCCATGTTGTTATTTTTTGAAATTTTTTTTTGTCTGGGTGGGGAAGCAGTTGGGGAGGGGTTTGCAGCAGTAGGGGAGGGGCTGGGGGAGCAGTTGGGGAGGGGTTTGCAATTTCTGTGTTGTGGGTGGGTTGGTGCGTGTCTGTGGGAGCAGTTGAGGTTTTTGAAGACATTTTTGAAGCCTTTTTGAAGCTTTTCCTAAACTTTTTTTGCAGCCATTTGAGGTTCCTGAGGACTTCCGTGGTTGATTGTTGAAGCTTTTCCAGAACTTCTCTTTCATCCATTTGGTAAGCTAAACTTTTAAAACTTTTTTGGGGGTTTTGGGATTTTGGATTTGGGGTTGGGGTGCTTGGGATTCAAGGAAGGCCTTGGTTCTGGGTTTTAATTTCTGTGTGGTGGGTGGCTGGGTGCTTCTGTATTTTTTGGGTTTGAAGCACATCACTGATTTTTTTTCCTGTTTCTTAGTTTACAAAGGTAGGACCTGTGCTGCCATGGGACCCAAGAAGACTGCTGCTGCGGTGGCCGGCGAGAGGAAGAAGGAGAAGGTGACGCTGGAAATGAAGAAGGACATCATCCGGAAGCACGATGGCGGAATGCGTGTGACGGACATCGCCAGGGAGTACGGCAGGAACCCATCGACCATCGGGACCATCCTGAAGATGAGGGAGAAGATCATGGCGACTGATGCAGCCAAGGGAGTCACCAGGATCATGAAGAACCGCCCAGCTGTCCTGGAGGAGGTCGAGAAGTTGCTGCTCATCTGGATAGAAGAGAAGCAGCGTGCAGGGGACACAGTGTCTGAGGCCGTCATTTGTGAGAAGGCCAAGGCCTTGCACGCAGACCTCGTCCGGGAACAGCCAGGAACCTCAGCCGAGCCAGAAGTCTTCAAGGCTAGCAGAGGTTGGTTTGACCGGTTCAAGACAAGATCTGGCATCCACAGCGTGGTCAGGCATGGAGAGGCTGCCAGTTCTGATGTTCCTGCGGCTGAAGAGTTTGCAGCGGAGTTCCTGGAGCTTGTGAAGACGGAGGGCTACGTTCCGCAGCAGGTCTTCAACTGCGACGAGACCGGGCTGTTTTGGAAGAGGATGCCCAAAAGGACTTTCATCACTCAGGAGGAGTCCAGGCTGCCTGGCCACAAGCCCATGAAGGACTGTCTGACCCTGCTCTTCTGTGCCAACGCAAGCGGCGACCTGAAGATCAAGCCCCTGCTGGTGTACCACTCGGAGAACCCACGGGCCTTCAAGAGACACAAGATCGACAAGGAGCGGCTGAGTGTCATGTGGCGATCCAACAGCAAGGCTTGGGTCACACGTGTGCTGTTTGTGGACTGGGTCAATCTTGCTTTTGGCCCTGCTGTCAAGCAGTACCTGCTGGACAACGACCTGCCGCTGAAGGCTTTGCTTCTGATGGACAATGCTCCTGCCCATCCTAAAGGCCTTGAGGTGGACTTGTTGGAGGAGTTCAGCTTCATCAACATCATGTTCCTGCCGCCTAACACCACGCCACTGCTCCAGCCGATGGATCAGCAGGTCATCGCCAATTTCAAAAAATTCTACACCAAGGAGCTTTTCAGGCGATGCTTCGAGGTGACTGACTGCACCACCATCACCCTGCGGGAATTCTGGAAGGACCACTTCGACATCGTCACCTGCTTGAAGATGGTCAACACGGCCTGGAAAGGGATCAGCCAGAGAAATTTGAATTGCGCTTGGCGCAGCCTGTGGCCGGACTGTGTGGCACCAAGTGACTCTGATGCACCAGAGTCAACAGTGGTGCAGGACATTGTTGCCTTGGGGAGGACCATGGGCCTGGAGGTCACGGAGGAGGACGTCTGCGAGCTGGTGGAGGGACACGACGACGAGCTGACCACCGTGGAGCTGGTCGAACTGCAGGCAGAGGCTGCGCAGGAGCAGGTCTCACTGGAAGAGGAGGAAGCAACTGAGGAACGGCTGTCCTCCGAAAGACTGAGGGACATTTGCCAGAGGTGGAAGGAGGTGCAGACTTTTGCAGATCTACACCACCATGAGAAGCACGTGGCACATGACGCTGGGAACTTTTATGATACGAGGGTCATGTCGTATTTCAGGGACCTGCTGAAAAGGCGGATAAAGCAGCAGACTATGGACAGGTTCTTGACCAAGAAGCAAAGAGTGGAAGAGGAGCCTTCTTCAAGTGGTCCCCCAGAGTCTTAGAAAATGTACTGTATACTTTGTTGATTTTTAAATGTTTTTCTGTCATGTTTATAAAGTTAATTTATTTTCCCTTCAATTTTTGAACTGCTCTTTACAGTATGTGTGACTTTAAAGAGCAGTTAATAAACTGTTGTTGTACCAAATTTGGCTTTGTTTGGACTTTTTTTGACCATAGGAACGCATTAATTGATTTTCAATGCATTCCTATGGGAAACCGTGCTTCGCAAGTCGAAAAATTCGCTAGACGACAAAAATTGCGGAACGAATTAATTTCGTCTTGCGGGGCACCACTGTATATGTAAGACAGACACCCACACCCACAAAAATAGCTACCTTGTTTGGCTGCTTGCGTGGATCTTCACTGAGGCTCAGCAAGAGGTAGAGGATTGACCATCTGTTCTTCAAAACTCCCTGCCACAAGAGGTAACTATTAGAAATGGTAATGTAGTTTCAAAGTCAGTTCTATTTTTACTTGCCCGTGAGCAAGTATTACCATGATTTAATAGTGGTATGGATGGGAGACGCAAGGTGAGAGTAATGGAAACCAAGCCTTGTTGACTAACTGTAGTGCATGACTGGTCTTCAGGCTTCGTGATTACTGCAAAAAAACACCCACCGCCAATTTTTCATTCAGCTGCGTCGGTCAAATCAATTAAAGATTTACAGGTCTACTTTTGTTCAAAATGGAAAGTGGTGCATGTATACACCCATCACAGCTACTTGTAGGAAAGTCCTAATGAATTCTATGTGGGTTCGGACTGCAGCCAATATAGCAGAAGGTTATATGCCAATTACCTCTGCCTGGGTAAGTTCTTTTTTAATAATAATAATAGTAAGACCAGACCCACCTCTTAAGAGACTTAAATCCCTGCTGATATCCTATTTGTCCCTGATCTGATCATACTACTCAACCAGGGTGGGTGGATTATCTTCACAGTGCTATTTCAGCAAGCAGCTTGTCATAACCATATGATAAGAGTACTGATATAAAGTATTAGGAAGTGCTTAATGGCTATTCTCAACAGTTCAGGTCACTGTTCTAGGTTCTTTAAGTATGGTTTGTTCAAATTTTCTAATTCGTTAATTTACCTTTGCAATATAAGCGGAAAAACTTGAGCTGTGGCTTAAAGAAATGACTGACAGATCTCCCACCAACAGCTGGACTTCATGCTAATTCATGCCCTGCTGTTTTTAGGCAGCTACTATACTGCTCTCGGGCAGGGGTACCTTTACCTTTACCTTTATACTGCTCTCACAAGTCTGGAAATTATTGAACAAGTCTCTCTATAGCAGAGGGAAGTCAACTCATTAATGCCAGGGAATAACGGATTTGCTTGCAGTATACAAAAGTTTGTGAACTTCGCTGAACTTCACTGTCAAAACTGACTCATAAATTCTCAAGTACAAAAGAAAGAAAACCAAGATCACTTAAGAGGCCGACAGAAAACCTGATCAATAAATCAATACACATTATCTTAAAAATAGGTTGTGGTGAGATAAGTTTAACATAAAAAGCAAAACACATTTTATGCTGATGTATGTCCTTCCCATAAGAAGTCATATAGTCAACAAAAACCACGTGATGATTATTTTTTACTTTCCTCAAAAACGGGCTTTTAATATTTTACAGGACAGGAGATCATTTCCTTGATCTAGCAAAGCCACGTTAGTGGTATTCTTTACACAACAATTAGCAACTAGTCTCCATATTGGATACTGGGTTGTTCAGAACACATTCCTGTACCTGTGAGTGGAGTTTTCTGTAGAGTTCTGAAAATACAGCAGCATTCTCTTCCCTTCCTTGCCGCACAACTTTAAAAAAGAAAAGGCAAGTTAAGAACACTGCAAGCTTGCCATGTGCAACATTAGCATTTAAACTAAACAGAAATTCAATCAACACAGATATCCAATTCACTGAGCTCCCAGATGCTTTGTTATAATGTAGATGACTATTCATTCTGGCCAGAAGGATGGTGTCATATTTAAGACTAGGCCCGTGATCTAGTTTTTAACAGATGTGTCTTTCGGACATGCTGCTGGGTGTTGTTTTTTAAATAGCTTTGAAAATAGTTTTGTACTAGTTTATATGCTAATGTTTTGTTTGTTCATAAAAATTAGTTTTAGAAGCTTTTATAAGGGATTGTGTGAGAAAACCTTTTCACAATTTTATTATTTACAGGTAGGTAGCCATGTTGGTCTGCCGTAGTCGAAACAAAATAAACAATTTTATTATGGCGCTGCATTTTATTATTGTATTTTATGCTTGTTTTGCTGTTCACTAAGCTTGAGTAGACATAGTCTACAGCATCTTATAAATATTTTAAATAAATAAATATAAAAGCACATATATGCAATGGTGAAAAACAAGGTAATAGTTTATACTAATGAACAGTAAAGTGAACCTGCTCTAATATAAGAGACAAAACCACACAGCATTGAACACCTTATAAAACTTGCTCTGAACACTGTTAAAAAATAATAAATAAGCTTACGTTCTTTTTTAATTTTTTCTGCTACAAGAAATTCATCTCTTTCAACAGTAGGGGCAAAGTTGCTTCCAATGACTCGCACTGCATATTGAAACTGCTGGGCTACATCAGCTGAAATAAAATCACAATTAGTCAACTGTTAATAATAAGAGACTGTGAAAATGCATTTAATTTTATGAGTGGTGCTGTGGTCTAAACCACTGAGCCTAGGGCTTGCTGATCGGAAGGTTGGCGGTTCAAATCCCTGCGACGCGGTGAGCTCCCGTTGCTCGGTCCCTGCTCCTGCCAACCTACCAGTTCGAAAGCACATCAAAGTGCAAGTAGATAAATAGGTACCGCTCCGGTGGGAAGGTATATGGCGTTTCCATGCACTG
Organism: Podarcis vaucheri; assembly: GCF_965113315.1. NCBI lineage: Eukaryota > Metazoa > Chordata > Lepidosauria > Squamata > Lacertidae > Podarcis > Podarcis vaucheri. The sequence continues at coordinate 82,243,306 of NC_138762.1, read as the reverse complement.
CTCTGGTTTTGCCAGAAGCGGCTTAGTCATGCTGGCCACATGACCCGGAAAAACTGTCTGCGGACAAACGTCAGCTCCCTCGGCCAGTAAAGCCAGATGAGCACCGCAACCCCAGAGTCGTTTGCGACTGGAACAAATACTGTCAAGGGTCCTTTACCTTTACCTTTAATAATAAGAGACTGTGAAAATGCATTTAATTTTATGAGTTCCATACCTATATACACACACACACATACATGCATATACCCGATACTAATCTGCCATGTGTAATACAGAACCATGAATGTAAAAGTGTCTTCCTGCACAAACAGGATTTTTTGGTGTCTAATACCACAGTTTGCTCAGAAGCAGTCAGCTGAAGTAAGAAACATAGTTTGGATTACTTCAGAAGTTCATTACAGGGTTGTAGAAGCTTCATGTCCATTTATAGGCACCTCCATTAAACACAGGTCATAAAAATCATAGAATTTGAGATCTCGAAAGGATCCCAAGGGTCACCTAGTCTAACCCCCTGCAATATAGGAATCTGAACACATGGTCCCCCATCCAATTTGAAATCATTCCAGACCCTGCTTAGCTTTCCAAATGCACTAGCATTTTATTGCTGAACTACTAGGGGGGGCTTTCAATGACAAAGAATGATAAGTAAATATTCCCTGGCATACACATAATGTCCAGAGGATTATACATTCTGTGATATTCCAGGAAGGGATACATGAGAACACCCAACTATTTCCTCCTAGAAATCTGCCCATGAATCCCACTCTATCATTTGCACATTGCTCTACCCCTAAACATTGTATTTATCCTCACACTATTCCAAAGACTTTTCAGCTGTTTGGCTTTTGCTCTCAATTTGAACATGACTTTAAATAACAGTATTTGCAAGCATTTCTGCCTTTAACAGTACGGGGGAATAAATAAAGCATTAGAAATACTCAGTTTCCAGTTTCACTTACAGTTCGTAAGTTTATTGTTCTAGCCAAAGGCCATGACAAACTCGTAGCAATAGTATTAATAAAATAATATAGAACATACATCCATAATATAAGCAGACATCCATGATGTGAGAGAGAGGAGATACCAGAGACATCAACAAGCTTAGATTTAGCCTGATTAAACCTCTGTATCACCAAAACAATTTATAGTAATTTTATCTAAATCCCTTTTCCTTTCCTTTCTTTCTTTTTTCATCCAATGCATAAACACTCTCTGTGTTACAAAGCTATTACTGTCACACACAAAAAAACAACAACCCTGAACCATTTCTCCTGGGGTATACATGCTTCTGCAACCAAAGGTTTCAGAAAGTGAACTCTTGGGACCCTATAAAAAGAGGCAAGCTAACAGATAATGAGTGATGTCCTCCACCTGAGGCTGACCACAAATACACGGTCTGTGCACGGGACCTTGTTGTAACAGCCATCTAAGACTACATTGGGCATCACTTGGAAACACAGCTCCATAAGAATACATTTCTTACGGAAACTGGTGAGATAACTAGCTCTAAAATGCTCTGTTCATGCGAGTGGATACCAAGGGGAATTTTTTTTGTCTTTCTAATTAGTTGCAGATCCCTTCTGAATTCTATCCAGAAAAGCCAATCCCTTAGCTGACACTTATTTAAGGTCAGTGTAGTGTTCAGTTCTGGATAGGAATAGTAGTCTAAAACATCTTGACAAACTGCTTTCCAGAGTTGGTTTTTACCCAATTCCATATAGCATAGCACAAGAATTTAACATATGTATAACAATTATTTTAATATACCTTAACTGAGCGCAGTCCGCTCAGTCTTAAATTGTTGGCCACCCAAATTCTGTATGAAGAAGAGCTGCTGATATTCCTAATAGCAAAGTACAGCTTCTGAAAAAAATATTCCACAGTTTCTAAAACCTTAATGGAGTTCAAATCAGAACCCTAGATTCATTAGGTATATGTAATAATTTCAAATAAAGAATGTGCTGAATTCCCAATATATATGTAGCAACCATATCACGTCCAGGGTCCCACATGCACCCTTTCAATTGGATGAACCTTGAACAGAATAAAGGCAACACCATCTCAGTGCATGAAATTGCTAGGCCATAAAATTGACCATACAGCTTAGCAAGAGGAAGAAGTAAATATTATTTTAACCTAAGCAATATTTGAGATGAAAAGGCACTCTTTCCTCAAACTGCTTTTTAAAAGTCTCTACCCCTGCCAGAGACTTCATTCCACGTTTGGCTGAACTGGGTCAGCAAAAGAGAAAACTGCTGGGCAGCCTCAATTCCAAAGGCAAATACCTTTGCCAAGTGTAAAGAGAAGAGGCTCTACAAATATAAAGAAATAGACTGCAGTTCCTAATGAGCTGTATATAGGGTGCATGCAAAGGAAGCCTCTTATCTGTCATGGATGCTTTAGTTGAGATTCCTGCATTGCAGGGGGTTGGATTAGACAACCCTCTACAATTCTATGATTCCATTATTCATGTTAACAAAAGGCTAAACAGAGAACTTAGCAAATTAGCATCCATCACTCTCTCTCTCTCTCTCTCTCTCATATAATATGGTGTTCCTTTGTACGCCCCCTAGAAAAGTTGACCTTCAAAACATTATGTTTTCTACTGTGAAAGTCTCATTAAAATGAATGAGACCTTCACCTCTTAAATGTGAAAACAATGAAAGTGGGATATAAATTAAGTGTGATATTGATAAAGATGTGAGATGGAACATAGCCATAGACCTGCCTTTCAAAGCTCATGTGAATGCTGGCAATTTCACAATTGTGCCCTTATTTGAGTACTCTGACAAGATCTCTTAATGAACAGATTTGTGGAATATTCTCCAAAGAATTCAGAACACCAGTAAATAGCATTCTGATTCTCAAAGTGCTGAACGCAAAGAACAAAAGTATCAATAATTTTAAGGAGGCACGTTTTTATTGAGCATGCTTTTATGTAGCTGCTATGAAGTCAGGTTTCCATAATGCTTAGTGGGAATTTTCTTTTATCATCCATTTTTCACAACCTTCTCACCATCTCCACTAATGTATCAGAGGTTTTTCTACTCAGAACTGCAGTGTTCAGCATACATATTTCAAAGCCTAGAAAGAACTCTGAACAAATTCCCTGCGAAAATGTAGACAAACTATTAGCGGCAAGAGGAAATTAAAGACAAAATGATCCAAGAAAAAAAGGAACTGTCACGGCTAGCGCTTTTTAGAAATTTCCCGAAAAGGGAGAGTACAAAATTAAATATGTATGGTTAAATTATGTGGTTTAGTGATTTCCTTCCCACACCTTACAAAACCACTGAAAATAGCTAAGCAAGGTTTGCACTTAAGACCTCAAGTACCATTTGCTGAAAAGACACAAGGAAAGTAAAAACAACAACAGGTCTTTGGAGTCATGAAATCCAATTTCCTGTAGCCTCAAGCATAAATGCCACCATCTTGGCAAAGGATATGGGAGAAGGAAAGTTTAACCTTTCATCAATGGCTGGGGTCAAACATCCCCGAACAACACTGGACAAAATCCATAAAACTTTTGTCTCAATAGCCTTTATTTAAACAAAGGTAGTTCTAATCCAATACAGAGCATAAATTATTGTATTTTTCCGTATAAGACTAGGTTTTTCCCCCTTAAAAATAATGTCAAAAATTAGGGGGCGTCTTATACACAGATACATCTCCCCCATTTTCCTAAATCTGAGTCCCCCAAAATAGGGGGCATCTTATACATGGGGGCGTCTTATAGATGGAAAAATACGGTACCATGTGGCATTTGGGCGGAATGCAGGGGGGGTGTAATTTAGTGGTGGAAATGTTGTTTTAAGGTCAATTTTACTGCCTTGGAATGTCCAAGAAAACCCAAACAACATGCACATAGGGTGCTAGGGCTCAAAGTAGCCACACAAAATGCTCTTTAAGGTTACTCACTAATTGCCATTATCCGCAGGTGCTTAGCCCAGAGCCTGTTGTTTCCATTTCATGTGACAAAATAATACAGAGGATGAAGAAACAGAATTCTGCCCATTTTCATAACAGACAAATCACTCATTTCCCCTTAACATCACAAAAAAATGTGTAGGTGGGGTCAATAACACCCCACAGGTTTACAAAATCATTTTACAAACCTAAAATTTAAAAACATTTTGCCAATTAGACTCTTCCTTGTGACCTAACAAAACTATTTTCATCATAGCTTTTATTTTGTGTGAGGCTTTTTGATGACCTCAATTCCATCTGCAAATGTTTGCAAGCAACCTGGTCTCTCACTTCATCAGTTAGCAACTCTCAGTCAAGAACCTTTAGAGGAGCACATTTCTCTGTTCACAGAAAGATGTTTACAGTATGTGATTAGAGTTGCCCTCGACGCTTCCAGGACACAGCACCACTGGCCTCCTTCTAAAGAATCAATAAAGTCCTCAGATTTGATTACTAGCGTGAGCTCCAAAGTAGCGATGTGAAAGAAAACATTGGCCCTGTGCACAACCAGTAGGAGGTTTACCAGGAATCTCTCACAATGTTAAAACTGAGGAACAATTACTTGCATTTAAAGGAAGATGTCCAAGATGTCCACATTTCCCAGTATGACAAAAGATGTTTCCATAAATGAAGTAACATACAAATCTGAGTTGAAATCTTATGCACACATTCCTGGGGAAAGTTCCCACTGACATGTATGGGATGGCACTGTAGAAGACTCAGCTCATACAACATCAATGCTAACTGCTGAAGTCCCAAACAAATACATGAAGGTAGCCCTTTTTTGTAAATAAGAGTAATTAAAATTAACATAATATTATCCAACATTGCCAAGTTTGCCCACCATGCTTGACATATCATAATAATTATTCTTAGTTTAATTACTCTCAAAAGAAATTACATTTTAAAATAAAAAAGCACAAAATGCTATGTTTTATAGGCCAAGTAAAGCCCTACAGTGTGCAATACTTCAGCCAAATAAAAGAGTTTATAAATAAGGGAAACCACTTTAGTATTTCAAAGGAGCAAAATGATACAAGTTTTATAAACATAAACATCAGACAAATTATTCATTCTAAAAGCTCCCTATTTGTAAAGATATTTGAACTGCATAAGGATAGGCAATTTTCAATCTATCACCTGAGTAACTGCTACTTTTTATACCACAAAGCTATTTTGATTTTAGCAGGTCTCAAGTCTTGGCTCAACTCAGCTCTCTGAAGCTTTTGAATTTGATTTTTTTTTAATCAAATATGCCTTTCTACTTCTGATAAAACGTTCAAGGGAATGAATAAATTTTGTATTGCTCCAGTTTTGTCTTCTGTCACTCTTCCCCTTGTGGCAGGTTATGATTTTTAGACAAAAAGACCTTTCTCCCCTAATCTGAACTCTTTAGACAAGTCAGGCTGCAAGTAACAAGTTATCTTTAAGAAAAGCCTAATTTTATCGCCAGCTTATAGAACACCATGTTCTTCAGAACCTACTGTATTTCCAAAAGTGAGCTAAAAGAACAAAACCTACATGCAATCTAAACATTTCCATATTTACTGTACTTAGGAGTAAGTCACAGTTAATTCAATGCGTCTTACTCCCAAGGATCTGAACAAATAATGGTAGCATTATACTACAATCCTATGCATATTTAAGTTAGTCTCACTTAACACAATGAGTAATACTTATGAGTAAATATGCATGGAATTGTGCTGTCAGGATTTCATTTCTGTCTAGATGCAGAGATTTCCCCCCAGAGGCAAACAACCTACTTCTTGCAAATTCCACAAGTATTTTCATACCCACCTATCTACTTAGCAATTACCAATTACATCTACCTTCAATAAAACAATTCTATAAACAATTATTTGGTGAAATCCACACAAGTTTAACACACCGTCTCTTCTCTAGAGACTTCAGTCTCATAAAATGAGCAGGTGAATTATCCTGTGCAATACTACAATCAAATGGGATGTATGTGGTGTTAGGAGATGGGAGGAGGGCATGTTGCGCTCCATCTGGAGTAGTTTGCCCACCTTGGTCCCCACCCTGAATTTAATTCTCACCTGCGGCTCCCAGAAGCTGTCAGCATGCAACAGCAGCCACACCCCAGGAATGGCTTTGACTGGCCGGCTAAACCAGGTGAGGACAGCCGATAGGTCTTAAGCTCTCTGAGAGTTAGGGACTTTCTCTGCATGTGAAGACAGGCTCTGACAAATTGAGCGCAAAAGAATAATAGTGGGCCCAACAGTCAAGAAGGTGGTTTCTGTACATACAGAAGTCAGAGGCAGGTGCGGCTCGTCAACTTGGGAAGCTAGCCCATCTAGCAGAAGGAAAACTGAATCTCTGCTGCCTTTCAGGCAGTGTTGGGAACTGAGATATGAAAACGAGAAGCTACCGTAAATGGCACCTTAAAGCTAGGTTACGGGCTGTCTAGGCAAACTTTTTTATAACAGGAATACAAGGCTGAAAAGGACTGAACTGCAGCTAAAATATTCTGTTCATTTTTCACATGGTCTAGTCCTTCTCCTGCCTAACCCCCTAACATTCTTAAGAGGGTCTCTTCTACAGTCTTCAGAGAGTAGCTGGAAGTGGGGAGGCAGAAAAAGGTCCTCCTTTCCTTCCACTCTGCAGTTTTAATCTGAAACCTTAGGCGCAGTACTGCACCCAAAACTTAGAAACTGCTCACACTAACAAAATTCCCTGTTGCAAAATGCGCCTAGAACAATGGGAGTTTCAAACACTGCTTCCAGGATACCGTCAGGAGAAGAAAAAGCTAAGCAATAAACCCTACACAAATCCAGAGTGGAGTCCCTAAGGTGGTCAGGTGGCACCTCATTTGCCTCTTTCCAGCAACTCCTGCAGCCAAACTGGTGACAAATGCAGTGCTCTGCTTTCCAGCACCTCCATACATAGTGCCCAGGCCTTCTCCCAGGGGATGTCACTTCAGTGCTGCTAACACAGTGATTTAACTTCACCACTGGAGGCACACACCATTGTCTCTCAAGACAGATGCCAACCAACTACAATCAAGTAAGTTCCTTACTACTGAATCGTGTAGTAGCAGTTTGCACACACCAAAAGAAACCCCAAACTTTTAAAGCACAATAAAGTATGCATCCAAGTCATCTTAACTAATTTTCAAAGAACAAGCAAATATTCATTATGTCTTGTTTGAGACAATGACCATGACTTAGCACAAATCAGCAAATGAGTGGGTTCTCAGAGAGAAGATCGTGGCGATTTTGTTCCTCCTCTGGTCCTGCTGCTGCAAAATGCTGTAAGCTAAGCCATAGCTTGTGGTTTATCTCCCACAACCCACAAGCAGTAATCCATAGACTTGGTTACAGCTTGTGGTTTGTCTGGAAATAAACCATGAGCTCAAATATGACACAATGCTAAGACAAACCATGGCTTAGCTCACAGCAGGGCAGGGCAGCCATACATACAGATTGCTCCAATATCAGAAAAATAATATAACCTGTGTTGGATGGGGTTACACAACACAGGTTCATAGTCTGGGCGTGCTTCTGGCTGTGGCCTTGATATTGACCCTCAGGTAAAAGCCATGGTCAGATGTACGGTATGTTTGCCCAGTTTAGTCTGGTGCTGCAAGACGGCAGACCTAACCACAATGACACATCCAGATCATTCAAAGTCACTTAACATGGTTGCTTTGAAAAGTGTCCAGAAACTTCAATCAGTTCAGAAATCATCAATCAGGTTGTTAATTGGAGTTGGATTACTGAACCCAATTCAAAATGCTAGTGATAACTTTCAGCCTTTCACAAATTGAGACCAAGATAACTAAAGGACCAACTCCTCTTATATGATCTTGCTAGGTCATATAAAGCCAACAGTGGAGGCCCTATATGGGTTATAATAACCCCTGGAACTAGAAATAGGGCTGAATCAAGGCTTTGGAATTTCATCCCAAGAGGTTTGCCTTGCCTCCTTTTTGGTAGCTTAAGTAGATCATAAGATAAGTTAACCTTCATTGTAGGGTGTTTTTTTAAATTCTGCCACGTGGTCTTTAATTATGCTACTTTACCTATTACTTCTTATGAAGTTTACTGTTCCTTCTATTTATCCCCCACTTTAGTTTCCTTTTTAGCTATGTTTATTTTATTTTTAATTGGTGTTTTCAGACTTTTAGCCATCTTGACATCTGCAGAAAACATACCGCAGTTCCATTTTTGTTTTTATAATCTTTGATCCAATACAATTGCTGTATCTTTCAACTGTCCCGTTCATAGGTAACTATTTTCTCACTGCAAACAGATTAACAGGATGTATTATGTAATTCAGTACTACATTTTTTCCCTACCAAATAAGAAAATTTAACCTACACATACAAAAATGCATGTTATGCTCAGAAGCGGATTTTACGTCAGCAGTAACTAACAAATTTAATTATGAAAATATGAGTATCTGGAGAAATACCATAATCATGTATACTTAATCTCTCACAATGATCTATAGGAAGCTGTGCATTCAGTAGCCACTGTACTTTCAAAGTATTTGAAAAGTAGCCTACAAATGGGGATGACTTTTAGCTTTAGAAACAATAATGCATTTCAAACTTTTCCTAAGATTTTCTCATCTGTGTGCTTACTTATGGGATGTTAATCACAACATACCTGCTGTACCTCTTTTTCCATTGCTCAAAAAAAGACTCAACACAGATTTTTTCAAGCAGCATCTCATCAGCTGGGAGATAGCTCTGAAGTTAATCAAGCCTCTTAAGATTTGGAAAAGAACTCAAATGTTTGATGATGCAGAAATCAACCTCTACAGAACCCCAACAGGCGGCTATCTCACCTCTGCGTAAATACTTCTTAACAAAGCAGAGTCTACCACCTTCTGAAGCAGTCTGCCTCACTCTCCAACAGCTTCTACCTGCATAAAGTTCTTCCTAATGTTCAGTCTAAGTTTTTTCTTCGTATTTGGATCCAGTGGTTCAGATCCTAACTTCTAGAGCACGAATAGGCCACACTATTCTCCAGTTGGCCACACTAGCTGGGGCTGATGGTAGTTGCAGTCCTACAATATCTGGAGAGTACCACATTGGCTACTCCTTACCTAGAGCGAGAGAAAACAAGTATGTTCCATCTATGTGACAACCCTTCAAATACTTATGGTGGTCATTACACTGGAACGTAATCATTTCATTTTAAGGCTAATTGTACCTGACTTCAATCTTTCCTCACAGGACTTCGCCTCTAGGCTCCTCTGCATCTGTCGTCATCCTTTGGAGATGTTCTAATTTGTCTATATCCTTCTTAAACCACAATCTCCAGACCTGGAGTTCTGACCAATGCAGCACAGTATTACCAATTACTTCTCATGATCTCGACAGTATGCATCTGCTGATGCAGTCAAAAATTGTATTAGCCTTTGTAGCTGTTAACAGTACACTGCAGTCTCATATTCAGCTTACGCCTACTAAAATGGCTTTAAAAGAGGATTAGAAAGGTTTGTGGATGATAACTCTGTCAATGGCTACTAACCCTGATGGCTATGTTCTACCACCACTGTCAGAGGCAGTGTGCTTCTGAATACCAGATGCTGGGACCCATACCAGGAGAGTGCTGTTGCACTCAGATAGTGATTGAGGGCTTCCCACAGGCATCTGGTTGGCCACTGTGAGAAGAGAATGCTGGCCTTGATGGTTTACTGGCCTGATCCAGCAGGTTAAGAACAGAAGATGAGCAAGTGGATCAGGCCAGTGGCCACGTAGTCCAGCATACCAGGGCAAACTAGGTTCATAGAATCACAGCATTGTAGAGTTGGAAGGGATCCCGAGGGTCATCCAGTCCAACCCCCTGCAACAGGGTCCCGAAACCATACAGGGGGGAGCCTGTTAGCAGTTGTTGGGGTTTTTTAACACACCAATTCATTTCACACCACCTGGTGTCAAGTTGAGTGTCATCCTGTACATGTGGATCTGATTTCTCCGCCACCAAAAAAAACACCCTAAATGCAGAATATTACATTTGTGTATAGCTATTCCACACAATATTCAGTGATCCAGCATCCAGCCTATTCCTCTCAGAGGCTCTACTTAGCTTTTCCACACACACACACACACACACACACCCCGTTGCCTTATTTATATGCACAAAGAAGCTCTGCTGCCCAGGTGGCTGGGCCAAATCTCAGCCAAGTCCACCCAGTGGAGCTGAGGCAGGAAACCTGGAGCCCCCACTTCTAGAACCGACCAGGCACTCTTACAGTAGGACGTCTTGTCTCTCTCTCTCTCTCCGATGCGCATTAATTACTGTTTCGGGCACCTCTTTTCGGCGGGAGGAGGCGAGGCGGTGGCTGGGGAGGGTGTTTTGCAGCCAAGTTATTCCAGGGGGCACGAAGCTGTCCGTCTGCTCAACTCGGCCACCCACGAGAAGCAGCAGCAGCAGAAGCTTTCGCCTGCCTACACCTTATTATGTGGGAAGGCTAGATAGAGCATCCTTCGCTCCACCTGCACAGCTCCCACAGCGGCTCCGCTGACAGAAGGGCAGAAGGAGCCGCTACGCAACACAACACAACACAACACACAAGCCAACACAAACACACGGAGAAGCGACCCGAGCAAGCTCACGACAAGCGGGAAAGGGCTTCTATAGTCTTCGGGGGAGGCAATTACCTTCGCCCTTGCCCAGGATGCGGCAGCACAGGTTCTGCAGCAGGACGTTGGGCGACTTCTGATCCGGGCTCGCCATCCTCTCGCATTGGAGGCAGGAGGGTGGGGAGGAGGACGCGCCCCTCGCCCGCCCTTACCCTCCCCCGAGGGCCGCTTCTCCTCGAGCCTCCCAACTCGGGTGGCTTCCCTGGTCCGCGGCTTAGGGCGCCATTTTAATTAAAAAAAACACGCCGGAGGGAGAAGAGAAGAGGTGGTGGCGGGGGGGGGGAGAGAGAAAGGAAGGGGGGAAATAAAAATTGAGAGAGGAGAAGAAAAAGAAGCAAGCAACGGTTTTCAAACGCGGGCCCCCACAATGCCCCTCGCAGCCCGGACGGTGCAACGCCGAACACCTTCCCTCGCGCCGCCGCTAAGCCGCGGCGAGGAGGTTCCGCGTTGCAAACGGGCCCCTACCAACACAGATAAGAGGCCCTGCCCGGGGCTTAGTTTTTAATATGGGGGGGGGGGAGTGTTTGTGCCTCTTTTATATCTATGTAACCCCCGGCATTTTGCAGCCACGCATTTATTCATGCTCAAGTCAAGGCTGCCAGACGCCAAGGAAACATGGGAGGCGTCCCTCCACCCATAGCCGGGCGTCACTGGCCGCACCGTGGCGTCATCGCTTTTGAAATGATCAGAGCGGGGCGCGCGCGGGGCACGTAAGAAGAAGAAAAAGGCGAGAGTCTGCTTCGACCGCCTCTATGGAGGCTGTGACCTGTATAAACTCTGCTGCTCTCATTGTAATGGAAAACAAAATCTCTCGGATTGTTATAAAAGATGCAGGATGAAATGATTAACAATAGGACCCACAAAGGGGAAGAGATTCCTTGGAATCTTGTTTTTATGTTGTATGTTGGACATGTGTCTGTAAAATTTTAATCTGAAAAACCAAATAAATAATTTTATTTTTAAAGGGAAAACAAAATCGCAAAAATTATAAACTCCTCCTTGCTGCTTCTAGACTGCCACTGTCTTCGGAATGGATTCAGTCACACCCCTTTCAGACGACCTGTTCCTTGAGCATCCACTCAGATGCTCAGGGAGGTTAGATGGTGCTACTTATTGCTAGCAGTAACCCCCCACCACTTCCCATACTGCAGGTTTGATGCGCAAGACTTCCCAATCAGTTACAGTTGCACAACCTGGATTTGCCTGTATGAGGTTGAATCCCACCCGAAAATAGTGACTGCAGAAGTGCCTTTGGAGCTCTGGCAGGGAAACACTTTCCCAAAAGATTGGGCTTTTTGCAATCAGGAAAGTGATATATCTGAAGAAGAAGTGTGCATGCACACGAAAGCTCATACCAAGAACTAACTTAGTTGGTCTTTAAGGTGCTACTGGAAGGAATTTTTTTACCAGAATACTTGCAATTCTTTTATTTTGCTTTTGTGAATTGTTATTTGCAACTACTGTAAGTATATAAGGTGGTCTTATTAAAAATAATGAAAACCATTTTTAAATACAGATAAAAACCATAACAAGAATATGAAACACAGCATTTAAAAATCTACCAGCAGATAATAAAAACTCTCGAACTCTTGAGCAACACCAACAGTACTTTAAAAACAGCTAGTTGGGAGTCTTACCCATCCCAGCCTGTCATTTTGTTTTGCTTTTAAGGTGCTTATTCTGCTTTGCCACCTGCTTTGTTGTATTTACTTACACTTGCTATTCTCACTTCCTACTTCATTCCTACCCTCCTTTATACCTTCTACGTTGTACAAACTTCAACCTGAGCCCTGATAGCTCCTTAAAATTAAAGATAACCCAATAGATGCGTAGGCCTCCATCTCCCTGGCCAGGTGCCCAGAGATGCTTGCAATTTCCAGCTTATTGAGGTGAAGTGTTGTTGAGACACTATTGCAACACACTAATTTATGTGCAGTGGTGGGGCAGAAAGAGAATGAATGCCCAGAGTGGCAGGCGCTTAGCATTCCTATAGACTGGAGACATGAAAGTGCACTCCTCCAGCCTTGCTGCTAACCACCAAACTCCATCCTTCCAAGAAGAAGAAGCACTTGCCAAGTAACTGGGCTGACTTCCAAGAGCTAGTAAGGGTTTGCTTTAATGCATCACTAGGAAATAGAAGAACTACTTTGCTGCCTCCATTGCGTCCTCAAAGAACCATCCAGCAGAGTTGTTTCAGGCAGTCCAGAGGCTGGGCAGACCAGAAGTGGTGGGTGGGCTTCTGGAGTGCATTGCATGAGTAGATTGCAAAGCACTTTGAGGATAAAGTTACTTAGCTCCATAGTGTCTTGTATGCCAAAGTTGTAGCAATTCCTGTTGAGATGTCCAATATAGCACCTTCCCGTATTTTATGGGGTGAGTTTCAGTTTATGTGGATGGGGAACCTTGCAGTGATGCAACCAGCTTCTTGTTCTCTTGATCCCTGTCCATTCTGGCTTCTGAAAACTAGTCCAGGGATGGAGGGAAGTGATTGAGTGAGTCCAGTGTGGGGGTGAACACATGTCTACATAAGTAGTGTTGTTTCTGCTGTCCTTAAACAGGCGGTAGTGCATCCATGTTTGAAGAAGCCAATTATCACAACTACCACCCGGTTGTGAATACCCCCTTCTTGGGAAAGGTGGTAGAGAGTTTCGGCTAAGCAGTTGTAGAAGTTCCTGGAGGATGTGGACTATCTGTATCCACCCTGACCTGTATCAATAATGAGACGGGTAGAATGAGATGGGGCTTCTGTGGCTCCTGATTGGCTGTAGGAGCTTCCTGCAGCCAATCAGAAGCTGCGCTTTGGTTTCCATATAATCCTCATAGAACTCTAACCGAATGGATGCCATTAATTTGATTCTGAATTGATTTTAGAATGTATTTTAATTAATTGACTGTGTGATTTTATGTACACTGTGCTATTTATAATTGTTGTTAGCCACTCTGAGCCCGGATTTGGCCAGGGAGGGCGGGATACAAATAAAAAGTTGTTGTTGTTGTTGTTGTTATACTGTCGTTGTTAACTTGAATGCTCGTAAACAGGGAGTTGCCTGTGGTGCAAGCTCCTGTGGACTGCAGTTCACTTTGTTTGATTCAAGTACTAAACCAATGCATGTGGAAGTGTGTTTTGTTTATTTTAAATAAGCACACTTGCAGTCAAATGTGATCAATATAGAGCAGCCTTGGTTTTAGCTTCTCAACAGCTCAACAAATGCCATACTGAAGTGAATAAAAAACCCCAAACAATGTTTCAGGGGCTCTCCTCAAAGGGAGTGAGAATCTTTCACTACTTCCAAGAGGATCCCTGACTGAGCTGCATTCTTCTCCATTTCACCTGTCTGGACCTTGAACGTAAGTAGCCATCAGGACAGACCGCTGCCACGTGGGAACAAACCCTTCTCTTTGCACTGTAGCACCAAAAACACCCTTCTAGGCAGCCTGTAATTATAACTCTTCAATTTACAATTTTCTTCTTTCTACCTTTCCACTGAAGGTTGTAATTATTATTTGGCCAGCTTATAATTAAAGATGAGTATATTTTCATAAATTTTATAAAAGGCATGTTACATGTGAGGGGGGAAGGTGACTATATGAAGAACAAATGTGACTTTTTTTCAACCATAAATTGCTACTATTAGGAAGCACTACAAAGAGGTGCTAGAATTGTTTATGGCAGGGCTCTGTGAATATGCATAGATGCCACACTAAGCAAAGCACATTTTTGCCCTTAAAAGAATTCTAGGCACTATAGTTTGTTAAGTATTTCTGGGAATTGTAACTCTGTGAAGGGGTGAGCTGCAGTGCTCAGAATTATATGATGGAGAGAATGTGCTTGGAAATGCTTCAAAGGTATCGCGTGTAATTTACTATACTGTGAACACCAGGTGGCAGCACAGAAGTTGTGGAAAACAGCATTTTATTTTTTTTGTTTTTTGCTTTCACTGTTGGGAACCCTGCTCATGGTCTTAAGAGCACTGGCTATGATCAGAGAGAACTAATCCTAGAGCAAGGATGGGGAACCTGTGGCCCTTCAGATGTTGCTGGACTCTAGTTTCTGTCAGCCCCAGCCAGAATGGCCAATAGTCAGGGATGATACTAGGGGGGAGCAGAAAATGCTCTAGGCAGGGTCGGCCTATCCATGAGGCAAGATGAGGCGACAGCCTCAGGTGGCAAGGTACACAGGCGCAATGGATCTGGCCTCCAAGCATAGGTGCCAACTGCATGGGGCCCTGGGTGCCTGTAAAAAAAGTAAAGGGACTCCTGACCATTAGGTCCAGTCATGGCTGACTGGGGTTGCGGCGCTCATCTCGCTTTACTGGCCGAGGGAGCTGGCGTACAGCTTCGGGGTCATGTGGCCACCATGACTAAGCCGCTTCTGGCGAACCAGAGCAGCGCACGGAAACACGGTTTACCTTCCCGCCGGAGCAGTACCTATTTATCTACTTGCACTTCGTGCTTTCGAACTGCTAGGTGGGCAGGAGCAGGGACCAAGCAACGGGAGCTCACCCCGTTGTGGGGATTTGAACCGCCGACCTTCTGATCGGCAAGCCCTAGGCTCTGTGGTTTAACCCACAGCGCCACCTCCCACTAAATTCCCCATGAAGGGGCTGGGCACTCACACATTTTGGTGCCAGGGCCATGCATGCTGCATAGCACCCATGGTTGCAGGGCCAAGTTGGCACTCCAAGGAACACACCACAAGTAGATCTCTATTCCTCCCTTGTTCTCGATGCGGATCTTTACTTCAGCCCTTGTTCCTGGTGTAGAGCTTCACTCTTCCATCTTTTCTAGCAGGGTGGGGCACCATTTTGTGGTTTGCCTCAGGCTTGGTCTTGGTCTGGCACTAGGGTATCAATTGCTGTAACTTAACTAACCCCATATTATCCCATGATGCAAAAGTAATATGCTCAGCGGACAATATTTGCTGAAAATGAGAGGAGGCATACATGTTATAACTGTGGGTAGACTTTTACAGCAAGAGTGATGGATCCCTTTTTTAGCACTTGTGGCAGTTCTGCTACCACCCCATATTCTAATCCAGATCCGCTGGACCAAACCCGAATGAGGAAATCTCAGTTTTCTCAGCTTCTGATCTAAAAGCTATAGGCTGCAAGGTTCAGCATTCTTACTTGGCAACAAACACTGCTGAAATAATGGGGCGTACAATTAAACATATCAAGGACTGGACTGATAGTCTTACTGCCTGCTTGATTAACTTTAAGCATGACTGTATCGCATTACACAATGTACAGCTGCATCATGCAAGCAATAATGGGGCCATTGCAGTAAAATGACTTGGCCCAACAGAGACCCCTGTGCACATAATGAGCCGATTATCTGAATATTTTATAATGTCACCCATTTAAATTTAATGCTCAGTGATCTTAGCCTAGTGATCAGTCAACAGGAGGTAGAAACGCATTTACCAGAGGACTTTAGTTCTTTCTTTCCAATGATAATGTTCAAATAAAACAATGCTTATAGATATTTTTTAAGCACCAGCGGCTTTCTATGGAAGTGCCTCCATTGTTTCTTTAATTCTTGAAATGGGGAGGCAGGGGAAATCACAGCTGAAGCTATGCATTTTTTTATTTTTTATTGCAATTGATTGGGCTCTGGCACTGCCAGGGCACTAAAACATGGATTCACAGCTCAGATTATGCATCCTTATATTTTTTACAAAGGATCATCTGGAAACCACCATCAAATCGTGTCCCATCTGAGTCTATGGATTTGTTGCTGCTTTCATTGTCATCCTATATAAAATAAAATTAAAAAATCATTAAGATCCTTGAGGATCCATGCCTCAAATCCATGCGTTTGTAGTGCTGGCAAGCACTGGATCTACGATTCTTGCAGTCTACCAATGTAAGTTTTAATTGGGTGGTGGGCTTTTAAGGAGATGCTGTGTAAAATAAAGCAAATTCAAGAGGCTCTGTTTTAATTCTACTGTATCTAACTTTTACAGGACCCTATGGAAAAAACAACATGTGTGTGTAATGAGTATGGGTTGCTCGTGCGTAAGTTGCCGCCTCTCCTGGCTATGTTGCCTGGTTAAACCTTTCTGTCTGGACAGCCCTTCACTTCGTGGCTGCCTCAGTCACTAGCAGAATCCGTCAGTGGGCGTTTCTTAAACTTTTTCCAACATAAAAGTTGTTTGACGCCAAGTCTCCTCCTACTCTCCCTGCGTGGAAGTCTTCTGCGCAGGGAGGGCGTGGGTAGCGGAGGACCCGTGCTCTCCCCGCTGGTGTCCAGTGAAGAGTCCTGGAGCCCTCTCGCCGATTCCCCCATCTGCCCCCCTTTATCCCTGGTGTTGCGCTGATTTGCTTCCCCATCTGCTGAGCTGCCTCTCTTCTTGCTGGGCCCTTCTCCAGCATCATTTGAGAGCCTTCCCTCCGCCTCTAGCTCCGATGTCAGTTCCCTGACAGTGTGTGTGCTTTTTCTCTTTCTGTCTGTTGAGAAGGCAAGCAAAGAAAACCGACGGGGGGGGGGGTTGTGTGTGTGCCCATGGCACACTCTCAAAATTCCAAATGTGCCCACAGGCCCAAAAAGGATTGCCAACCTTTGGCTTTGTTTTAAAGACATGAGGACCTGGTGTTGAAATAAAGAAACTCTTCACTGGGTACACACAGAGTAGGTGTGCCTAAGTGCCTCTTTAGATCCTAGCATAGTACTGCTTTCTAAGTAAATAAATGTCATTCCACAGGCTCAATAATACTTTTCTTTTAGCCTGAGGCATGCAATAAGGATGAGGTCAGGACTCAAATGGATTGTGTTCTCCTGATACAGGAGATTGGGTTGCTTTCCACAGGATTGCTTCTTCTGTTGCAAAGTGTACTGTACTGCTTCAGTCTGTTTCCCTACACTGGATCTTTGTGTTAGAATTCAAAAAGTCGTACACACACACACACACAGAGAGAGAGAGAGAGAGAGAGAGAGGCTCCTCGGTAAAAGTGACATTTCTAATGTGATCCAAGTTAGAAAAAAAAAGTATTTGACAATATTCTAGCAGTGCAATCTTTTGCATGTTTCCTCAAAAATCAATGCTGCTCTTCTCAATGCAGCCTATGTAATGGTGTATACTGTACTTGGGATTGTCTCTTTGATAAACAATTACATGTTGCTTAATACATGGTTGGCAAGATGCATATGAAAATAATTCCTGATGCAGTTGGTATCTAAATAGCTAAGTGGTCAAGGAAGAGATGGCAAGAACAAAAGAGCTGATTGTTAAAAGAAAAAAAATGGCAAGGTTATCAACATTAAAACAGATTAATTATCAATGCTAGTTGGTCTCTAAGCCAAGGCTGGGCACAGGATGCAACAAACATAGGAGGAGAAGTTGACATTGCAGTATCTGTGCTGTTGGGCACAGAGATCATCGTCAGTAAGTTCACATTACAGATGGAGCAAGCAGCAGTAATTAAACACTCTTGATGACGCTGAACCAGATTGGCCCCTGTTCCACTAGCATCGAAGTGTAGGACTTGTTTATAGCCAGGATAACACCCCTCCCCCATGGGTGTGGATTGTATCTTTACTGCAAAGGAGTCAATAAATATCTCTTATCTCAGATAAAGTGTTCTCGTAACGATTGGATCCCTAGATTTGAGTGGCATTAAAAATGAAGCAAACACAGCCTGTGAACAAGAGGAACCCTGAATGTATTGAAACCGTGTGTGAAAAGTTAAAGAGCTTTTTCAAGGGGCAGTAGTTACAGATAGAACTTTAATACCACACCAGATAAAATGTTTTTCAATGGATCTAAGCCAGTGATATACACACATACATATCAGTCAAACAATAAGTATATATTTGTGAACCAGTCCAGAGATTTGTTTTGCTGCAAGATATTCATGTTATCTGCCAACCTGTTGATGTTTCAATCCTGTTTTTGTGTTTAATGCAAATCTTCCAGAGATTGGTGTACTCCCATCATCCCTGACCATTAGCCACACTGGCAGGAGCTGATAGGAGTTGGAGTCCAACAACATCCGGACAGCCAAAGTTTCTCCATCTCTGATTTCAGATATTTAGTGTTCGTAAGTTAGAAAGGAATCAGAAAGTACGTACAATTCTTCTGAGGAAACAACCATATTGTAAACCCAACCATACAACATTCCTGCAACGTACATCTTAGACAACTGTTGGACACAGTTTCAATTTATTTAAGGACCCTCCCCCCATGAAAGTTCAATGTGTTGGTACTAACAAATAACGCTTGTACAGCTCAGGATGAGGTTACTTGAGAGACTGCCTTATCCCTTATATCCCCAGTGGAACACTGGGGTTTGCAGATGAGTTTCTCCTGCAAGTTCTGAAGATCTCAGAAGCCCTCTCTGCAGTAACTTGGATGAGGGCAAGATAGGGCAGGTATCCGCCATCTGTACTTTCCAGAAACAATTGAAAACATTCCCCCTCCCAACAGGGTATAATTAGGCCTTTGCCATGAGTGTATGTTTTGCACTGTTTTCATTTTATTTTAAAGATATCTGCTGTTGTTGGTTTTTAAACCCCCCCCCCAATTTTATTGTACATCACCTTGTGTCAGGCTTCAGGGAATCCGAGCCCTCCTCCTCACGGCAGGCTGCCAGTAATAGAGAGACAAGAAGCGCTTACCAATGTATTTTATTCAATGTTCACAGAGAGAGGCTTAGAAATGTCGCCTCTCAGGTAATGGCATTGATCCGAGTAGTCTCCTCCCTACCCCCTTCCCTCTCAGTCGTCAACAGCTTAAGGCCATTTTCCTTTTAGCTTTCTCCTCTACCACTTTCACTGCTCACCGGGTTCTGGGAGAAGGGGGTCTGGAATGTTTTCTAATGATAACTGTCAGCCAGTTGCTCCAGCTCTGCTGCTCCCCCACCTCCCATTATCTCCTAGCTTTGCCCCTCTTCTGCAAACCACTGTTATAAATCTATACTGTCTTCCTCTTCTCTGGAAGGTGCAAGAGGAGTGGGAGGTGGTCTCCTCCATTCCTCCTCAGTCCAGCCCTGACACCTTGAGACAATTGCATGGAAGACAATTAATGCATTAATGGTAATGATAATGACCCCTTCTGCTACATGAAAACAGTCTCTTCTATCAGCACATGAGAGATTTATGTTAAAGGAAGACTGGTGATAACAACAACAACAACAACAACAACAACAACAACAACAACAACAACAACAACAACAACAACAACATGCTGCCCATGACTGGGCTTCCCCGGTCACTCTGGGTGGCTCTTAGCGGCATGGTTACCCCTGTAAGAAGACAACAATGAGTTATAATTTCACAACTGTCAGAGTTGCAATAAGTTGCTATACAGATCTGCCCCATTTCTCACCCAAGTGATTTACCGACTGACCAATATGGATGATAGCTTTCAATGACAAGGAAAGAACCCAGGAGCAAAATTAGAAGAGCCAATAGCATTCTCTCTCATTTCACTTGGGATACTTAATGGATGAGCAACCATGTGGCGTGGCATTGCTTTTCAGGACACAGAAGTACAAAATTCCCTCAGGCACATGCAGTGAGTCACAGAGTTCTTGGAATTAAAGCCCGTACAACTGGTAATAGGCGGGAGAGACTTCCAGTCTAAGTTTCTGTTATCCAGTAATGCTCTTTCCTTGCATCAAGTGCTCTTTCAGACTAAAAAGAGTTCTAGCGTCGTTTGCTAATTAGCATTGCTTTGCGGACCAATTGTATATTATTGATATCTTCTAAAGTTTCCAAGTGGAGCAGTGTACGGAGTGTGGTTCTGTTTGTAAGGCTATAGCATAACTCTTAGTTGCTATGATTGTTAATAGCATTACATCTAATCTGAATGCCCCTGCATAACCTCCAAGATTTAGCCTAGCATATGGTAATACTACTTGTCTAGTAAGTTTTAAAGCCCTAACTAGGATCAAAGGAGTTATCTGGTGTCAAAAGTTAAATACTGCATTAGAATCTCTATGTACTATGGGGGCAGAACTGGTATTGGTGGTGAATGAGAGACATGCCATGGACCCCATGGCATGAGGAGATGCGGTAAATGGGCAAGAAGGTGTGTTGCTATGTTTTCTGAGATTGAGATTGTGTTGGCACTTGGAGAACTACAAGGTCAAAGCATTATAATCAATCATTAAGCAGCACTGGAGTACATCAAAAAACCAATGGCACTTAAAATACCAAACAATGCTGTCTGCCACCTCTTAGACAGATTGTCTACTTTAGCTGATTATTATGTACAAGCATGTGGGACGCGGGTGGTGCTGTAGGCTAAACCACAGAGCCTAGGACATTCTGATCAGGTCAGTGGTTCGAATCCCCGCAATGGGGTGAGCTCCCGTTCTCGGTCCCTGCTCCTGCCAACCTAGCAGTTCACCAGAAGTGGCTTAGTCATGCTGGCCACATGACCCGGAAGCTGTACGCCGGCTCCCTCGGCCAATAAAGCGAGATGAGTGCCGCAACCCCAGAGTCGGCCACGACTGGACCTAATGATCAGGGGTCCCTTTACCTTTACTTTTTTATGTACAAGCATGAATGTTACTGAGTAAAAATAACCAAACGATTTCATTGGAAGCCCAAACTGGTTGTTTTCATCCTCACATCAAGCCTGAGGACAGAAGCCTTAGGTTTTCTTAAAAGGTTTATGGTAAACCCAACTGGTTCTATTCAGATATCTTGATCAGAAATTGTATGGATTGTTGCTGTGCAGCACCAGAGGGACTGCCTGGTATTAGACCAATTTTGTTTCTTTTATATATGTAAAAAATAAAAAAAAATCCCCATGTAGATGATTTTAATTTTTGTTGACTTCTTGGAGAAATGGACAAAAAACAGGGCTGACAGCATGACTTTACTGTGAAAATACTTTAATCTCTGCCTGTCGTCTTGGGGCACAAACCACAGAAGCTGCGCAAGAGCACAAAAGTGCTTCCAAGTATACCCCATCATTTTAAGGGGACTTGGACAGAATAATATTCCAATGTATCGGACCCCTGGAATCTAATTTTCAGGACTCTTCCTGATTTGGTGTCAGAGACATTTTACAGGGCTAGACCTAAACATCCCTGTAATTACACTTTATGATCAGCAGTTCACCTGATCAGCAAAGAGAGAACGTACCTCTTTCCACAGAGGCACTGGTGTATTTTTGCTAATAAAAGCATCTGCAGCCATTGTTTGCTTTGTTTAGCTATGTTCCTACGAACACTTACTTGGGAATAAGTCCTACTTTCTTCAGAGTAAACAGCAAAGAACTTTATTCTGAGCCAATGTGCGTAGGGCAGGGCAGTAATTCATAAACTGTGTGATTCTGAGTAACCATGCATAAGATTGCACTGTTCAATCCACGTGCTTTAAAACCTGATTCATTTGTATACTGTATGTTCTGAATACTGTACTCAAAAATGGTTAAAGCGGCAGCCTTAGCTACACTTATGCGGGAGTCAGAAGGACATTATTCTGGATAAACATGTTAGGCTCTAATAATAATAATAATAATAATAATAATAATTTATTTCTACTCCGCCCATCTGGCTGGGTTTCCCCAGCCACACTGGGTGGCTTTCAACAGAACATTAAAAACAGAACATCAAAAATCAAAAACTTCCTTAAACAGGGCTGCCTTCAGATGTCTTCTACAAGTCAGATAGTTGTTTATTTCCTTGACATCTGATGGGAGGGCGTTTCACAGGGTAGGTGCCACTACCGAGAAGGTCCTCTGTCTGGTTCCCTGTAACTTTGCTTCTTGCAGTGAGGGAACCCTCAGCGCTGGACCTCAGTGTCCGGGCTGAACAATGGGGGTGGAGACGCTCCTTCAGGTATTAACATCCTTTGTAAACATCAGAAGAAAAGCCATCTTTAATATATATTTTTACCACACTGTAACAAAATCAAATTTAAAGGGTGCTTTTTATTCTCAGTTCCATTAATCAATCAGCTAACCCTATAGGTTACTAGGGACGCGGGTGGCGCTATGGGTAAAACCTCAGTGCCTAGGACTTGCCGATCGCATGGTCGGTGGTTCGAATCCCCGCGGCGGGGTGCGCTCCCGTCATTCAGCCCCAGCGCCTGCCAACCTAGCAGTTCGAAAGCACCCCCGGGTGCAAGTAGATAAATAGGGACCGCTTACCAGCGGGAAGGTAAACGGCGTTCCGTGTGCTGCGCTGGCTTGCCAGATGCAGCTTGTCACGCTGGCCACGTGACCCGGAAGTGTCTGCGGACAGCGCTGGCTCCCGGCCTATAGAGTGAGATGAGCGCACAACCCTAGAGTCTGGCAAGACTGGCCCGTATGGGCAGGGGTACCTTTACCTTTACCTTAACCCTATAGGTTATTAATCTAAAACTATCTAAATCTTCAAATTATTTGTAGGTTATTGTCTCATGGAAAAGGCAGTCTCACAGCTTAGCATTTCTGATTGCTGTATTAAGAATGCTGCTACCTTTGATCCTGTGAACAAGTGAGAGGAGGGTGAACTCTGGCAAGCTGATGGGCTTTTTCCTTCTCTAGTTCTAATGCAACTTCAAAAATTTGTTTCCTGGAACTGAGCATTTCAAGTCAAGTCAAGTGCCTCTTTGATCTTGTCTGTATCTTCCACTGCCTGGAGGGACAGTGTGATTGGATCCTCTTTTATATGACATTTTTCGCTGGCTTAAGGTAGAGTCCAGCTCATATGTCTTTGAAGCGACTGGGCTTCTTTTTTTGGTTGCTTCCTCTTATCAGTTCTGCTACATGAACAGTGAGACTAATTTAAATATGTCACGGTAGGGCAAAGAAAATAAATTAGCCATGCCCCTGTGCTCATGCACGCAAAGTTTATTTTCCTCTGCTCTCTGTTTCAAAGTGATTTGTGATTTCATCATGGTCCCATATTGGTTGTATAGTGTTGTTTTCATTGGGATTTTGTTTGTGTTATTCCCCGTTAGCCGTCCAGGGAATGTTGGTCACAGGGCAGCCTATAAATTGCATGCATGCATGCATGACAGCAGTTTTACCCTACTCCTTCCTCTCATTGTTTCCCCAAATATAAAAATAAAATGCAAGTCTGCTACTAAATTTTAAATAAGTCTTACGCTGATTAATCAAGTGAGTCTTAATGCATACATTTTAGTACAACTCAAGCAATAGCTTAAGAAAAGCATGCTTTCTCTTGGTTCTCCATATATATATATATATATATATATATATATATATATATATATATATGCTTTCGTAGATTTTCACGGGTACAGGAATGCAGGTTTTGGTGTCTTCGGGTGTCTTCCCGTGTAAGAGTCGGGGTGTCTGTGCGACGTTTCGACGAGGTCTCACTCGTCATCTTCACGCTGGTGCTTTCGGCTTCTTGTTACTGGAACAGAGCAGTAACAAGAAGCCGAAAGCACCAGCCTGAAGATGACGAGTGAGACCTCGTCGAAACGTCGCACAGACACCCCGACTCTTACACGGGAAGACACCCGAAGACACCAAAACCTCCATATATATATATATATATATATATATGCTTTCGTAGATTTTCACGGGTATAGGAATGCAGGTTTTGGTGTCTTCGGGTGTCTTCGACTCTTACACGGGAAGACACCCGAAGACACCAAAACCTCCATATATATATATATATATATATATATATATATATGTCATGCCGTATGTTCCATTCAGGAACTTTACAAATTTGAAAACTTTGGGGTTAAATCTGTTACTTGGACAGAAAGACTTATGAAAGAAATATGCCAAACGTTGTGTGACGTGCAGCATGAGCCTTTACTGAACTATTGGACCACACCCAACTGTTCCCTACTGTTAAAATAGCCATCTTTAGAGGACTTTCCCTCCCAGTTACAACATGCACAAGTAAACAGTCCTTCAGCACTTTGTGGTGGGTGAAAACATGGCTACATTTGACAATGAGTGGAGATCAATTGCCTGGCTTGTGTTTGTTCATTGCCCATAAAGAAAAGTTGAAGAACTACTCCAAGAACAAATTTATTGACTGATTTGGCCAAGACCTTCAAGGATTCCAGATTTTGTTTAAAGAATGACCCACTTTGTGTATTATTCTCCTTTATGTTATATACAGACAAGCATTTGTTGTTGTTGTTTAGTCATGTCCGACTCTTCGTGACCCCATGGACCGGAGCATGCCAGGCACTCCTGTCTTCCACTGCCTCCCGCAGTTTGGTCAAACTCATGCTGGTAGCTTCGAGAACACTGTCCAAGCATTTACACCACCCCCCCAAAAAAAAGTTCATCAATCCAAGACAGATTCTGTGTAAAAGGTGTGGATTTCAGTTTTTAATTTGACTTAGTATTGTTGTTCAATGGACAAATTGTCTTTCTAGTGCCTTACTCTGTTGTTGCGAAATGGACAAATAAATCAAGTTGTTAGAAGTTAGTTTTGAAATGTACAATCCCATGCAATGCAGTAAATCACAAACAACACATTTCTCATTGCCTCATTGCTTCTCTTTGGCACCATGTTATGGCATGAGGGGTTCAGTCATATAAACTGCAAATAGTCAACAACCTGTAGTTACAAGTAATAGACCTTACCTGCCTACCCTGGACTTTTGGGTGGGGACACTCATACTATGTAGACTGCATCCCAGTAACCCAGGACTGAGGTAACTAAGAAATGTCTTACTGTAGCCACGTCTTACTTTCTCAGGCATGTGTGCAACCAGGCAAAGGGCCTTCTTGGTAGTGGCGCCCGCCCTGTGGAACGCCCTCCCATCAGATGTCAAGGAAATAAACAACTAACTGACTTTTAGAAGACATCTGAAGGCAACCCTGTTTAGGGAAGTTTTTAATGTTTGATGCTTTATCGTGTTTTTAATATTCTGTTGGGAGCCGCCCACAGTGGCTGGGGAAACCCAGCCACATGGTGGGGTATTATTATTAATAATAATAATTACTTGAACTGAGCAGAGGAACTCCTGTTCTGACCTCTGTTGTCACCTGGTTATCTCTGTGTAAATCTGATTCCAGAGCATTCCCAAACTGAGAACATGTTTTTCCCCCCCACACCATCCAAACCAGATTGACTGTGGAAAAGGGTCTCAATCTTCCTCA
Organism: Podarcis vaucheri; assembly: GCF_965113315.1. Taxonomy (NCBI): domain Eukaryota; kingdom Metazoa; phylum Chordata; class Lepidosauria; order Squamata; family Lacertidae; genus Podarcis; species Podarcis vaucheri. The sequence goes on along the minus strand of NC_138762.1, from coordinate 82,217,687 downwards.
TTCTTGTCTGTTTTTTGTTTTGGAAAGGTTATCTTCAATCTCATTTTATAATGTATATAAAACAGAGGGAACAATTCTAACAACAAACAAAAAAACAAAAAACTATAAAATAGGCAGGCAGGATGAGTACAGTTGCACATGGGTTAAAATAACAAAGTCCAAGTAAAGACTATCAATGTTATCAGATTCTTATCTGCTTGAACTTCAGTTTGTTAGCCACAATCCAGCCCATTAACACCTTCAGGTGGTGGTTAGAACCCCAAAAGCTTTATTTGTCCCTGATGTAAAAGAGAATTAGAATGGCGTGACATCTGTATATTGATGCAGATGCCCTGAAAATAGAAGAGATTCTAAAGGTATTTCTGAGAGGCAAAAACCTCTCTCGGTTTTTAGATTGTCATATTTGAGGATCTGTTGTTACTGGCTGGAATGCTGAAGGCATATAAGCCCCGAAGATGCATTTCTAAAATGCATTGCATTACATTGAATCAAGTCACTGAATGACAAAGGGGAAGTAATTGTCTGGAGCAGAAAGAAGATGCATTTCTGCTTCCCATACTCAGTGAGGATTCTTCCTGAGTAAATGTGAAAGGATCAGGCTTCTGAGAACTGTAGGTGGTGGTGGTGAAACAGAGTTGCAACAGCAGCAACAACAAAATGGAATTAAACTACCACAGCACTGAGCATGTATGAAGAAGACTCAGCCAATCCCTTACCCATCAACCTGGGTTTTTCAGGACTGATTCCATGTGGGTTTAACACTTCACCGGAGGGGTCAACTTGCTTTCAGCCCCTTCTGAAACCTAAGGCAGCTCAGGCAAATCACAAGTGCATCAACATGGTCAGTGTGAGGCTCTAGATCCAAATAGAAATGACAAAAACTGTTACGGTGAGGTTGGCTGGCAGCAGTGGATGGGGAATCTAATAATAATTCTGATTTTGAAATCATGGCTGTGAATCTGCACATGTTCAGAGGCACTCTTTTCATACTGCTTCATATTTTTCCTGCGTTAAGCTGGAGACACAGAGAATTGTCTTGCTCTCTGCTGGACCAGAAACTGTGGCTTGGGATTTCCATGGATGCCTAACAAGGAGGAAAGATCTGCTAGGGTATTAATGCTGTGAGCTCTTCCATCCTATGCTCAGGTTGTATATATGTGTAATTAAAACGACACGCCCTAAAGACACCACAGTCTCTATTGACCTCCATTCCAAGCAATCTGAACCCTGGCTGAAACTCTTGGAGTCTCTCACTGCTCTGAGAGTGGTTGCACACAACAGTATTTACATAAACTGAAGGAAGACAAATCAGTGGCTTGTATTTCCACATGACTTCCTCTGTGCTGCCTTTCTTTGGCAATCAAGCAGCTCTGTGCGATACAGTGATATTATTAGTAATATGTATCCACACACTGTCTATTTTCATGGTTAATCCTTTGAAACCAGAATCACTTTGTGTTACTCTTTCCAATATGCTTGCTGAGAAAGTGTTTGTTTTGTACCATATGCATGGTAGCTTGAGCCTCCTTTTTCATCATGAATATCTGGATTGGGGAGTTGATTCATGCATCAGCTTGCCATATACTGTATTTTTCGCCCTAAATGAAGGGGAAATGTGTGTGCGTCCTATGGGGCAGTGCGCACCGACCCCTCTCGCTCTCCAGGCTTCAGGAAGCTCTGCACAACCCTCAGGAGACCGGCTCCGAGGGTTGCGCAGAGCTGCCTGCAGTCCCGGGCTCAGCGCAGCTCTGCGTGGCCATCGGGAGCGGGGCGCGAAGTCCCACCCGGTTCCCGATGGCTGCGCAGAGCTGCCTCCAGTCCCGGGCTCAGCGCACTTCTCCCAATAGCCAGCCCCACAAGCTAGGGGGACAGCGGGGAGGCGGAGCGCGCCTTCCCGCTGTTCCCCGACCTGGTTCTTCCAGCCCCACACCTGGGGGGGGGGGAAACAGCCAGGATAAAAATAAAAAACCTTTTTGAGAAACCAGTCAATCCAATTGCCTATGAAGTGTGTCTAAATCGACAGTATCTGCATTACTGTTAAACTGATACTTTAAGAGAATCAGCTCTGGTTTAAAATCTTAGCAAAAAGATAAAACCCCCACAAAGATTAATAAACCCACCTATGCCTTCAAGTACAATTGTTTACTCATATGGGGCAAATGCTATAGGCTCTGAAAGACTGGTAGATTCCAGGACCATGTCTGAAAACTCCCCCACCCCACCTCCCTATTATTTATACTGAAAGTGTATTGATTTCTTAAAATTAAAATTGCAGATGTGGAGGGTGCAATGGCACCTGGAATGGGACATAAAAGCAGTGGTTCTAGAAGTGAAAGGAGGCTAAGCAGATGCTTATGAAAGCCCATGTTTGATTACAAAAATGCAGGTTCTTATTTGTCCTTATTACCACAGTTGCTGGATCCACTTCCAGAAATAAAGTGCCTTCAGACATTCCAAGGCATTGCACGTCTCACCAGTCCTCTTTCCCATCTGCTGTACGTAACAGGCCCCTAATCTTTGCCCCAGCAAAACAAGTAGAAACCCTGGGAAACATTTGAGTGTACCCACAGAGGTTTGAGGGACAAGCTTCTAGAACAGCGTTTCTCAGATAGTGGGAACGACCACTGGGGTTCAGGGCACATTCAGGTGGGCACATTTTGCACCACAGCCAGCACAGTGCCTCTTCAGAAGAAATGCTGGGTACCTGAGTCATTCACCACCACATCCTCTTTAAAAAATGCCCTTCCTTCCCTTCTGGTTAATGTAGATGTCTGAAGCTGTGTGTTGTTATTGTGAGGACTCTGTGAGAGAAGAAGGGAGAAATATTCAAGTAGTAACCGGCTGCTCTCCTACTCTAGAGGAAAATTAAGATTCCTTTCCCATTGTGGCTGATGAGGGCTGGTGGTGCATATATTTATTAGCTTGTAAATTTGCAGAAGTTGGCTCCTGTAATATATGTACCACGTTGTTGTTTCCCTGTTCTAGAAATCTACAAGGCCGCCAAGACAGTCTTCTCTGCCCTGGAGTTCCCAGGAGGCTCAAAAGCTTTCTAGCAGCACCTCACCTCTGATGCTCCCTCCAGGGGCTCCAGCTGCAACCTAGGCAGCCGTCACCTAGCTACTGCTACCTTTGTGGGGGCGAGGGGAGTGATCTCAGGAAACAAACGGAAACGGCCTGTTGACAGCAGGTCCCCTTCTTTTTAGCCACGCTTCCCTGGCCATTTTCTCAGATCTGCAACACATGAAGCCTTTCTCGTCTTCTGTGCATCATTCCCCCTACCATCAGCGCATATACATTCCTGGAGTGGCAGTTTGGACGGAAGTTGTTGCGGGGATTGTTTCTCCGCCCCCACTAAACGCCCCCACTGGCCGAGCCAACAAAACAAAAAGCAGCTCTCACAGCTTCCTTGTAGAAGACACAGGGCACAAAAAGGCTTTTGATGCTCTCCATTTATTGCAACACACACACCGGCGGATGTGGAACAGCTCATCCTTTCCTTCTCGCCTCTCCACCTTTTTTAAATTTTTGCTTGGCCGGGTGACTTCTGTACGGAGCGAAGCCCAGGCTCAAGCTTCAGGTAATGCGCTCAACGTCGAGCGCGCCCGTGTGCAATATATATATATATTACAAAGAGAGAGGGGAGGGAGGCGTAAAGGGGTGTGTGTTGTTGTACCGGAGAAGTTCGGAGCGCGCATGCTCGCCCGCACCGTATGACGTGAGCTGACTGGCTAAGCAGGGAAAGATCAAAGCGCGAGTGAGAAGACCTCGAGGCTCTCGGGGAGCTCGCCACACGGAGAGCCATTGCGCGGGCAGCAGCCGGGCTTAGGGGCCAGGTTTCCTGAAGCGCGGGGGGGGGACCCCGCTCCCTGCGCAAGTCTCCGAGCAAAGTTGCCTTTTGTTCCCCCCCGTAATCCTCCTGCTCCTCCACCGCCGCCGCCGCCTTTTCGGAGCGAGCTGCCGGGGACGGCTGGCTGGCTGGCTGAGCGCACATGGGCAGAGGCAACCGAGGCGCCCCGGCCAGGCGCACGCATGACTGAGCGGAAGAATCGCCCGCCAAGGCAGGGCAGGGATGTGGCTGCGGCTGCCATGAGACAGAAACTCCGGCGTGGTGGTGGATGTAGGAAGTAGCAGAGCGGCGGCGACCGAGAGGCAGAGAGAGAAGCTCCCCCTGGCTGGAGTCTCCCGCCTGTAGCAGAAGGAGCAGGCGGCGGCGGCGGCGCAGGAGGAGGCTGAGAGCCGCCTGAGCAGCTGCCCGTCGCCTCGCCATGGATTGCAGCCGCCTCAGGACTCTTATTAATAGATACGTGAGTATCCGGGCAGGGGTCGGCGCTGCCTGCCGTTGCCAAGGCGTCCTGCCGAGCGCGTCAAAGCAAAAATAAAAAATAAAATGGGAAATCTTGCCTGGCTTTTGCTCCTAGCGTGGAAGCGCTCCCTTGCGCGCAGGCATGGCGCGCTGGCACCCGAGCCGAGCGAAGATGTCGCTCTCTTTAATTTCAGGGCATCGCAGACCCGAAGGGAGCAAAACCCAGCGCGTCCCTCCTCGCTTCATCTTTCTGTCTGTGAAATGTTGATCCCCGGAGACAAATGATCCGCCGCTCCCCTTAGTTTTTCCTAGAGATAAAAAGGAAGGGTTGAAGCCCTCGATGATGCGTCTCCTCCTTCCCATTCATAGATGTTGTGCCTGATCTACTACGGTCGAGAGTCCTATTACACTTGAGCGCAGTTTGCTTCTAAATAGGTGAATTTAGGAAATCGGCCTCCCACCTGCTTTTAAACACATTTACTGTACCTGGAAGGCTCAGTGGGGCTGGCTTACCTGCAGCCTGATGCTGGGCATGGCTTAAACCTAAAGAAATGGGTTTGGGATCACTGTTTTGCAGCCTGGTTCTATGTGCATTTTTTTTGGCAGTAAATCCCACTCCTTGCACCGTGGCTTACTACCAAGGTACATGTCATAGGATTACTTTGTGCAATGCTTTTTTCTGGGGGGATTCAGGGGTACACATACCCCTAAACATTTTGTGAATCTAAATTTGGCCTCATTGAGGGGCAGTATTTCAATATGAGTAGGAAAATGAGAGTACCCCTAAACATATTTTTTTTAGGGAAAAAGCACTGCTTTTGTGTAAACAAGCATAGGCACAACCATCATCTCTTTTTCAACTTTCTCATTTACTTTTTAAAAATTATGCTTTATACAGCATTAAAGTCTTACAAATAATATAACTGATCTGTAGAAAGAACCTTATGATCTGAAAATAGAGGTGCTGTATGTACTTTTGCAACCCAAGAAAATCTCTAATAAAAGCAATTTTTTTTAAAAAAAATATTTCACTGCTGGCAGCACAGCTTCCTTCTCTTGCCAACTGGAGGCTGAAAACTATTTGGAACTGATCAAATAACATTAGATTACCCTTCTACTTGGCCGGGCAGAGTGTGGCCATGAACATTTCAGTCCAGCATATGATTTGCTTGCTGTAATTTATACTTGGGGAAAGCTAATAGGCCAGCAACACTCAAAATTAATTGACATGTGTTGCCAGCGCTTTCTTAAGCCTCTTTAAATCGAATTAAGAAAATGGTTCTCAACAGTTGCCTCTGAAGGTCAGCAACAGATGACAATTGGTTGGATAGCTGCACTAAACCATCGCGCTAATCCTAAATAATACTTGCATCATATACTCCAGTGGAGTTTACTTTCAGAAAATTGTGTGAAGAATGACTGCCTACAGTAACTGAAGTTACTTCCAATTATCATATTTTTTCCATTATAAGACTAGGTTTCCCCCCTAAAAATTAATGTCAAAAATTAGGGGGCATCTTATACAGAGATAGTGCCGAGGGTGGGTTTTCTTAAATCTGAGTTCCCAAAAATAGGGGGCGTCTTATACATGGGGGCGTCTTATAGTCAGGAAAATATGGTAAATATGTTTGGTTTGAGGTGTGTATGGGTGTAGTGGAAAATTAGTTCAGCTGAAAGCCAATGGTAAGCATTGTAGAATTGTGGTGCCAATTTGTATTTGATCCTATACTTTTATTAGGAGTCCTGGAGAGAGAGAGAGAAAGAGAGAAAGAGAGAGAACCTCTTGCCTACAGTTAAGGTTTCGAAAAACCACAATGTAAACAGATTGACAGATATGCACATTTTATGATGCTCGTATATGTAATAAGGCTCTGGAGCCTGTCTGTTTACAAGCTCCCCTTCTTTCTGAAGCTTTCCAGTAAGTGATCCGTCATGAGTCTGATAGTCTCATGATTTGCGCTGAGGTCAGAACAAAAAGCCCTTGAGGCATATTATACATTATTGTCTCCAGCAGGCAGCCATTGCTTAGTTGTCTGTGTTTTCCTGAGCATGCTGATCCAATGTGTGCTTTCTTATCTAAAAAAGTGGGGTGGAAACCCATGTAAAATAGTGTGTGTTGGTTGGTTTTAGTCCGCAATCCTTACCTGGGGTATGAGCCCCATGGAGTACGGTGGGTCTTCTGAGCACACATTTGCAGGACTGCTTTGTTGGTTACTTTGTTTGGAAATGCTGAAGAATGATAATGTGGTAGGTCAAGATGAGCATCGAGTAGCTAATTATATATTATTTAGGATTTTGGAAGGGCTGTGGTCGTATCAGTTGTTTCTTGAGTTGCTAGCCTATAGAGTAGGCAAAGTTGTGTGCATACTCCATTCTAAATAAATAAAGACACAGAAATTTTGTGCCAAGAAAGTCTTAAGTGTATAAACTACGGAAATGATGCCAATAAATATACTTGGAGTGGACCCATTGAAATTAATAAAACTTGGTTAGTCATGCCTATTAACTTCAGTGGATCTATTCTGAGTAGCGCTAGCATTTGCTACAACCCATAATTTGTTACTATTTTGGGTAAATTTTATTCTAGTTTTACCACTTCCGTGACTGGTAAGAGGATTTCCCAACCATTGTAAATCTTATTCAGGCATTCCTTTGGCTTCTGGGTTGTCAGCACAGTGGTGAACTTTGGGCTTCCAAATTTCAGTGGTGTCCTATGCGAGACTAACATTTGGTGGCCTCTGCCTCGCGTGGTTCATTCCACAATCCACAGCATTGTTCTGGTGACCCCTGCAGTGCGGTACCCAGGGTGGCTGAAATGGTCTCGCTACCCTAAAATTGCCTCTGTTAAGCAGGTGCTGCCCATACACTGCCCAGTCTATCTTGATAACATAAGGGCCAGACATGAGATTATTGGGAAACTGAGTTGTTGACCCATTACAGCATCTCTGCAGGCTGAGCACTCCTGTAGATTTGCCGTAATCCTCTGTCGTCACAGATAAGGGTAATAACATGCTGCCATATCTACCTCCCACCCACAATCAAACAAGTAGAAACGTTTTCTTGGTGGGCTAGCATCCACACATCAACACACACCTTGCACACTTGAGTGCGAGGTGGAAATAAAAGACTTGCTGAACACAACAAAGGGTATCATCTTAAAAGACATCATACACATGTTTTTAATAATAAACAGTGCAAGGTAGGGCTATGGTTTTCCCAGTAGAGATGTGTGGAAGTGAGAGCTGATCGCCGGAGAATTGATGCTTTGAATTATGGTGCTGGAGGAGACTCTTGAGAGTCCCATGGACTGCAAGAAGATCAAACCTATCCATTCTTAAGGAAATCAGCCCTGAGTGCTGACTGGAAGGACAGATCCTGAAGCTGAGGCTCTAATACTTTGGCCACCTCATGAGAAGAGAAGATTCCCTGGAAAAGGCCCTGATGTTGGGAAAGATTGAGGGCAAAAGGAGAAGGGGACAACAGAAGATGCGATGGTTGGGCAGTGTTCTCGAAGTTACCAGCATGAGTTTGACCAAACTGCGGGAGGCAGTGGAAGACAGGAGTGCCTGGCGTGCTCTGGTCCATGGGGTCACAAAGAGTCAGACACGACTAAACAACTAAACAACAACAATACACACACACACATATGCATATGCATAAACACACCAGGATCAATTCCCAGGCACTAGTGGGACACTTAGGCTTTCTTTGTTTCTGTGAAGATGCACAGTGCTACAGCCTTATTGTAAAGAAAACCCTCTGATCCTCCATCTTAATGCGTGCACACACACAAACACTTTTCACCAGTAGTCAAACACACTTCATTCAGTATACCAGGTGTGTGTAAAACCTTTGCCCCCTCCCCCTGAATTTGCTGAGCTACAACTCCCACAATCCCTAGCCATTGGCCATGTTTGCTGGGGCTGATGGGAATTGTAGTTTATCAACGTTCGGCAGGCCCAAGTCTCCCCAGCCTTGCTATGCAATGAGCTTCCAGGTGCTGTGGCCAAACTTAACAGTGCTGCAGGTTTTGTGGTGCAAGCTATGTACTTGAGCACTTTTAATTTCCAAATGATTTGCATCCTGTTCAGCCCCATCCTGTATTTGAGTGAATTGAAACGGGCTTAAAATCATATAAGCTGCCTAGAAGAGCAACCAAATAGAAACAAAAGCATTTAAAAAGGCTTGTGAAGAAATTTACAAGCTGGCGTTTAGACCTTTTAGATAGCTTTCCAAGTAAAAACTAGGATGAGGTAAATGGCATATTTATTGAGCCGATACACTGATGGGCCTGTGTTAATAATGTATGTGTTGGCTTACCAAGTTATGTAGGAAAAAGTAGACGGATACAAGCCTCCAAATATCTTACAATCCAATAGAGACAACTGGGAAGAGAACACAGGCAGGAAATAGAGAACTTTGTGGCTAGGTTGCTTGTGGGCAGAAAACTCCTGCCAGCATATATAACAACATGTTGCGGGATTTGAACTGGCTACTGATCTGCTACTGGGCCAAGTTCAAAGTTTTGGTGCTGTTAACATTCTTATTTAATATAGGGCAGTCCTTCTCACTTTGTAAGCCCAGACAAAGAGGCAGTTTATTGATGAACACAGCTGCGTAGGAGAATGAAAGTACAGTGGTACCTCGGGTTACATACGCTTCAGGTTACATACGCTTCAGGTTACAGACTCTGCTAACCCAGAAATAGTACCTCGGGTTAAGAACTTTGCTTCAGGATGAGAACAGAAATTGTGCTCTGGCGGTGCGGTGGCAGCGGGAGGCCCCATTAGCTAAAGTGGTGCTTCAGGTTAAGAACAGTTTCAGGTTAAGAACGGACCTCCAGAACGAATTAAGTACGTAACCAGAGGTACCACAGTAGCTGCAAGAACAAGTTAAAGGGTAGAGTCTTCACAACAACCTATAATAACTGGAGACAGTGTTTAATTCTGTCATTAGTCATTACTATAGATACTAACTTATAAGGCCCTGTACAGCTCAGGCTTCAAAGATCGCCTTATCTCTTCTGCAGAAGAGTTACACCTTCAAGCTCTTAAAATATCAGAGGCCTGGTAACTCAGAGCAGGGCTTTCTTTCAGTGTGGCTGCCCATGTTTTGCGGATCAGCATCCCTATAGAGATAAGTAAGACACCCCACTCTTTATATTTTCCAGAAACCATTGAATACATTTTTGTTTTTCACAAGCTTTTCCAGTTGGATTAAAATGTATCCCCCTCTGTTTTTAAACCCACCTTTAGTTATTTTTGTATTGTTTGTAAAACTATTTTTGGCTGTTTTCATGGAATGTATGTAAATTTCATTGAAATGGATATAAAAGGCAATTCATAAATAAATTATTTTAAAAACATGGGCAAGTGCAGTGCACCACATTTGTATATCCCAAGTCAACAAGGATGGATCCGTTTCCATTTTATCCTAGCAGCAAACCTATAAAGGTTGGGTGGAGAGACAAGGATTGGTCCCAGTAAGCCTCATGCTTGAAAGGAGATTTGAACTCAGGTTCCTCTGCATAAGTGCAAAACTCTAGCCTGGAAACAAACATTGAGAAGAAGTAACTAGAAAAGAAAATATTTGGAGTATAAACAGGGTCTGTAGATAATGTCTCATGTAGGAAATTTCTTTGCATGTGTAGAGTAGGGAACTTGAATGCACTTATGCATACAGTGGTGCCCCGCAAGACGGAAAACTTGCTAGACGAAAGGGTTTTCCGTTTTTTGAGCTGCTTCGCAAGACGAATTTCCCTATGGGCTTGCTTCGCAAGACGAAAAACAAAAACGTCTTGCAAGTTTGTTTCCTTTTTCTTAACACCGTTAATACAGTTGCGACTTGACTTCGAGGAGCAACTCATAGAACGCGGTGTGGTAGCCTTTTTTGAGGTTTTTGAAGGCTTTGGTATTTTTGAAGCTTTTCCAAAACTTCTTTTAAACTTCTAAAACTTTTTTTTTGGGGGGGGGGTTGGATTTTGGGTTGGGGTGTTTGGAATTCAAGGACTTGGTGTTGGGGAGGGTTTTGCAAGAATCTGGAAGCTTGTGTGTGTTTTTTCTGCATTTTTATGATTTTCTGGGCCACTCTGCTCTTTTTTTAAAAAAATTCTGGATTTGAATTTCTGTGTGGTGGGTGGCTGGGGGAACAGTTGAGGAGGGGGTTCTTCAGCAAGAAGCAAAGAGTGGAAGAGGAACCTTCTTCGAGTTGTCCCCCAGAGTCTTAGAAAATGTACTGTACACTTTGTTGATTTTTAAATGTTTTTCTGTCATGTTTAGAAACTTAATTTATTGTTCCTTCAGTTTTTGAAATGCTCTTTACAGTATGTGTGGCTTTAAAGAGCACTTAATAAACTCTTGTTCTACCAAATTTGGCTTTGTTTGGACTTTTTTTGACCATAAAAAGGTAAAGGTACCCCTGCCCGAAAGGGCCAGTCTTGACAGACTCTGGGGTTTGTGCGCCCATCTCACATCTATTGGCCGGGGGCCAGCGCTGTCCGAAGACACTTCCGGGTCACGTGGCCAGCGTGACAACGCTGCTCTGGCGAGCCAGAGCCGCACACGGAACGCCGTTTACCTTCCCGCTGGAACGCATTAATTGAATTTCAATGCATTCCTATGGGATTTCGTGCTTCGCAAGACGAAAAACTCGCTAGGCGAAAAAACTCACGGAACGAATTAATTTTGTCTTGCGAGGTACCACTGTACTAATCTTCCTTAACTGCAATACTGAAAAAGGAATAACAGCTGAAGACAATGCAGGTCTCTGTCCAAGCAGATCAAGTAACAGGATCAGGTATATGGGCTTATTTAATAATTGTGCCTACATAGAGAAGTGTTTCAGAGGGCCAAATGGAGAGAAGTATATGAAATGCAGTTAATGATGGCAGATCAGGTTCATCAATAAAAAAATAACTGTGGACGGGATTCACCTAACTAGCCCCATCAGCAGAAGCCCTGTGCAAGGGCTTTTGAGGGAACATTAGGGCTTTCCCTTCTTTACCCCATGCTCCCTGAAATTGGCTTTGAGGCGGTTGGGAGAACCCCCTCTCTAAGAGCAGAGGGAGGACTGTTGTGCATGGCAAGGCGAAATGCTTTTTCAGATGGAAGGTATGTCATAGCATAGCTTTGAATTCCAGCCTGTGTGTATAGAAATTTGTGCTATGACTTCAAAACTATGCAAACTTTGTGTTGTGTTTTATGGGGGTGAGGTCCTATGGAAAAAGAACTTGGGCTGTTCCAACCATGAGCTATCACCGTCTTTGAAACTGTGGTTGTTCTAGACATGAAAAGGAATTTAGTATTGTAATCTTACACTTATAGAATGGAGCAGTTTTATAGCCTGGATTGTAAAGTGTCCATTCACTTGCTTCAAATCACCCTGTGCTTTAAGGCTGAACAGGTATCTGCAAACACCAGCTTCACATTTAGTTTTTGAATCCCTGTGTTTGCTACTACGCCATTAGGGCGAGCATAATAGGATGATCTAAATTTACAACTGCTGGCTCCTATTTGTATGTGCTATGGAGAAACCAGAAATGCAGGGCTGAAGGCTTGGGTCACTTCTGTAGATTCACAGGGACAGCGCTGTACCTGTTAGAAGCCGTACATGTGATATGCAGTACATGCAACTACCTTGCTCTTGTGGCCTGTCCAAAGATTAACTTGAGATAGAATTGCCATTGTAGTTAATTGGTGTACATAGTGCCATAAAGCACAGGCAAAAAAGAGACATGTTTCTATTCCCTGCAAGGAGTGGGCAATATAAAGTTTGTTAGCTGGGGAAAGTAAATGTCACAGAAACTACTAAGACTTTGATGTGGGTAGGTTGTAGGGTGGGTGGCCAGAGGGCTGCTGCACCTTTAGCCGTGTGGAAGAGGTATTGCAGCAGGTATCTTCACATAACAGTAGCAGGAGCCCTGTCTTCTTCTGCATCTCTGGCCATGTTTGCAGGATGAAAGGAAATGCTGTCAATAAAAATGGACATCCAGGTGTCCACTAACATGAAATTGGGTGGGAGGCAGTGGCGTAGCGTGGGGGGTGCAGGGGGGGCTGGCCGCACCGGCCACAACATCTGGGGGTTAGGGTTAGGGGGCGCAAATTACTTGCCTTGCCCCGGGTGCTGACAACCCACACTACGCCACTGGTGGGAGGTATAACAGGGAAGGTTTTTAGGAGACCTTGTGTCTTTAAAGATTAAATTCCAGTGCAGAATTTCTTAACTAGCTGTTCATTTGTAAATAACCTCCTTGCTTTTCATTGTCTGCATTTGGCTTGGAAAAAATGTGAATATGTTATACAGAATAAAGGAGGGACGTGGGGAAGAGCTAATGGGGACTGTGGTGGGGGGAAGTTGTTGGCTAGGCTTATAAAACAAAAGGGGGGAAAAACCCTTAAATTGAATATTAATTACATTGTTTGTTTCAGTAATTGGCCACAATAATACAGTGATTAACATAAGGACAATAGGCATAAGATAACATAGAAATAATTTTACAAGCATATAACCAGTCAGATGCAGTATAAAACTGCTTAATTAAAACAGAATAATAGCTGAACAGATGAACTTCAGGAATGATGAGTGCCGAGTCAGAAAACCAAACAAGCAGCAAGAATAACAGTTGAGTATACAACTGAGATAGCAACGTTGTCAGAAGGTACAGTAGTGCAGATGTGAATCCCCGGTAACCAATTTATTGGAATTCTGAGAGCTTTCTCATCAGAAGCTCCTTTCCTTCATCTGTTGCTCTCACTGGAGCTCTTGTCAAAATAAAAAAATTCCTTCCAGTAGCACCTTAAAGACCAACTAAGTTAGTTCTTGGTATGAGCTTTCGTGTGCATGCACACTTCTTCAGATACCAAGTGTGCATGCACACGAAAGCTCATACCAAGAACTAACTTAGTTGGTCTTTAAGGTGCTACTGGAAGGAATTTTTTTATTTTGACTATGGCAGACCAACACGGCTACCTATCTGTAACTGGAGCTCTTGTGATTGAGCAACATATGAGCAATATGAGATAAGAACAGTTGGTTATAGTCAATGCTAAAGTGAACATTCTGTCTGTGCATCGATTTCTGCTTGTGCAGTGATATGTTCCCCTCCCCCTCTGATCCCCCCCATGTACACCAAAATCTGTTCCGGGGGTTGCAGCCAACGCTCTGGAGCAGTTTGTGGACAGCACGTGTATTCTTGATGAAAGACGCAATGGCAGGTTCAAGGAGTGAAGAGTAAATAGAAATCCCTGCTTACAGGAGCTGCCAGTTGTGTGTTGCATACATAAGCTTGCATGAATATAACACTCAGGTAAGCAGCTACTTGCACACAGTGGAACTACGTCGGAACATGTGAATTTAGTCTCTGGTTTTTGGATGATGATAAATAATGGAAGACCTTTATATTATGCATTATTTAGGTCATGGAGGTAAAGTATAAATTACATGAGGAGGTCATGGGTCTTTGAAGTGTCCTTAAGATTTTGGTCTGAAACTGCTAGGGCATACTGAATTTAAAACGTTTTTGTTTCCTTGTACTTAACTACGCTTGAAGTAATAAAAACAAACATTTGTTGTAGTTTCCTTGGAAGTGTCTCTGTATTACGACACTGGAGGTGATAATGTTGTATTTAGCTACATTATTCACTTTTAAAATTTTAAATTAAATTACAATAGGGTTGGTGTTTTTTTTTTTAAAAAAATAGCATATATTTATTATGTAATTTCCAGTGGTTCTGTACAGTGACTATGCTCTTTGGAGCTCTTTATTATATGCTAAAGCCAGTTTTGTTTTATATGTAATTTATCCCACAGCGAAACAGTCCAGGTGCAGTTGCTGATTGCTTCTGAAATGCGCAAAAGCAGCAGCACAGATTTTTTTTTATGTGCAGCAGGAAGTATTCTGTCATTCTTAGACTTATTTGTAATTGTATTTAGCTGCAATTTTTAAATGACCAGCAGTCATTCCAGAACAATTTAATTTGTATTGTCAGAATGACTTTGGCCTAGAAAAAAAAAAATACTGTATGCCTATACCATTTAAGCTACTAAAGGTAACATTGTCTTTCAGAATTCAAATTCACAGTTTCCCTTCCCACCCTGATGAGCTGCTCTAGTGTCAAAGAAGAGCTGACAAAATACATTTGTGAAACACATTTGCAAAAATGGCCTGACTTAATCTCACTGGGCAGTTTCGGTTTGTGGCAAGTTCCATCCTGTAAAAAGAAGCAGTGGTTCTCAAGAACTGAATCCCTCTAAACATCAGGACTAAATATCTGATGAAACGTCAGGAAAAACCTTCTGACAGTTAGAGCTGTTCAACAGTGGAACAGTCTCTCCTTCCTTGGCGGTTTTTAAGCAGAGGTTGGATGGCCATCTGTCATGGATGCTTTAGCTAAGATTCCTGCTTTGCAGGGGGTTGGACTAGATGACCCTTGGTTCCCCTTCCAACTTTACAATTCTATGACTCTAGAATTTTGGATAATGTGTCTTGCAAATACTTATCTGAGTACCTTGCCTTCTGCTTCAATAGACTACTTCCATGAAAGTCATGTGAGAATGGCAGGCAGATCTGTCTCAGTTTCAAACCCAAACTGTTATAAAAATGTAGAAAACAGTACTGTTGATTTAAGGGGGACTGATCAAAACAGTTCTACTATACAAGATCTATATGGGATTGGGAAATATATGTCTTCAGTTACTTATATATCAGATACTGTACAGGGCTTTTTTTGTTTTTGTTTTGGAGGAGAATATGTTGTCTTCACTGCAGCCTTTTGCTTTAATATATATGGAAATATTTATTCAGTGGGGATTGCAGCCTAAATTGACTTCCTTTTAATCATTTATAAAGTGGTTCACTGCTAATGTATTCTTGCTAAGCTGCACTTGCTTTCAAAAGCAAAATATGCAAATACCGATATTTGTGGGGGAAATGACTTTTACTCAGAGCATAACTACTAATTTTATTTTATTTTTATTTTGTTGTTTTCATTATGCAGTTGGAAAATGGGCTTATGCAGCAATATATGGATGAGATTTTTTTTGTTGGCCGTCAGCTTTTTGTGTTGGAGCAGCAGTGAAGTACACACTTTTTCCTTCTGATAAGTAGCTTCCACTTTAATTCGGTCAACAATAACCTGTTAGTATTGAGAGTTGAGCACGAGAACTCCTTTGGTAAATTTTGTTTGGTTTTCCAAATCTTAAGTGAAAACTTTTATCACGAACCTTTCCGTTTGTTCTGTTCTTTCATGGATAAGTTTGAGACTGGAAAGATACTTCAAAGTACTCCTTTAGTACTTAAGTAAACAGTACTTGAACATTTGCATGGGTAAGAACAAAAAAAAAAATATATCTCCAGTTCACAATCAGGTCCATGTGTGCTACAGGTCAGCTTGAAAGATGGGTCTGAGTTGCTAGTTGCCTTGGGCATTTAATGACTTCTGCTCAGAAGGACCAAATCTCTACCTCCAAGCTGACATTTGGAAAATGTGCAAAATTGGATGGTCAATATTAGAATGCTCCTAGTAGTGTTACTAATTCATATTGCCAGGAGGAATTTCTGATTAAATTACATCAATAGCTTTCCTTTTGTAGAACGAGCTACTACTGTAACACTGTTAATATCTGCTTTGCATACAGTTTTAACAATGAAAAATTCATTTATGGTAGGTCAACTGCTTTTTGCTAAGGTGCCGGGATTCCATCACACAGGGGCTAGTTAGTGATGAGTTAATATCCACATTTTGTTCTAGTTTTATAATATAGCTTGATATTTCCTGCCATAGATGTCAAAGACTATATGCATCTATAGTATAGTCTGTGACCAAACATTGTATGCGGAATATGGAGCAGTCTAAATATGCAGTTGTTTGCTGTTTCGGGCAGTCTGAAAGATATGTCCCTTGCAGCATGCGATGATTCCAGCATTAAGTGGTCACTAAACTCCTTTGCAGCCAGTGGCAATTGCCTGTTCTGCCTGAATAAGACAGCTGGCTCTTCTCTGTTTAGAATGACTTGGCAGTTGTAGACCTTTGACAAGTTCATGGCTTCTGAAGTGTTGTATGTCTTTTGGAGATATGTTCTGCTGACATACTGATGCTTTGTGTTATTATGGGGCCATGCATTTTGATCTCATGTGAGATCTGTTCCTTTTAAGAATTCATCAGTTGTTGTTGTTTAGTTGTTTAGTCGTGTCCGACTCTTTGTGACCCCATGGACCAGAGCACGCCAGGCACTCCTGCCTTCCACTGCCTCCCGCAGTTTGGTCAAACTCATGCTGGTAGCTTCGAGAACACTATCCAGCCATCTCTTCCTCTGTCGTCCCCTTCTCCTTGTGCCCTCCATCTTTCCCAACATCAGGGTCTTTTCCAGGGAGTCTTCTCTTCTCATGAGGTGGCCAAAGTATTGGAGCCTAAGCTTCAGGATCTGTCCTTCCAGTGAGCACTCAGGGCTGATTTCCTTAAGAATGGATAATTCATCAGTGACATGTGTTTAAAAATTGGTCTCTTTCTTTCCAATCTTAAACGTTAGCCTGCAAATGGTCATTTTTTATTGTCAGTAGCATTTACTTCGAAATAAGCTTATTTGGGTGTGCGTCTGTTTGTTTTAAATGCACCCATATCCTACTTTGACCTAAAACTTCCCAGTGTCTGTTTGCTGGAATACTTTAAAATTTCAAGAAGGTAAAAAACAATTATAATAAGTGCATACTTATCTTCTCAGTACAGTAGAAGTGATTTGAAAACATAGCTATGAATGGGAAAGATGATAGGGATTGCTACAATAATGATTACAAAAGGAAATGTACATAAGTCTGAAATACTCGCTTTTTAAAATCTAGAATTAATTCTGATTCCCTTTTGGGGTAGTTAAAGCCAATTATGAGCCAATTAAGTGTTTTCACATATTGCTTTAGGGAAAGTGCAGTTAACACCCCATCTGCTTGTCTCAAAAATAATACTTTTGCTTTCGAGGGTTTTGTTTGTTAACACTTAACTAGAAGAAAAAGAAATCATGACTAACTTACAATTGGTTAAGCAACAACTCCACAATTTGGGGTAATTCTTCTTGCCCAAGTGGAGATCTATGCCCTGAGCTATCCCACACTGTTCAGGAGGGTTTGTAGCTTCCAGAGAAGTTGTTACTGGTGGTGCAGAGGCTATAGCAGATATGGCACTGTGGCTGTATAAGCCAGTTATAGAAAACTCTAACCCTAGCCAGTTGCATTCTACAATCCACTTGCTATTGGTTGCAAAATGCTGCTCTGCTGCATTTTGTCTTAAGTATATTATAATGTTCAAACCTTTTTTTTTTTAAAGAGGCATTCATTAGATTTAATTTTTAAGTTGCAAAACTTTAACACAAAGCTTTTTTTAAAAAAAATATGCAAACATGTTTACATTGATGTCTTACTCATAAGCACCAGATGACGTTATTCAGATGATGGGAGTTAGGAGTAAGTCTCTTTGTATTCAATAGGGCTTACTCTCAGGTAAGTTTGTACAGGCTTATAACCTAAGAAAAATTTGAGGGGGGGGGATATTTCTGGAGCTGGGACAGAGCAGGACATTAGTGTTGCATTTGAGGTAAAGATATGCCCAGGTCATTATTTTTCCTGCGCCAGTAAGTTATACTTTGAAGGCAAAAGAAAGAAGAAGATGTTGCTTTTATTCTAGTTATGCTATAGGTTTTATTTCTCTCTCTCTCTTGCATTCATACACTCAAGAGATGCTGTGGACTAGCACATCAAATTGTAGTTAAAACAATTCAGAAATGCAAGAACTGCTAAAATGTCCTTAACTAGAATGAATATGATGAACGTTTGAGGGAATTTTTGTGATAGTTATTGGGGCGGTGGACGCTTCCTGTGTGTGTGTTTTACGAAAGAGCAGAACCATGTTGCAATCAACAGGAATGACTGAGAAAATAATGGCATTATATCTTATCATATTAACTTTAGCTCAAATATTATTGGTGCTCTGAGCTGAGAGGTTAGCATATCTCCTCTTTCTTGGCTCAGCTGGTACCCTGTTGGCTGAGCTGAGCCCTGCATATTTTAAGCCAGCATAATGAAAAAAGGGGAGTTCTGTCCAGTAGGTTTGCTAAATCAGGAGCATCCCAGCTTCTGCAAGTTCAGGGCCCAAACCTGAGATCTAGGAGCAGCCCTTGGTGATGTCATGGGGAGGCCCCTGTTATGGCACTGGAGATGGAGGTTAATTAGGAGAGGGGAAGGGAGAAGGGCAGACAATGCTATAATTTGCAGCCAGCTCTTGCTAGGCTGAAGCTTGCATGCTGCATGTACAGTGTCCTTAATAATTTCAAGCATTATGATTAAAGGAACTCTCACACACATGGAGATTCAAACTCTTTACCTGTCACACGGAGAGGGCCAGACAAACCTGGAAACCTAATGACCAGAGAGAAGGGGGGACTCCTAAGCCCATGCAGCTTCATCACATGACTAGGCAACCTGGTGTAAAATAAGCCGGCAAAAAGAGTCAAAGACTATTTTAAAGGCTTGTTTTCCCATTGCCACACTTAGGACAGCTCAGCCAGCTGTAGGGCTGTAGCTGAGTAGAGTTTGGATCTGGTTTAACTTTACACCAGTTTGATTTACACCAGCTACTTGTGTATAGGATTGCTCCCTAAGTCTTGTTGATTTCAGAGGCACCGACACTTGATTGCCAGTATATCAGCCTGCAGCAGCCTTGTACCTTTTACTCAACATTACTTTGTTGAAGTATTGCCTCCAATGATAAAGAAACAGGAAACTGTAATGTTTCTATTGTTATAATTGTCAAGTGAAAACTCAGCTGAAGTTCAGCCTGAACTAGAAGGCAGAATAACACAACAATACAGTTATCTCTCCTGCTTTAATTGCCATGGCAACAAATTCAGCGTAGATTAGATAAAAGAAAGGCTTTTTTTCTCTTTACACAGCACAGACACCAGTTTCTTATCTTAATCTCGATTATCCAAGCTTTGATTTAGTGGTATAGCCTTCAAAGATTGTTAAACAGGTCACCTTACAAGTGTGTTTGTGTGTTTGTTTTAAGCTGCATACACATTTATTATCTGTATTTCTTTTTTTAGTTCTATCACAAAACATGAATGAATTTGCCTTGTCCTTAGTTTCACAAGATTGTATGCAGACTAGCTGTGCTGGTTATAGTATATTGCCTTGAAGCAGCAGATGTTGATCTAAGAAGGCTGTACTGCCAACATTGAGGCGTAAGCATTAGCTTCTTCAAAGGGTATAACTAATGCAGTTGCCTTTCCTCACTTGCAATTATCTAAATCTTATCCAAAGTCTATTGCCGGTTAACTTTGGATTTTTCACATTCTCGATAGTTGAGTAATTAAACCGCAAAGCAGTGGCGATTCTGCCGCCTGATGTCATCGAGTAATCTTCCTGCTTTGCTCAAAAGAGGATTTCATCTAACCTATTTTAACTAGAGGATTAAGGACAATTAGGTTCTTCCACTGCATTGTTGCTAAGATATGATGTTTTGAAATCCTCTGAAATGCACTTCTGCTAAAGCTCTAGAGATCTCTTAGTCAAATTAATTAGCAACATTTTCTTTAAAAAAAAATTTTTTTTAGAAGTTGCATACTGACAAGATACATCTTAAATAGATAGAAAAGTCTTCTCTTCATGCTTTTAAATTTTATATTTGAATATAAACGCAGGAAAAGAATTATGCATCATAAATGCTTAATTTTATTGTTTCTGTGTAGAAAGCCAGTCTCATCGTAATAATCTCAAGCCCTGTGTTAAATACCAGCTTCAAATGCAAGCCTTGTGATCTTTTAAGGATAGCTTCCAGAATGTGGGGGGTGGCGCAAATTTGTGGTAATAGCTATTTATTGCTTATGCCTCCTTAATGCTTTGTTCCTCTGTACACACTTGGCAAATGATGAAGTAGACAGTCCACAAAGGCTCAAGGCAGAACAAATCTATTAATCGTTAAGGTGCTGTTAGATTGTTGTTTTTCTTGCAGCAGACAAAATCAAAGCTCAGCAATTGGTGGAACTGTTTTTTGGAATTCCTCTTTGGACTGAGGTGACCAATTCAGTTTTGAAAAAAGCTCAGGTGCATTTTGGAAGCAGCTGCCTATAGGCTATGCAACCATGTTTACTGATTTGGGGGAACAGAACTTGGGCCTAGGCTTTAAGTTATATCTTCACTTTTCCCACCATTAGCCAGCAAATAAGTTGACTTTTTGCTTAAGTGGTAACAAGGATGTAACAGAGGTATTACTCCTGTTTGCTCAAAGCCCTAAATGCTGTTTGCTAGCACTCCAGATCATTAAACTGGTTTCTATTACTCCCCAAAACACAGGTGTTGTTCGTCTAATAATTCAAACAGCCAAATAGCTTCCCAAGCAGAACCAGCCAGAAAGCAGACTTTTTTGCGCAACCTAATGGCAGCACTAGCTAGTGTTTTCTTTCTGCTTGCCTCCCCTGCCCCGCCCCCAATAATGGACTTAAGTACTTACACTGCAAGTATATCTGACCAGAATGACACATGTGCTTTGGGAAACATATTTTAACCAATGGCACATTATTTACAAATGAGATTAAATATACCAATCATTCATAGAAGAAATATTGCATATTGTGTGTGTTTGAGTTTCCAGTCTTCTTCAAGATCAGCGTCCTTTAGAGCCTTAAGGTGTGTGTCAGAGAGCCAGTGTGGTGTAGTGGTTAAGAGCGGTAGTCTTGTAATCTGGTGAACCGGGTTTGATTCCCCGCTCCTCCACATGCAGCTGCTGGGTGACGTTGGGCTAGACACACTTCTCTGAAGTCTCTCAGTCCTACTCACCTCACAGAGTGTTTGTTGTGGGGGAGGAAAGGAAAGGAGAATGTGAGCTGCTTTGAGACTCCTTCGGGTAGTGATAAAGCAGGATATCAAATCCAAACTGCTCCTCCTCTTCTCTTTAGCAATCTCGAATTTTCGGCGTTGCTTTTTTTTTGTTCTGCACTTTCTCATACTTCAGACAGCTCCCGTGTCCTTTTTTTCTTTCCTCCTTCTCAACCTCGGTTGTCTCCTTTTAATGGCCTGTTTTTGTTTTTGCATCAGAGCCATTGAATGTCTCTGGTGCAAATCTTGCTCTCCTGTTTTGTTCATTATAAATTCATGCTTTCCTCCTACTCATCTGCCCTATTTTCTGCCAAGCAAGCTTGCGTATCTCATCTTACTCAATCTTCCCCTTCTCGTATTCAATATCCATTTGCTACTTTTTAAAAACAAAACAAAACCCAACCCATCTTTCTTCAGTCCTCCTTCAATTTATTCAGATGGTATTGTCCCATATTTTGTTGATAAAATTTCTCCCTGTTCATTACTTCCTGCACTTTGATCTGTTTCTTCCTTTCTACCAAATCCTCTTACTTTATCATGTTCTTCCTCTCCCCTCGGTTTCTGCCTCCGGCAGTGCCTCCCTTCTTTCTTCAGCTAAATCTACCATTTGGCCTCTTCATGTCATTTCCTCTTGCTTCTTAACAAATATGGTCCTGCTTTTTTCTTCCTCACTTGATCTTTGTCATTGTGCAGTCCTTTCTTGCTTTAAACCTGCTTGTGACAGCCACTTCTCAGTCACTCCGGGTCCTGTGCCATCAGAAGGAAGGGAATTCCTGGCTCACACAGAGTGTACCCCTCTTCTCAGTCCACCCTTCCCCCTTAAACTACTTGCTGCCACCAGACAGGTAAAGGTAAAGGGACCCCTGACCATTAGGTCCAGTCGTGACCAACTCTGGGGTTGCGACGCTCATCTCACTTTATTGGCCGAGGGAGCCGGCGTACAGCTTCCGGGTCATGTGGCCAGCATGACTAAGCCACTTCTGGCGAACCAGACCAGCACACGGAAACGCCGTTTATCTTCTCGCTGGAGCGGTACCTATTTATCTACTTGCACTTTGACGTGCTTTTGAACTGCTCAGTTGGCAGGAGCAGGGACTGAGCAACGGGAGCTCACCCTGTTGCAGGGATTCGAACTGCCGACCTTCTGATCGGCAAGTCCTAGGCTCTGTGGTTTAACCCACAGCGCCAACCCGCCTCCCTGGCACCAGACAAGGGGTTAATTATTTCCACAAAGCTTCCCCCTTGCTAGTCACCCTCCCAAGTTTCCCTGGGGGGTCTCCCTAAAGCCTCTTAAAGAAGTGTGTTATTGTAGCTTCTGAAGTGTGAGGGTGTTATGCAGGTTTAAGAAACAAACAAAGAGTTTAATAAGATTGGGTGGGTGGAATAAAAAGAAATATATGCAGAGTATACAGAAATCCAATCTATCCCCACTGGAATAAAATAGAAAACTGAAGTAGGTTAAAACACCAGCCACTTTCACTGGACTGAACAGTCCCAAAACTCACCAGGATCTTACTTTTGAGAAGTAGCCCTTTGTTTGCCCATCTCCCAGACTTTCAGAGCTTTTCCTTATCACCCTCTAGGCTTGGTACCCGTTGATGTAGATTCTGTCCCTAAGTAGGCTGAAACCTTTGAAACAGGAGACATTGGCCTTTCCTACATTTACAATGGAATTTCACTGCCTCTGTCCTGGCTCCCACTTTCAGACACAGTACTTGGACTGTTGGGTGGAGAATTTCTGAAGGCTTATTCCAAAGAAGTCAGCTCACAGTTTAAACATAGGCCGATACAGGTTACACAGTCAATAGTTTAGAAGCAGAGTTCTAATATATGGTCCAGGCTATGTCTGCTCAGCTGACTTACTACCTGACCAGGGTCACATGCTTCTTCAGCTACCGAAACAACTTTGCTATCAGTAGGTGGGGTGATAGCTGACTCACACAATACTCCCTTCAAGCAACTTTGGCTGTGGAAGTCTCCTGGAGGGTTTCTCGAACCATCCCCACCAACAGTCTCAGGCATCTCTCCTCACATTCGTCCTCTCCCTCTGACAGATCCTGCCAAGGCAGTTCCTCGTTGCCATGGGGTGAGTCAGGGCAGCCTTGATAGTAGGGTATTTGCTAGGTTTCCAAATTAACTCTGTAATCCCAAGTGGACAAACAAGAAAGATATGTAACATACAGTACAAGTAAAATATGCATTCCCACATACCATATGCAACAGTCTATACAAGTAGCCTGGGACAACCATACCCAATGCCTTCACACTGCTATTGTTTTCCCACTTATTATTTTTTTAAAGCTTCTTCGGATCCCTACCTTCTTTCCAAACCATCACACTTCTTTCTTTCGTTTCATCTATGTGAACAGTTTGTCTATCAATATGTCAGTTGTGTGTTTTTTAATTCTTCTTTTGACCTCCTTCAGTCTCATTTTTTTAAGCTCCCCATGCAAACTGAGACTGCTTTGTGTAAATGGTGTAATGGTTGTTGTTTTTTTACAGGCTAAGTCACAAGGGCTAAATCCATTCTTCATTCCCCTTGATCTTTCTTCAGTTTAGGATGCAGCTGGTCATTCTGGTTCTTGATTCTAATTCTTGGGGATTTTGTGGCATTTGCTGGTTGGTTTCACTCCTAACAAAGAGTTCTCTTAAAGTTTGTGTCAATGACTCTTTTTCTTCTTGGGACAAACCCACAGAATACTTTTAAAGTAAGCATCCACCCTCCAGGGAATTGTAAAGGGTGCTGGGAATTGTTGCTCTGTGAAGGGGAAACTATGATTCCCAGAATGCTTTGGGGGAAAGTCATGTGTTTTAAATGTATGGTGCAGATCTGCTCAGAGTAGGAAAAAAATTATGTCATTGTCAGAAAAACCCTGAAAGCACTCTTTGTAAGAGTGAACCCAAGGAATGTCACCAAATCCCAAATAGTGAGAATTGGGGCAGGCTGTCTTCTTCTCTACCTCCCATGATGAGAAGGGCTACTCCTGTTTTAGACAGAGGAGGGTTTTGTGACCATCTCCTGAAGAGCAATAACAGGCATAGGCAAACTCGGTCCTCCAGATGTTTTGGGACTACAACTCCCATCATCCCTGACCACTGGTCCTGTTATCCAGGGATGATGGGAGTTGTAGTCCCAAAACATCTGGAGGGCTGAGTTTGCCTCTGCCTGAGCAAGAGACTTGGGAAAAGCTTAGAGGGGGCTGGAGCCAGCCATTTGTAACATTAGAGTGTACAGATTCCTATTTAATCTACTTCTTGCACTTTTCAGAAAGAGGCAAAGTGAAAATGTTTTGTTTTTAAAAAAGGTTCCCCCCCCCACCCAAGCTAAAATTAGCAATTTGGATTAGTATCCTATTATGTTCCTAATTCTGTTGTTGTTGTTTTTAAATCGTTGCTGGAAGAGCCATTACTTTTAGCGGAGGTAGGCTGTGAAAGCTATCGCATGTCAAACTGTCATTCAGTCTTAATGTGAAATGAGACCCCACCCTCTAGAAAAATGCACTTTATTGGACATACAATACATAAATGGGAACAGAACTGCAAATCTAGAGATCTAAGATGTATAACTTAATTATTCTCATAGTTTTAGCATTTTCAGTAGTAATATTATTATATTGCAGTTAGCAGTTTCAGGTCAGATTTAGGCCAACGGTTTGCTTTTCAGTAGAGCAGATAATGTAGACTGTTATGAGCTCATTTGGGTATAACCAGGTGGCAGAATAGTGAAATAAAATGGACTCCTTGCATATTAGAATGTTTTTCCTTTTTTTCGTACTATTGCTACAAATTGCACAGATGTGTCAATCATTAAAAGGAGACCTGAACCAAATATTTTACGAATTTTCAGTTGTAGGGCTTGTTAAACCAAAAATAATACTAAAATTTTGAGGTTCTTGTCCTGACTTCACCAAAGAACTCTGGATTGTTTTCATTGTTGCTGTTGCACCACAGAATTTCAGCCTCCTCTGCTATCCGCTGCAGCTCCCCTCCATGCACCCTCAAAATCTGCTCCAGAGGGTTGGCGAATCCTCCAGAGCAGATTTTTTTTGAAGCATGTTAGGAGAAAGGTGGAGGGGCATTAGATGAGCAAAACGTCCAAGCGCTCTTAGATACAACGCTCTCTCAAAACTGGCTATGTCCTTAAACCTGCTCTCAGAGTTAATAATAATAGTAATAATACTAATTTATTATTTATACCCCGCCCATCTGGCTGAGTTTCCCCAGCCACTCTGGGCGGCTCCCAATCCGTGTTAAAAACAGTACAGCGTTACATATTAAAAACTTCCCTGAACAGGGCTGCCTTAAGATGTCTTCTGAATGTCAGGTAATTATTTATCTCTTTGACATCTGATGGGAGGGCGTTCCACAGGGCAGGCGCCACTACCGAGAAGGCCCTCTGTCTGGTTCCCTGTAGCCTCACTTCTCGCAATGAGGGAACCGCCAGAAGGCCCTCGGCACTGGATCTCAGTGTCCGGGCTGAACAATGGGGGTGGAGATGCTCCTTCAGGTATACAGGAGTTGAATGTATATCAGTTGCATTTTTTTAAACCTGAGTAGCTGGAGTGTGACATTGTCCATTTTTAAAAGAAAAGGACAACTGATAGCTGGGGACATTTAAAAAAAAGAGAGAGACAGAGACAGAGACAGAGACAGAGAGAAGGAACTAAACATGCAGAAATTCTATGTACTGAATAATGTTCCAAAACTTACATAGAGTTCCTGTAAAGCAGGAAGGAAGCAACGGATATGGGTTCTGGCCGTTTCCTCCAAACCTTTATTAAAAAGACAATGCTACATTATTTTTAGCTGCCAAGTGGCCCGTGGGAGGGGTTTGAACCCCTGGATTTGGCTGTTGTTTATGCTGATGAGCAGTAAAATAATATAGCAACAGAGAACACATACCATTCCTGCTCTCCCCTCCCTGCAATTTAACACATGGAGTAAAGAATGAAGTACACACAATGGATAAAGTCTAGTGCATGTTCAGATGAGCCTGGAAGAATACAAGATAAAAATTTAAGCTTTGCAGCACAAACGTCTAGCACACCTGCCATACACAACGTCTGGTGAAGAATCATCAGCCTGAATTGCAAACAAATCCACAGGTCTGTACATACCTGTGTGTCACACTGACATTTAAAGATAGAGACAAAGAACCTGTTCTTACCCAGTTTACAAAATCTTCCCTATCTGGTCACCTGGTGTCAGTTCTCAGCAGATGCAAATAGGTGAGAATACAATTTGCATGGTTGTAATAAATGAGTGCAGCATCTCATTCCATTTGCAATGAAACATGGATGTGTTGCAACTGAAGAACGTACGTGGATATAAGCCAGATCTGTGGAGTGCATCCTTCATTAAGTGCTTTTGGTCAAGTCTTTATGGCTCTCAAGTACCAAGCGCAAGAATAGATTGAACTTGAGAAAACAGATCAGCTCTTTAGGTGCTCTGCAGTTCCTCTTTCACATGCATTATATCATGTTTTATTGAGAGGGGGATTTCTACCACTATTGCATCAGGACTGTATTACCATCCATACTTTCAAAAAAGCGCTTTAGGTTCTTCCAACGGTTTCCTGGATAGTCACCAGGGACTTTGAAAAAAGATTTCTTTACTTTAATATTGATGCCAAATGCAAGAGGATCTAGCTATGTAGCTTCCAAATTACTCTCATATTGCATAGGAGTCTCTGACTGGCGTAGCTTAGGGAGTGGTGTGTACTCCCCCTCCCACTTGAGCTATGCCAGCTTGAGCAATGGACTCTGACCGATAAAACGATTTGTGTAAAACGCGCAGAAAGAGGCCAAAATGTGAAGATCTTATAAAAGAACTTGAGGCCTAGTTTACATAAGTTATTTCACAGTGAATCAGAATTAGTTGTCAGAACGTAGAAGGCACACCTGGTAATCAATGTATGGCTATCAAGACTAGCTTATGAAGTGTGGTGACTTACCATGGTGCCCATACATTACCCTATCAGGTGTGGTAATGAGAACTTGTGCCCCAACGTCTCGATCAAGTACAGTGGTGCCCCGCAAGACAAATGCCTCGCAAGACGGAAAACTCGCTAGACGAAAGAGTTTTCCGTTTTGGAGGTGCTTCGCAAAACGAATTTCCTATGGGCTTGCTTCGCAAGACGACAATGTCTTGCGAGTTCCTGCTGGTTTTTTCCCCTTCCCCCCTCCCTTTTTCTAAGCTGCTAAGCCGCTTATCAGATGATCCGATCAGCAGATAAGCCGCTAAAATCCGCTAATAGCGCTAATCCGCTAATCCTTCAATGGGCTTGCTTCGCAAGACGAAAAAACCGCTAGACGAAGAGAATCACAGAACGGATTATTTTCGTCTTGCGAGGCACCACTGTACTGTACAGAAGTGTAACAAAATGTTGCTTGCTACTTGATTGACAGGCTTCCTTAAGTTGTTACATACATACCATGGAAGAAGGTGGGGTTTTTTGGATGCATTTCATTTGAATTGCACTTTTTTCTAGTACCTTGATGCGGAACAATTACTACTGCCACTTCAATGGAAAACAAATCGGAAGTTGTCAAAAGTGTCAACAAGTGTGGGAGTATTATACCTGATCCCAGTCATTTCCTTCTGACATAAAATAACAGTAACAAAAATGCAACTTTTAAAAATATGGGTTTACCCAGTTTTTTTTAAAAAAAACAGGTCTAAATCAACTTAGGGCCCTCATATCTATGGGACCACCTCTCCTGCTATGCCCCGCAGAGGACCTTGAATAACCATAGTTTAGAGGTCCAGGCCCTAAGGAAGTCAGACTATCTTCCACCAGGGCCAGGGCCTTTTCAGTGATGGCTCCGACTTGGTGGAATGCTCTGTTCCATGAGACTAGGGCCCTTCAGGATTTAACCTCCTTCCGTCGGGCCTGTAAGACAGAGCTATTCCGCCTGGCCTTTAATTTGAATTCAGCCTGATCTTTTATTTCCCTTCTCTTCCCTCCCCCTCCCCTTTTATGAAGATCACCCACTCTGAGACCCCACAGCTAATTCTTCCCTGACCTCCTTGCTGGCCCAAGTAGGACCAATTCAGCCAGCTAGCCCTGGGATTATCTAATTGATTTTTTATTTTTTTTTATTTTTGAATTTCATGTTTTTATACTGTCTTTTTTGCTGCTTTTATAATTAAGTGTTTTAAAGTGTTTTAAATTTGTTGTTAGCTGCCCTGAGCCCGGTTTTTGAACCAGAAAGGGTGGGGTAGAAATAAAAATTTATTATTATTATTAACTTTCCCCCCAAATGAACTTTTGTGAA
This sequence comes from Podarcis vaucheri, assembly GCF_965113315.1. Classification (NCBI taxonomy): domain Eukaryota; kingdom Metazoa; phylum Chordata; class Lepidosauria; order Squamata; family Lacertidae; genus Podarcis; species Podarcis vaucheri. The sequence continues at coordinate 82,189,249 of NC_138762.1, read as the reverse complement.
AACACTTGCAATTAACAGAAAACAAACTAGTTCTTCCACTTTGCAGGTGTCATAGTATTGTCTCAAATGATATGCATATGAAAGTTGGAAAAAGGCTTAACTAGTGATGATAACTTTCCTCTGACCATATTGGTTATAAGGTACTGAAGTCTGAACAATGATTATACTGTAGCACGAATAACCCATGATCAAGTCTTCAGTGCTCAGCAAAAGTTCCTGGTTCCCAATTCCTGTCACACATTCATGGCCTGTAAATTCCTAGTTGGGTTTGATCAGGGTTGGACAGTGTTTGGAGAAGGGGAGAAATATTGCCCATATGGAATTATGATGGCAAGTTCTAGGACACGAGTGGGCAACTCACGGCCTACGTTGTGGATTACAGAAGAAGAACAGGTAGCTAAAGACAACAACACCATGAACAAAATAGTCATTAAAATATACCGTAAGTAGTATATCTAAACAACAGGCAACAGCAGCAGCAGTCCCCCACAAAAGCGTGGGTTTTCAACTGGCGTTAAAAAGTAGACCATAACTGTGCCAGTTGTAACTTGTGTTGCAGCACAACTGGGATTTTACAGCCAAGGTGCTTGCACTGAGAAGGTTTTGTCCCAGACCACTGTAAAATGAGCTTGCCTTATTGCTGGGACCACCAGTCGGGTATCTCGCACTGATTTCCATACACGAGCACGCTAATTCCTTTCGAGGATTCTGATTAATCTGAGCCACAATTATTCCCCATTTGCTTCTGTGGAAGGGGCTTATGCAAACTTCTGCACAGAGCAAACGCCCATCAGTTGAAGTGAATGGGAAACCATGCCTCTACAGGAGGTTTGGGTGTGCACCGTAGCTCAAACAGGGCTTTGCGTTCTGGCAAATTGTCTAAAACAAGTTAAAGTTTTGCAGTAAAAGTGAAACATAACTGTGGCTGGCTTCTTTTCTGCAAACTGGAATGTCCAATGTTTGCATGGCGTTGGCAAACAATTATTGATTCGCTAACAGTTTACTATCTAAATGTATTTTATTTTATTTTATTTCTAAAGTGTAACATTTGTACGCTGTGTATTTTTTGCAAGGAAGTCAGAACAACAATATGGTAAATATTTAATAATCGTGGTAAAGACTCCTTGCTCTCAGCAGGCAAAGGTCCAGATCTAGAGAAGAGGAAATAGACTTTCTAAATTATTTATAAAATGCTGCACGTAACAAGATTTCTGACTTTATGACTTTCCGTTATGTAGAAACATAGTAAATCTATGTGCTCATTTGTGAGGGAAGTTGTTGATGAGGCCACCTGAAGATGAATTAACAACAGTTGCAGAACAGCCCAATTTCAGGGTTTTGTTTTGTTTACCCAAATGGGAAAAAAGAACTAGGGAATGGATTGGCTGATTCTGCATTGTGATGTGGCCCATTAAAAGTCCCTTACCAACAAAAGTCCTCCCAGTTTTTCCCTGGTCTCCTTTCACAAGGAAGCTCTCTCCACGTTTTGTCTGTATATGGTACCTTCCTCTTTTCTTTTCGGTATCCAATTTTCTTTTCAGTGTATACTTTGCCTGAAGAGTTTGCTATGTAATGCAATGTGGCAGATCATAATCTAATAGCACACATCACACGGCCTCAGTGTTATGTCAATTTAGAATCCTTTATACTATGTCTAGCATGGCGTTTATGTATGTCTTCTTTTCCAGTGGATTTGTAACTCTAACCTGACAAAATAATTCCCTACACGTTTTCCAGGATAACCTTCACTACCGAATTTTTGTTAGGTTCCTCACTACTAATTAAAGGACTAGATCTGGGAAGCAGTAAAGATAAGGTTATTATGGAGCAGTGTATCCATCTCTGGTGCAGATAAATGATAATCTTTCTGACAACCCTCTTTAATCTTCTTCTTCGCCATCCATTGTGTCAAAGCAGAAAAACAAACAGGACAAAATGGTGGTAATAGTCTACCCATCAGTCACCTTCTCTAAATTCATTGCAAACAGAGATGACATGGTTTCAAATGTTATAGCTGGAAGACAGGCTGCTGAGAGTGACAGGCTGCTCTTAAATATATTGTATTTCAAGTTCTTTAAGAACACATGTAATCTGTGTTATCAGAGCAGATACCGTGGATCTGAAGCACTAAAACGCCTCAGTCTCCCACCGCATTGTAAGGCCAGTCCTACACATATTATTATTGATATTATATATATACTGCCTTTCATTTCAAGAAGAAATGCTGAACAAACACCAACAGCAAAATAACACAAAATAAAATCAATTGTACCTGTAATTAAAATGCATTGTATAACAGCTACATTAAAGCATCCATAATTGAAATAAAAGAAACAGGCCCATAAAAATGGCATAACAGGTAAAACAACAATCAGAGCAGGAGATTCGTGCCAGGAGATCAGGGGCATGTTTGTCTAAATAGACGCGTCTTCAGTTGCACCCTCCTCTGTCCTCATCTCTCCATCCTTACCTTAGAATTACTGTTGTAATCTGCAGCCCACCCAAGGATCATAAATGAAGAGGGAGGAGCAAAGAGAATTCAGGATATTTGTGACTTACCTTGCCTCCAAGGGCAATCTTCAGATTAGATGAGATAGGTACAGGCATGTCCAACAGGTAAATCATGATCTACCAGTAGATCACCAGACGTCTGTGGTAGATCACTAGCTCCCCCCAGCAACTTTGAAACCCCTGTAAAAACGGGCCTTCCTCCTCCCCAAAAAAGCTCAACAACTTTGACCTGAACCCCCAAAAAGGGGGTAGATCACTGCCAGTTTTTAACTAGATCGCAGTCCCTTGGGAGTTGGCCACCCCAGGGCTATTCAATGGCCTCTGCTGAGAGACCATCTGTCTTTGACTTTCCCTCAACTGTTACCAAGGGACAGCCATTCCACCTTGTTATCTGAAGTGTTTCCATCCGTAACTGTGATTTTGAGAACTCCCCTTCTTCTTCTTCTGTCTCGTTACTTTTAGGTTGTAAACCCAAGAGCAGGAACTTAATAAGCTTCAATACACTATTCTTGCAACAATCCTGTGGTGTAGGTTAGGCTGAGAAAATAATTGCGCCATTGCACTTCATGGTTAAGCAGGGACTTAAGCCCTGTTCTCTGTGGTCTAAATCCAGCACATCTCTTGTCTGCTAGATTGCAGAAGGGCTCAAGAAGGTAACTTGCAACGATGCCTGCAGTGAAAATCAATCCAGTGGAGCTGACAAATATGCCTGAGCATTAAGTCAGGCCAGAATTCTTCACAGGAGAGTGAATAATATTAATGTTTTCTTTTGACTGCTGCTCTATTATATCATGACAAACAGTCTGCAACCTTAGGTTTTATGGTGAGTTTTTATTGCTCCCCCCCCTGTATGGTTCATTTTTATGTACTGTGCTTTGAAATGCTAATGATTAAGTGGAATATAAATGTCTTAAAAGAATAAATGAAACCTGTTAGTGTTTTATCTTAAAGTTAAGACACCATGGCTTGAAAAGAGGAATCTTAAAATCCTTTCATCTCTCAGTAGATCTTACAGTCCATTGACATTCTGTTTAATTGTCTATTTATTTTTAATTGTCCTTTAACATTCATACATATGTACATTCTTGGAGCTGTGCCATGTATTGAATCCTCCCTAAACTGAAAGCAAAACAAAACTGCTGCTGAGAAGATAGCATTTTGGGGAAAATATGGTCTATATAAAAAGAGTCTTCCTTTGTTTTTTAACTTAAGAATGTTCAAACATCCATCCTACCCTCCAGGTTCTGAAGTGATACAGTCCTATTTTTAAAACGTGTAGATCAGCTTGAACATACTACCATTTCAAGAAAGATTATTAAAGGATATGAGGCGCTAGAATCATGCCCACTTGAAGGTCACATAGCATTATCATAAATGATGCTATCTCATCTGAGTCTCTCTTTACAGAAATTATAGCCTTCATTTCCCGAGCTTTGCTATAATCCCTGTGGCCTCTAGCGACAATAGGCATTTGATTGCATTAAATGGTATAATAGAAAAAACGTTGACTTGCATTGTTTCCTGTGGGTAGCATTGTTTGCTTTTCCCCATTACAACATTTCCTGAAATTACTGGACCTTCATGCTGCAGAGCATTCTGAATTTGGAACTGAAGTGCTACTCATTTAAATCTGCCATCTTAAATTAAATATATGAGCATCCAAATCAAGCTAAGGGATAGGTACATGCATAAATTGAGGAGCAAGAGCTGAGGATCTAAACTGGATGCGTGTTTACTGTGGCTGCTTTATGCATTACTGTGTATTTGTGCATTTGTGCTTTGTGCATTCCATTCCGTGAGATGCACCTTCAAATGCACATTTCCAATGTGCATCCACATCCTGATGCAACTATTTATTTAGAATATTTATAAACCGCTTGATCAAAAAAGTCTCCAAGCGGTGAATAGCTATGATTATGCACAAAACTTGGCTGAAATCCACGAGCCAATTAAAACCACACATCCTTGCTAAAGCGAAGATGAAATCGATAAAACTTTTAAAACAAATATAAGTAACTAAATTGTGTCCAGGTGGTGGTAATGGGTGGGGTGGGGTAGCAGCGCTCATCTGGCCTCCTGACAGCTTGGCCATTGCTGCTTATAGGGAGGGGCAGGGAGATCAGGAAGGTGTAAACACATAGTCAGAGCCAACCCAGTGCTCTTGCTTCTGTGTTTGCACCACACCAACTTCTCTGCTGCCACACTTCCCCAAACAGAAAAGCTTTCAGCATGTGTCTACAACAATATAGTGTGTTGCCTTCCCAACTAGTCACACCTTTTAAAAGTGCACCTGGATTTAGATTGAGATAAAGATGTGTTCACTCTATAACTGTGTAAAGGTAAAGGGACCCCTGACCATTAGGTCCAATCGTGACCGACTCTGGGGTTGCGGCGCTCATCTCGCTTTATTGGCCGAGGGAGCCAGCGTACAGCTTCCGGGTCATGGGGCCAGCATGACTAAGCCACTTCTGGCAAACCAGAGCAGCGCACGGAAACGCCGTTTACCTTCCCGTCGGAGCGGTACCTATTTATCTACTTGCACTTTGACGTGCTTTCGAACTGCTAGGTTGGCAGGAGCAGGGACCGAGCAACGGGAGCTCACCCCGTCGCGGGGATTCAAACAGCCGACCTTCTGATCGGCAAGTCCTAGGCTCTGTGGTTTAACCCACAGCGCCACCCTCTATAACTGTGTACGTATATTAAATTTACTTCATTCAGGCTGTCTTTGCCCCCTAAACCTTTCTTGATTCCTAGAATATACTCCAAAGCAGTGAAGCTGCTTTTGTAAAAGAGTTCTCAGTATGTGAACCAGTGCTAGAGACGAGTGTTTTCCAAGGTGATTTGTGCACTAGTTGCAAGTTGCACCCCATTCATTCTATGTTAGAGCTATGCTGGGATCAGGTCAGGCACGTAGCTCAGAATCCCCTTCCTACGGTGGCGAACTAGATGCCTTTGTGAAGCCCATGAGAAGGTCATGAGCAAAATGGCACTCCCTAGCTCATGTTCCGCAGCATCTGATATTCAGAGGCATCTGCTTGTGTTAATCTTGGTAACAGGATGGCATAGCCCCAGCACTGAGCATGTCAGAGGCCTTTTTTCATCACTCTAATCAGCTTGCCTTTCGCACTGGAAGACTTGTCTTTAGCTGAGCTGCGATCATTCGGTGAAAGGCTTATTGAATATTCCGTCTTGTGTGCAATCAGCTAGCCAGAGGTAACCTGAAATTTACCTGCATGCCAGACATCTTTTCTCGCCTATTCTAGATTATGGACAACTGAGTCATATGACTCATACGTGCTGCTTAATGCCTTTAACCTTTAAAACCACCTTTAAAATGCGCTTTTAGCCTGCTTATAACCTCTGGGTGGTATCCAGCATTACTCATATGCAAAGTCAGGCTGCACAGAGCTTGTCTGAGGCCCAGGGCAGGAGGCCCTTATCAGCTGGGAGGTCCAGGGTCTTATTGGCATGACAGTGTTAGTTCGGCAGGTCCCTGGCAGGGCTGCCTAGCCAGCTTAACCTTCCAAGACCCTGGGCAAGTGTACCTGGCTGTCCCCTCCCTCTGCATGGGCCTGCTTAAAGTAGACCATTGAAATAACTGGTCAGTGTTGGTGCTGACCTTCAAAGCCTCAGCCCAGTATACCTGAAGAAGTGTCTCCACCCCCAATGTTCTGCCCGGACACTGAGATTTAGCTCCAAGGGCCTTTTGGCGGTTCCCTAACTGCGAGAAGTGAGGTTACAGGGAACCAGGCAGAGGACCTTCTTGGTAGTGGCGTCCGCTCTGTGGAACACCCTCCCACCAGATGTCAAGGAAATAAACAACTATTTGACTTTTATAAGACATCTGAAGGCAGCCCTGTTTAGGGAAGCTTTTAATGTTTGATGTTTGATTGTGTTTTTAATAAATTATTATTATTATCATTATCATTATCATTATTATTATATTTTATTATTTAAGTGTACTAATTTCAGTGGATCTTCAGCTATCATCCTCTAATTTTTGCAGACAGAAGCACTGTGTTTAAACTTAATTTATTTTCACTACAAATCAAGACCTATCCATTCCTATGAAAGTAAACTCTAGTTGGGTGGAGTGCCAGTATTAGTTATTATCAGGGGATGATTAGCTGCTTGTGCTTAAAATAGTGCCCCTTCAGAGTTTGTGCGACCCCACAAACCTCTGTGTGTGACAGAGCTCCTCAGACATGTCTGCTCTAGTCACTTGTAGAGTCCGACAGTGGCTGTCTGCGGAAGCGCTTCCAGCAAAGAAGTTCCTTAACGGAAACGCGTCTCCTGGACTCACGACGTGACAGCTTCCGGCGAAGCATAGGTCTCCCTGCAGTTGCTTCTGACACCTCCCCGCTATTTTCGCTCGAAGTGTCTCTCACCCCTTTCTCTCCCCTGCTGCTTCCTGCCTGGGCTGCTGCGTCTCTCTCAGCATTACTGAGATCCTCCTCCAGAGACCCCGCGCTCCCCCTGCTGGTCCCTGCTTTGGCTGTTGACTCTCTCCCAGTCTCTGGGAGTCCTACCACTTCCCTTTCCTCCGATGTCAGTTCCCTGACATCCACCTCCCCTCCAGGGCCCCCCTCTCCCCCGCCCCTACTCTCTCCTCTGGGCGGTGAGGAGCTGAAACCCCTAAAAGAATCCTCTTCATCTTCCGACGTCTCGAACATTTCCCTCCATCGGTCTTCGTTCCGACTCGCTGAATCCTCCTCCACCTCGGAATCAGCGAACCCCTCCAACTCTTCTTCTTCGTCGGTGGTGGCGAAGTATTCCCTCCGGAACCTCGCCACTGGCTGGGGTTTCCGAGGGAATCTCTGATGAAAAGTTTCAATCAAAACCTCGTCATCTACATCCTCTGCCCTGACCCAGGTGTTTTCCGACTCCGGCTCCCCTTCCCACATTACCAAATACTCTACTTGCTCTCCCCTCCACCTGGAATCGAGAATCTCCGCTACATGGTAGCTGTGTTCTTTTTCCTCCATAGCTGGTCCCCTATTGACCCTCCCCTCTCTGTCCCCTATATACGGTGACAGCAATGATCTGTGGAACACTGGGTGCAACTTCATGTGGTTCGGTAACCGGAGTCTGAAAGCCACTGGGTTGACCTGTTGCGTGACTTCAAATGGGCCCAGCCTTTTGGGTCTTAACTTCTTACAACCTCCTTTAAATGGTAACCCTTGGGTGGACAACCACACCTGGTCCCCCACCCTAATGCTTTCTCCTTCCCTTCTGGTTTTGTCTGCCTGCCTCTTATATTCCTCCTTCGCCCTGTTTAAATTAAGTTGGAGCTGGCGATGGATCGCTTCCATTTCTTCAACGAACTGTTCTGCGGCTGGAACGCTCCAGTTCTCCCCCTCCCCCCCTGGGAAGGCTCGGGGATGACACCCGTGATTGGCCAAAAAAGGGCTCATTCCCGTGGACACGTTCTCCGCATTGTTATAGGCAAATTCTGCCAACGCCAGCTTCTCCACCCAATCATTCTCTCTGTCATTCACATAACACCTCAAATATTGCTGGAGGACACCATTAGCTCTTTCCGCCTGCCCGTTGGTTTCTGGATGGCGGGCAGTGGAAAAATTCACCTCTACATGCAATAAACTCATGAGCTTCCTCCAGAACCTGGAAGTAAATTGTTTCCCTCGGTCCGAAACCACCCTCAAGGGGGCACCATGCAATCTAAACACATTTTCCACAAACAATTTAGCGGTTTCTTCTGCTGTGACCGCATGTGAGCAGGCTATAAAGTGGGCCATCTTGGTTAACAGGTCTACCACAACCATAATGGCTGTCTTCCCTTTGGACCTGGGCAGATCAGTCATAAAATCTATTGCCACTGCCTCCCATGGTCTTTCCGGCGTGGGTAGTGGTTCTAATAAACCTGCCGGTGCCCGCCTCTCCCCCTTGGCTCATTGACATCGGTCACACCCTCTCACATACTCCCTCACATCTTCCCTGACCTTGGGCCACCAGAATTCCCTGGTAACCAGCCACATGGTTTTGTGTTGCCCAAAATGCCCTGCTGTGGGGCTATCGTGCAGTTGCTTGAGTACCTTTTCCCTCAATTCTCCTTCAGGTACGTATAACGCTCCCTTGTAGTACAACGCCCCGTTTCTCTCCTCAAAACCCCCGGGTTTGTCTCCCTCCCTCCTGAGACCCCTGAGTTTGTCCTGGGCATATTCATCCTGCACCGTTCCCTCTATCAGTTCCCTTAGCCCCACCAATGCCGCCCCACACACCCAGCGGTCCTCGGGAATGACATGGGTTTCTTCGGGTGCACCCTCTCCCTCCAAATATTCAGGTTTGCGTGAGAGAGCGTCCGCCCTAACGTTCTCCGGGCCTGGTACGTAACAAATCTCAAAGTTAAATTTGGAGAACTCCTGGGCCCATCTCAACTGCCGTTGGTTGAGCACTCGCGCAGTTCTCCAATACTCTAGATTCTTATGGTCCGTGCGCACTTGCACCTTCTGTTGTGCACCAATTAGTAGGTGCCTCCATCTCCGGAAGGCCTCATAAATCGCAAGAAGTTCCCGGTCGTACACCGTGTAGTTTCTCTCAGATTTGTTCAGCTTTCGCGAAAAGAAGGCACACGGTCGCCACTCGGACCCCTCCTTCCCCGGCTGCAGAAGAAGCACCGCCCCTATGGCTCTGTCAGAAGCGTCTGTTTCGACCCTCAGCTTTTTTTGTAAATCCACATGTAGAAGTTGTTCGTCAGAGGCGAAGGCCTTTTTCAGTTCCTCAAACGCTCGCTCCGCCTCCCCCGTCCAAACAAACTTCTTTTTGCTGCTGAGACAGTCCGTGATGGGCGCCGTCAGGTGAGCGAAGTTTCGGATGAACTTACGATAAAAGTTTCCAAACCCTAGGAACCTCTGCACATCCTTCTTAGTCTTGGGTGTTTTCCATTCCAGCACCGCTTGAACCTTGCCGGGGTCCATGGCCAACCCCTTGTCTGACAAGCGGTACCCCAGGAATTCCACCTCCTTGGTATGAAACTGACACTTCTCCAGTTTCACCCACAGTCTGTTGGCTTGCAGCCTGCTCAACACTTCTCTGACGTCTCTCACATGTTGCTCCTCATTCTCCGAATACACCAACACGTCATCTAAGAAGGCCACGCAATTCTTGTAGAGCAAAGGCCCCAGTACATGGTTCATAAAGGCTTGAAAACACGCGGAGCCTGCTTGTAATCCAAAAGGCATAACGAGATATTCAAATGCCCCCAAAGGGGTGAACATGGTGGTCTTCCATTCATCCCCTTTCCTTATACGTATCAGGTTGTACGCCCCCCTTAGGTCCAGCTTTGTAAAAATCTTTCCTTTTCGCACCCTGGTCAAAATATCATCAATCCTGGGCATAGGAAAAGCCACCGGCTCTGTCACTGCATTTAGGGCCCGAAAGTCACATACCAGCCTCGGCTTGTCCGTGTTTTTTTTATCCACAAAAAACACTGGGCTACCCCCCGCTGCCTTGGACTCTCTGATGAAGCCTCTCTTCAGGTTCTTGTCAATGAACGCTCGCAACTCCTGCATCTCCCTGTCTGACATGGCATACAACCTGCCTACAGGAAGCTGTGCTCCAGGGAGTAAATTGATCTGGCAATCAAAGGGCCTATGCGGGGGTAGTTGGTCAGCTTCCTTCTCGCTGAACACGTCGCTGAGATCAGCATACTGTGATGGCACCTTCCCCTTCTCCATCACTTCCGTCCCTGCTAGGGTGGCTTGGGCCCCTGCTGACCCCTTTTCCCCCCTGCAGTGTTCTAAGCAATGTGCGGAACCGAAGGAAACCACTCTTTGATGCCAGCCCACCAGCGGATCATGTAGGGCTAGCCAGCTCATTCCCAAAATAATGGGAGCGCCTCCCAAGGTGGCCACATTAAACGCTATCAGTTCTGTGTGCCTTGCCACCCTCATTATCATTGGGATGGTCTGCAAGCTGACGCCTCCTCCCAACAGTTCTCTGCCATCGATCGTGGTCACCTGCAGGGGGTTGCTTAAGGGGATAGTCTGTATCTGGTGTTCAGCAGCAAACTCCTTGCTCATGAAATTGCAGGAGCTGCCTGAGTCCAACAGCGCCTTTATTTTTAGGGGGTGTCCATTTTGCAACTCTAGCGACACTTCAATCACTAGAGCAGGTCGAGGAGCTTCTGGCACTGGCACTTGGGGAAGGGGCACTTTCACTGCTCTTTGGCCTGGCTGCAGTGCCCTGCTGGCAACCAGGCGTTGGCTTTTACCTGCTCCGTTTCTCCCTGCTCTTCCCCCTCAACAGTTCCCACCATCCCTTGCCATTCCTTCCTCTGGGGGCAGACTCTGGCAAAGTGGCCTGGCTGTTGGCAGAGATAGCATTTCCGGGGTCCCTTTCCCTCCTTCTTCGCCCCCTCACTGGGCTTTGAAACTGCGCGCGCGCGGGCTGTTCCGATTTCCATCGGCTCTGCCGGCGGGAAAGCTGGCTCAGGAATGTCTGGAATGCGTAACTCCTTCCAACGTTCCCCTCTCCCTTCCCGCCTCTCCAAGGCTCTTGCCTCCTGGCGCGCTCCAATGGTCAGCGCAGATTTGGTCAGCTGATCCATAGACGCCGCCCTGGGGCTCCTGGCCAGCTCGTCTTTCACAGCTGAAGAAAGACCTTCTTCAAATAGCATCTGAATGGGTGCTGCCGATAAATCCCACCCCAATTTGTGAATCAGCATGGTAAAGTCAGTCCAGTACTCACGGACAGATCTGCTTCCCTGCTTGCAAGCCATTAGCTGTCTGCGCACTACCCCCTCCTCAATATCGCTGGAGAACATGATATCCATTGCACGAAAGAATTTCATAGTGTCCTTCAGGATATCGTTGTGCGTTGCCATCAGGGGTCGAACCCAATCTCGCGCCCCCTTCTCAAGATGCCCAATTACGAAAGCAACTCGGGATTCCTCATCAGGGAACTCATCAAACTGCACATTCAGGGCATATTGCATTTCAGTCCTAAAGGCATGGTAATCCTTGGGGTCCCCCCCAAACTTCTGCACTAATCCTGGTACCTTTCTGGGGAACTGAGTGGTTCTCCCCTTCTTGTCTGCATCTTGAGCCCTCCTCTCCTCGAGCCTCGCCGTCTGCAGCGCAAGTTGGACCTCCAATGCTCGGTATCTGTCTTCCAAGCTTGGACCAGCTCCACCCCCTGCGGCTCCGGCTCCTGCTGGGTCGCTCATGATGCCTTCTCCTGCACAGGCAGCGTACAGAGACTGTCGGACTGCTATCAGGGGATGATTAGCTGCTTGTGCTTAAAATAGTGCCCCTTCAGAGTTTGTGCGACCCCACAAACCTCTGTGTGTGACAGAGCTCCTCAGACATGTCTGCTCTAGTCACTTGTAGAGTCCGACAGTGGCTGTCTGCGGAAGCGCTTCCAGCAAAGAAGTTCCTTAACGGAAACGCGTCTCCTGGACTCACGACGTGACAGCTTCCGGCGAAGCATAGGTCTCCCTGCAGTTGCTTCTGACACCTCCCCGCTATTTTCGCTCGAAGTGTCTCTCACCCCTTTCTCTCCCCTGCTGCTTCCTGCCTGGGCTGCTGCGTCTCTCTCAGCATTACTGAGATCCTCCTCCAGAGACCCCGCGCTCCCCCTGCTGGTCCCTGCTTTGGCTGTTGACTCTCTCCCAGTCTCTGGGAGTCCTACCACTTCCCTTTCCTCCGATGTCAGTTCCCTGACAGTTATGTACCTCTCAGCTCTAGATATGAAGTAGGCTACAAATCATTTTAAAGCCTCTTTTACACATGTATGATTCTAAAATAAAAACAAGCACACACAACTTCAGTTTGCAAAGGTTACAAATTCACTCATGTACTAAAAAGCAAGGCGATTGAAAGGTAGAGTTCTTACTGTAACTTCTGTGCCACGTAAACGGTAAACACATTCTGTGGTCTTACATGAATAGTAGATTTAGTAGTAATTGCCATATTTCATTTAGTTTGGGAAAGGAAAACCCACAGTTGAGGCTATTTCTAGTATTTGTAAGTTTGGAGCTAGCTCATCATATGCCTAATATAAATTGAAAAACTAATAGTGTCTGACATAATTCCCTAAACCTGATGCTAGGAGCCATTAACCAATGAGAGTAATTTGTGATATATAGACTTGTGTTCACAGTAAATGTACCTATTTCACTAAGTAGAGTATCTCTTTGATAATTGCATTGCATTTTAAGCCTTGGCAGAAACTTTTTTGAATAGGTTAATATGACTTGTGTAGGAGTTTCCAGTACGCTGTATTCAAAAACGAAAGGAAGCTTTGAGTGTCTGATTACTACAAAGTGGCTGAGGTTAAAATTTAGAGTGCAAAGTTCCATGTATTTCTGTTCTCACTAGACCTATTGGCTGACCTTGTGTGCTAGAGTTCATATTTAATAACTGTGCTTGGACCCCTTTGCCTTCGCGACCCAGATGTCTGCTTTATTGGGCATTCATCATGATTTGTGTTCATGATGTTACTGGGATGATTTCAGTGCCATTTGCATTTGCAGAAGATTTGGGGCAGTCATATAGCTTGCTTTGCAATAGGTTCATCTCCTATAAAGGTAAAGGTAAAGGGACCCCTGACCATTAGGTCCAGTCGTGACCAACTCTGGGGTTGCGGTGCTCATCTCGCTTTATTGGCCAAGGGAGCCGGCGTACAGCTTCTGGGTCATGTGACCAGCATGACTAAGCTGCTTCTGGCGAACCAGAGCAGCGCACAGAAATGCCGTTTACCTTCCCGCCGGAGCGGTACCTATTTATCTACTTGTACTTTCACATGCTTTTGAACTGCTAGCTTGGCAGGAGCAGGGACCGAGCAACGGGAGCTCACCCCATTGCGGGGATTCAAACCGCCAACCTTCTAATCGGCCAGTCCTAGGCTCTGTGGTTTAACCCACAGCGCTACCCGTGTCCCCTTCATCTCCTATAGCCTTCTACTAAAATCCTTCAACCGTTCATGCCACAAATGTTCTGGTGTGTGTGCGTGCGTGTGCGTGCGTGCGTGTGTGTGTGTGTGTGCGCGCGCGTGTGCATGTGTGTGTGTTATCCTGCTTTTGTTGTGCTGTACCACAAAAGTTCCCCTCCAGATGGTAATAACAAGGGGTGCAACTGCGCCAACTAGCCAGACCCTAGACATTGCACATGCTGGCTTGCCCCATCCCTGGGGTTCACAAATTCAGTGCAAATGTCCACAGGCAGCAAGTCTTTGTATGTACTGCTATGTGCGTGAGGTTTCGTCCTTGCAGATTTGTGTGCTGCATGCATGGGTACCAGGGTGTGGGCCAAGCTGGTGTGTACATCTTTGGAATTAGGGCTTGCTTCCTGCCGTGTTTACATATTGATTGAATGTGTGATTATTAGTTTCGGGTAGGACTTTATAGATGTAAAAAATAATGCTTTCTGGGTTACAAGTAAAGGCCAATATTTTTCAAAATACTTTGATAAAGCATGTCTAAGGGTAGACACATAAGGTGTGATCTTGGTGTTGTAAATGCAGCTGGAATTCATACAGATATAAAATAAATATGTCTTTCTCAGGCACTTGTTGATGGCATTCGTCTGTCTTAGGAGACAGTGAAGAGTGTGCCTTCAGGGGTAGAGTCAAACTATTGGAGTTACAGTTCCTTCTGTGGCTCTAGAGACTGATACTGGAGAGACATGTTTTATTGCAGGTGGGCAGATTTTGCTGCTACAGGTGCACCATGGTGTTTTTTCTCTCTGTGCTCCTCCCAGCAGTCATTCCTCCTCTGGCCGTTCGAGAATATGATACAAGGAGCCAAGTAAAATACTTGAAATCTGAAGAATAGTAAACTGCTGTATTGGTGAGCAGTTTGATGGCATTTTTAACACTGCATTTGGAGACTTACCAGTGTTTAATTCTTCTGACATTCTCTTTAATGCTGAACCTTTGGAGCAAATAGTAATTTCCCTTTCTTCAACATAACTGAATGTGCTTGCTTGACCTCAAGGAAATGTTTCTTTTTTCCATGAAGGCCTCGTTAGCTTGTGAGCAGTGGGCACTTGCAGAAATAGCTTATGACAGGATTAAGATTGCAGAGGGCAAGAACAGGTTTGCCTATAGGGAATATCACTTATTAGGGTTGAAACAGATGTAACGCAGACCACAGGTTAAAAAACCGCCCATGCATGCATACAGACGCACACTGTAACATTTAAGTGCAATTATTGCATGCGACGGCCTGTTTGCATGTAGTCTTGCACAGCTGCTTATGTTTGCCTACATGTCAGGGTTGAGTTCTCGGCAGTGGTCTGAGGTGATCTGGCAATGAGGAGCTGTGCCAGAAGGTCACAGTCAAGGAACAAAGCCAGAAATCAGGACCAAAGGATACACCACTTGTTCCTTGTGCCTCTCACTTGCACCAGGGGACAAGCGAAGTGAAAGCAATCAGGTAGTACACATCAGCCAGAAAACTTGGCATGTCATTAAATATGAACATGGCCTTTATCCCTTGTGAGGCTACAGATAATAAATAGTTCCAGCCTTGGGAACATCATTGAAATGCTTTATTCTGGACTTGTCTCTGGTATCTCATATCACCAGTGAAGGTTGCACTCTGGACTGGTGAGTTTGCTACAAGGCAGGTGTACTGCAGAGAGGGAAAACATATTTTTTCGGAAATGTGGCCAAACAACAAATGGGACTTTACAATGAGCCTGATTATGATCCAATGCAATAGCCCCCAGCATTCACCTCCCCCATCTCCTTCAAGTGCTTTGGCTATGGCAGGTGAGCATTAAACACAGACATAATTTCCAAAGACGGCATCTACTGTCATTTTGGCTTGTGGAGATGTTTAAACAACAGCCTGATTCTTACTTTTGAAGTCTCCAATATTCATACTTACTGACTTAAGGATTCAGAAACTTGTGTTCTGTTCAGTTATTAAATGCTTATCTGCAAAACAGCCAAAGCGTTGTTAACTTTGTCTGTTACTGTGTGGCTGTAGGAACACAAGCTTCAGCTTCCCTTCCCCATGCTTTGGGCTATTTATAGCAAATGTAATATCATAATCCTGTTACTAAGCATTGTGCTTGTTTGCTAAGCACTGAAAAAAATCCCATGATGGATCAACTCTATGTTTTGAGGGGACAGTCATGAGCTGTATACTGTAATAATGGTGACTTAGGATCTTTCTGCTTGTTATTTAATTGAGGAGTTTTATTACCATACAAGGAAGCTTAGGAGAGCGCTGCCTTCTTCTCTGTCCTATGTTTTTATTAAAATCCTTATTTTCAGATAGATTTCATCTAGTTCATAAACTTGTGTCGGGTGCAGTACCAATTGCTGAAGACCTTAGGGACCCTTCCTGGTTCTGCGCCACCAGTCTATTGTCCCTTAGGGTGTACTTTCCGAGAAGGTTAGGAATATAGGTAGCTGCCTTACTTTGGGTCAGGCCATTGCTCCATATCTCAGTATCATCTACATTGACTAGAAGCTGCTCTTCAAGGTTTCTTCAGGTGTTCTCCATCATTACCCAGAGAGGTCATAGGTTGAACATGGCACCTTTTACATGCAAAGGAAGTAATGCAGAATATGGACTTTTAGAGTTTCCGAGTACCTGAGGAGACCCTCTAATGTGTGTGGGAAAGAGAAATGTTGTAGCTTGAGCTTCCATCTGTTTTCTGTTTGCACACCAGTTGCTGCTTCTCCTTTTATTCCCTCAAAAAAGGGGGGAGTTTCTTTCGAGGGAGGATGGAGAATCTGCTGCCCTCCTGATGTTATTGGTAGACAACTCCCGCCACCCCTGATGCTTGCCCCTACTGGCTGGGGCTGATGGGAGTGCAATACCACCTGGCAGACCACAGGCTCCCGACCCTCACAAAGACTTACGGAGTGACTTACAAATGGTTCTCAGGTGGTCTCCCTAATGGAACAAAGCCACAACTGAACAGCAGCATCTTGTGGCTTCAGAACGTTCTATATCATGTGGCCTGCATGAAGCTTATTACTTTATAAAGCAGTGATAATGTTAACCATCATGGCCTCCCTTCCCGCCTTCTCACCCCCCCCGGCAGTAAATCAGAGCCCTGTAGTACACGCCGCCTTGTGCACTGTTCTTGTTGAATAGAAAGCTGTGGTTTGAAAAGGTTAGGCAACCTTTCAATGTATCACTGAACAGCAGAGACATCTGGAAGTTGTGATTACCCTTATCTTCCCACCCAGAAGCAACTTAAACAATTTCCCCGTGGCATTTGCTATCAAGCTCAGCGCAGTACAGAATGCATTAATCTATTATAAAATACGTCCCCCTGCTTATTAACGTGAAAGAAAAATAATTCCACAAGAGTATCTCTGCTTACTTAGATCTAGGGTCATAGCAGAGGCTTTTAGCTATCAAATGTACTTGAAATGCAGACCTTTATTCTCTTTGCCAGTAGGTAGATAATTTATAACATTATTTGCCTCAATTTATTTTTGGTACATCGTTTGTTGTTGGGTGAGGACGTGTCTCTTTTACCACCCAACTAAAAAGGTGGCTCCGTAGTACTGACCTTTTGGATTTAAATTGCAAATAAAAATATAGGCAGCACCGCTTCGCTGATGGGGTATTTGGTTAACCATGTAGAAACTTTCTTGATCAAACTCTTTTTCTTTCATTTATCTGTCTGAGTCTGGAGTTTTTATCATTGCGTTATTTATCGTTAATTTTATTATGTCTACTTGTTTTTAAGGGTTTGTTGATTGTATAGGTGCCGTTAATGAAAATGCTATACTATTTTGTGCAAGCTGCATATATATAATTAAGTGGTCTATAAGTGATGTTAAACAAATAAAAATTAATTTTCTGCAATATCCCTGTGTGATACTATGTCAAGGATGCTCCAGAACATTACAGTGGTACCTCGGGTTAGAAACTTAATTTGTTCTGGAGGTCCGTTCTTAACCTGAAACTGTTCTTAACTTGAGGTACCACTTTAGCTAATGGGGCCTCCAGCTGCTGCCACACTGTTGCTGCCAGCGGCAGCAATTTCTGTTCTCATCCTGAAGCAAAGTTCTTAAACTGAGGTACTATTTCTGGGTTAGCAGAGTCTGTAACCTGAAGTGTCTGTAACCCAAGGTACCACTGTATAGGACGTTTTAAACGTGTGCTCCAAGCTGCCCAGTGTTCATTAGGGCTGTATATTTGCTTCCCCTTTCCCATGGCAGGTAGCTCACTAGGGCTTACTGGGGATGGACGACACCCCCCCTCAAACTTTAGTTGGCTCTGATTTATCTGTTGCTTCAGGCTTTCTGATAATCAAATCTTGCTTATGGCGCAGCATAATACTTCTTATTGAATTTGAGACTTGTGTGGCGTCGTGTTTCATACGAAAGAAGTTCTGCAAGTAAAAGTTTTGCAATTTGAAATTGCTGTCCCCCGTGTCTTGCTTCCTTGTCCTTTTTACCAAGGGGACCCATTGTTCTTTCTGATTTGCACGAGCTCCTCAAGTGAGAGTCCTGGCTCATGAAGCAGATCGGAGCCTAATGGGGTTGCTGTCTGTATGTGATGAAAAGATATGGGTCACAAGAAACTTCAAAAATAATCCTGTTCAAGTACCTGCAATGAGTTAGCATTAACTGAACCTAAACCCTTTTAGCCAGATGCTTGTGTAAGTCTCTTCTTTAAAAAAAGCCTTCCAGAAGAGTGATTTTATTACTTTTCAAAGTATTTGCATGATTGGATGACCTTTTCCAGATATTAAATCTATACTGACTTTCTTCTGACCAGGTTTTCACGAAGGTTAAACCCACCGCTGGGCTTGATATTGATTTACTTACTTGCACTTTCATGAAGTTGTTTACAGTGGTACCTCAGGTACTTAATTCATTCCAGAGGTCCATTCTTAACCTGAAACTGTTCTTAACCTGAAGCACCACTTTAACTAATTTGGGCCTCCCGCTGCTGCTGTGCCGCCGGAGCACGATTTCTGTTCTCCTGAAGCAAAGTTCTTAACCCGAGGTACTATTTCTGGGTTAGCGGAGTCTGTAACCTGAAGCATCTGTAACCCGAGGTACCACTGTAGTCAAAACATATCGGGTGCGATGGTGGGCGAGATTTCCAGAGTCTTGTGTGTGTGTGGATGCCCACACCCTTTATTTATTTTTATCTTTTTGCCAAGAGCGTAAAACTGAATGTGCGCAAGTTAAATACGTGTAAGTTGCTGGCTAGTTGTATTACACTGATTATATCTAAGGAAGCAGTGGGAGATTGAGTTGATGAAATTATGGAATTAGAGGATAGGTTGTGAAATGATCCTGAGAGATAGAAGGAGCAGGCGAATTCACTCGAAACAAGGACTTAACCCTGAGTGGTACAGCATCATTGTGGGAGGAGAACATCACCTGCAAGCTTTGCTGTGGGAACTTTTTTCTCATTCACACCAAATCATGGTTTTGCTCAGTGTTAATGTGCTAACCAGGTCCCAGTCTTTTAATTTTCACCTAGTAGCTGTGAAGTTGTGCATTTGGGAAACAATTTCCGTTTCTTTTTGATAATCTTGCTGAGTGTTCCCTTTGAGGTCCTTGAGCATCATTGGGATAAGCTGTTATCCTCTGAAATAATATGTTTTATACATAACTTATTGTGCAACGTTTACTGTGCTTTTTTGAAAAGGAAATAAGATTCCATAGATATTCAGGACACCAAGGGAGTTTCTGAAGATGGAGCAATACAATACATATACAGTGTGTTCTTAATACTTTCCTTTTGTGCTGTTTTCCCACTGAAAATTATCTCCCCTGCCCCAGCCGCCTTTTATGCCCACCAGGTAGAAGATCCAGGTATTCGGAGAAATAAAAACCAGCTCTGTGTATGTATTATTTTCAGTGTAAAAATGATACAAGAGGGAAACATTAAGAAGCCGCTCCCTGCCGCCTCCAATTTACTTCAAATTGTAGCACAAATAACTACATTCTGTCCTTCTCATAGAAGCCTAGATGACCCTCGGGGTCCCTATCGACTGTACGGTTCTAGGATTCTACGCCAGGTATACCTTATTTTACAAACAAACTGGTGGTTGCTTAGAATTCAGTCCCGTTCTCTGCTATTCTGATGGCGCGAGTGCAGTGTATCCAGGCTCAGGGATTAAGTACATTCTTCTTTCCTACTCCCCTTCCTGTTAGCCCTGGTCAAACAAGTGTATTCATAGAATCTTAGAGTTGGAAGGGACCCCAAGGGTCATCTAGTCCAACCGCCTGCAGTACGGGAATCTCAGCTAAATCATCCATCCAACCTCTGCCATCCAATCTCTGCTTAAAAACCTCCAAGGAAGGACAGTC
This sequence comes from Podarcis vaucheri, assembly GCF_965113315.1. Classification (NCBI taxonomy): domain Eukaryota; kingdom Metazoa; phylum Chordata; class Lepidosauria; order Squamata; family Lacertidae; genus Podarcis; species Podarcis vaucheri. The sequence goes on along the minus strand of NC_138762.1, from coordinate 82,169,473 downwards.
CAGCATCTCTTGAGGGAGCCTGTTTTACTTTTCTTAGCAATTCCCAGACCGCAGCCACTCTCACTACTTCCTCAGAAGTTGTTTATTTATTATTATTTTTATCGCGTTCATATCCCACTTCCTGGCTGAGTGGAGATTTGAACCCTGGTCCTAGATGCGGGTAGTGCTGTGGGTTATACCACAGAGCCTAAGACTTGCCGATCAGAAGGTCAGCAGTTCGAATGCCCGCGACAGGGTGAGCTCCCATTGCTCGGTCCCTGCTCCTGCCAACCTAGCAGTTTGAAAGTATGTCAAAGGGCAAGCAGATAAATAGGTACCACTCCGGTGGGAAGGTAAACGGCTGCTCTGGTTCGCCAGAAACGGCTTAGTCATGCTGGCCACATGACCCAGGCGGCTTCCTCGGCCAATAAAGCAAGATGAGTGCCGCAACCCCAGAGTCGGTCACAACTGGACCTAATGGTCAGGGGTCCCTTTACCTTTTTACCAAGACCAACACTGTAACTACAACACTAAACCGCACCACCAAAATGCCTAAACTACTAACTAAAAGCACAACTGGTGCTGTTGCAATAAAAGTGTGCTATTGTTCTCACAGTCCTCTGTTGGTTACAGCCTATATGATTACTGAAATATTGCTTGCTCCAGAGATGGTGGTGGCGAGGTGAGAATTCTTTGTTTACATAATTGTGGTAATTATAGTATCATGGAATTGTAGAGTTGGAAGGGCAATCTAGTCCAACCCCTGCAATGCAGGGATCTCAACATGACTTCTCCCATCCAATTTGAACCCATACTGGACCCTGCTTAGCTTTGCAAATGTGCTGGCAGCTTTATTGCTGCGCAAGTTCTAATCTTTTCCACAGGAACACATGTAAAATGGTTCAGTTAGGTAGCCGTGTTGGTCTGACGCAGTCAAAATAAATTAAAAAATTGTCCAGTAGCACCTTGGAGACGAACTAAGTTTCTTCTGGGTATACGCTTTCGTGTGCATGCATATTGTGTGTTTCTGAAGATGTGTGCATGCAAAGGAAAGCTTATATCCAGAACAAACTTAGTCGGTCTCTAAGGTGCTACTGGACAATTTTTAAAAAATTTTAAATTTATTTTGACATGTAAAATGGTGTAAAGCAATGTCTTCATAATTTCAATATTTTTTTAAAAAAACTTGCATAATCTTGGCCCCCTTAGGAGTGATATTGATTAGACCAATATCCAATATATTAAGATAGCCAAGTCAAGTTTACTCCCCCATTGACTTCTGTGGGACTAATGGAAGGGACTGCTGCTTGGAATTATTGAAGAACAGGCAGCAGCTAGTCAGCCATTTCTCCAGTTCCAGTTTTTCTGCCATGCTGCTGCTAATACTGGATTAGGGATATTTCTGTAGTAATGCTAAGGGACAAGTGTTTCCCACCGTGGGAGTGAAGTGGTGTAGTGGATTTTGTACCTAAGACAGAATAATTAATTCTCTATTCCTCAGTGCAGGGACACCTCCAGAAAAGTCAAATGCCATTGCAGATTTAGCCTAAGACTTCTTCCAAGAATCAGACATTACAAAACCAAAGCTTTGGGATAAACAGCCTGGAGGCACAAGCTATTTCACTTTGGAGAAACATGAAGACATCACTTTCCAGGTTTCCATGGTTATGTGCACTTGCAGGCTCATCAGCGACCCAGTTAAACTAAAGTACTCACATTTAAGCTTATTTAGTTGCATGAGAGAGTCAGGGAGGCTAAGGTTCACTTAAACCAAAGTACTTTGACTCCACTTAGCTGTGGAATGTGTTTGGAGCAATAAATGCAAATTAAATCCATCCTCACAATGGAGGTCTGAGGATTTTCAAGAATGCATACATAGAAAAAGAGTGAGTCAGAATGGCAGGGCAGCTCAGCCCTATGGTCCCATTACAAGCTGTAGTCCTACACACACTTCCTTGAGAGTTGGCTTTATCGATCCCAGCGGAACTTACTCCTTTGTAAACACGCATAAGATAAACCTGGTGGTAGTTACTTTGGCTCTGCTTGTGATGGTTCAGCTGTACCCTGTTCCGCTCAGCTCTGACAACAGTGAAATGACAATAAGGAAACCTCCACTAGTGACAAGTTATTCTCATAGCAACAGCACAGCTACCCCAACCAATCTCATTGCCACGTGTGGACGACTCCCCTAGGACTTACGCATGGAAGAAACCAGTTTCTATGCAGCAATGTTATGACAGCACAGTAGGCAAATATTAACTCGTTCTTTCTGGTCTCACCTGCTCTCTGGCTAGTGATATTTGCGGAGACAGAAGATAGCGGTTTTCTCTCTTGGAGAACCATAAACGCTGATAACATACAGCAGTGGTAAGGAATGCTGCAGCATAAGTAACTGGGACAACAAACTGAGTTGTTTGTTTGCTTATGCAGCGTGATCAGTGTGCACGGCACCTCACAGAGTTCAGACCCTGCTTCAGGTATATGGAAGATGGTGCTATTTTTCTTCTTTCATGTCTATCAGGTTTCTATGGTCAGTACCTCTCTAGCTACATCTAATCAGTTCCTAATGTTGCATCATATTCTACATGACCCAGAAGGAGAACCTGAGTGTGTGGAGAGAGAGAGAACTTTTTCATTCTCAATGGCCCCAGGGGCATGGAGCAAGCTTACTCTTCACCCAACTTCTCCTACATGCACCCATTTACTCTCATCCTTTTATGTAAGTGAATGGTTGCCATTCATTTCTGAGTAAACAATTTAAGAGCTCCAGGGGCGTACCTAGGGGGTTGGCTAGGTTGGTCTCTGCCAAAGGTGCAGGCCCATGGAGGCACAAAAATTGCCCCTCTCCACTCTGGCTAGGAACCTGACCTCCCGTCCGCATGCTCAGGCAAATGGACCGATGGAAGAGGAGAAGCAGAGCTAAACAGACCCAACCGCAATGGCTGTGGAGGAATCACTGGCAGACTATGAAAGGCACTGAAAGCAAACTTTTTGAGTTTCTGGTCCATGGTCTCTCCCGGCTTCGGAGTCACTGCTACATCTCCTTGCCAAGGATCCAAGGGAGCCTAGGTAGGCCTCTGAAGATCTGTACATGGGTACACTGCTACAATGATGGGAAAGCTACCCTCTCACTCCTGATACTTCAGAAATATGTAGAGCACAAAGAAACGCACTTTCCCAAAGGCCCTTGCCACTTTCCAGCTCTCCTTAGATATACAGTGGTACCTCGGGTTACAGACGCTTCAGGTTACAGACTCCGCTAACCCAGAAATAGTACCTTGGGTTAAGAACTTTGCTTCAGGATGAGAACAGAAATCGCTTGGCTGCGGTGCAGCAGCAGCGGGAGGCCCATTGGCTAAAGTGGTACCTCAGGTTAAGAACAGTTTCAAGTTAAGAACAGACCTCCAGAACGAATTAAGTTCTTAACTCGAGGTAGCACTGTACACCAACATCATGATGAATGACACTTTGCTTAAAATAAAATTAAAAAAAAAACTAATTTAGGTGTGAATGTGTGTGTTTCACCAACACTGTAATGCTTGAGAAGGTATCTATGAACATTTGTATAATATTTATTACAGTGATCAGCTCTGCAAACATTTGAGTTTCTTGCTGCTGTGCATCTTTCATTTTGCTCCAAGAAATGTTTTTTTTACACACTTCAGTTTCACCTTTTGTTAAATTTTGAGTGCAGGAGGAGCCCGGCAGTCATGTTTTATATTTAAGTAAAAACACCGCAGCCAAATATTATGTGTCTCATGTATACTTATGGCTTCCGCATGCCCTCTTCATGCCAGTCTGAATTCTCATGTATCTTGGCTGGGCTTCAAGATGACAAGTGATATATCATGGCAGCAACTTCTCCTTCTCTGCCAGGGGAAACAAACACCAGCGCTTTCTTTGCTTCTAGTAATCTGCCATAGTGGAAATATAAGACAGTCGAATAGTATGAGGCTAATACGATATACGTTTATTGAGGTGATGTTGAAAACGTGCATGCTTGGACCGCATGATTCTGCTGTGCTACTTAAAAAGTTATTTTGATGATTCTTTCCCTTATCCCTAGAAAAAATATTGTGGTGCACTGCATAGGGAGTCTTGTCTGGATGTGATGCATGATTGATGCAAAAACATAGTGTTTTTGATTCTGATGCTTTTATCTTATAAACTACCGGTAGTTTGATGGCCTTTTTGACAGAAAAGCGGCTAAAAACACAGCGATGATTAAGTACAAGGTTTCCTTTATGTCACTTTCATAAAATAATCCAAAACAGCAATTTTCCATGCTGCAAGTTAGTTTTGTTGCAACCCTTTAATTTGTAGCATACATAAAGAAGCAGATTATGACCGATATGAATTTATGTCTTCTAAGATGCCAGGAACTGTTAATATTAGGTGTTAAAATCCATGGATACTACAAAACAACGCATTAGCTCTCATAGTTTTGTTTATAATTGCATATAATAATTCAAACATTTCAATGTTTGTTTGGCTTCTCCAACAGACACAGAAACTCTCCAAATATCTGCTTTCCTATTTTTACACAGAAGTACAGTGGTACCTCGGTTTACGAACTTAATTCGTTCCAGAAGTCCGTTCTTAAACCGGAACCGTTCTTAAACCAAGGCACACTTTCCCTAGAGGCCTCCCACCGCCAGTGCCCTTCCGCCATTCATCTTCCGTTCATACACCGAGGTAAAGTTCGCTAACCAGAACACTACTTCCGGTTTTACGGAGTTCGTATACCGATTAGTTCATAAACAGGGCTGTTCTTAAACCGAGGTACCACTGTAGCTGTTTCTTTTCCTTTCCTTTACAAATTGATATAATAACTAGCATTGAATTAGTTGCACTTTTTTAATGAGCTGCGGTTACCTACGCTTGTAAGAATTCTCATTCAATTGTTGGTTTTGCTCTTAAAGCAAATATAAAAGTTCAGGAGCAAACAATTACGGGTTGCAAGGTGGGAAGCGTAAAAGGCAGGGAAGAAAAAAAGATAAGGAACGTTACCATCTCCCAATAGAGCAGAATAGCTTTAAAGCTTAGATGCTAAACCTTTCAAGTGACAGACTTGCCGGTTCTAACCTGATCAGTAACTAACCCCTGTGCACACGGTATGTAGCCGTTTCTGTCGAGACCTTAATATTTTCCCATTCCAGGACTCTTTAAGGATCTAACTCCTTTACAGCTGTGCCTTTTTTAGCACTTGAGGATGGGCCCTAGCTCAGCTCCAGAGTGTGCAGAAATTCCCCTGTTCAGCCCCTGACATCTCCAGCTATAGCTGGGAAAAACATCTGCCTGAAACTCTGAGAGTGCCCTTGCCAGTAAGTGGAGACACTCCTGAGTTTGATGAACCAGTTGTATGACTCTGTATAGGTGGATTCTAGTAAATCCCTTCCCCGTACCTGTGACAGTTCAGTGCCCCTCGCGAGACGGATCCCTTAGAACTGTGTTTTCTAAACTTGGGCGTCCAGCTGTTTTTGGACTACAGTTCCCATCATCCCTGACCACTGGTCCTGCTAGCTAGGGATGATAGGATTTGTAGTCCAAAAACAGCTGGATACCCAAGTATTTGAAACTCTGCCCCAGAAGCATAAAGGATCCCGGAAATAAATAGAAATTGGGGGCAGAGGACACATGCTAACATGCCTCCAGTGGCAGCTGTTAGGCTGTAGAGTCAGCAAAAATTAAGTGTCCTGTCACCAGACAGAGTTAGTGCCTGCGCTCTGCAGTCATGTTGCCAGGATTCCATAACAGCATATTGGGAGCTTGCATGTGCAGTCTCCTGCCTCCCTATTTTGTAGTGGAGGAGGCATTTGTCCCCTTCTTGTGGCGAATTGAGAAACCACTGTGTTCCCCACCATCACCTGCATAATCTCCAGTTGTGCAGAAAGTTCTGTCTTTTTCTGAGCATCCCCTTTTTGTTGCCTTGTAGGGAGGGGGGACACTGGCTGGAGGGGGACCCCCACTTGGCTATTAGATGAAATAATTTGAAATTCCCTACGTACCTTTCTGTGTCTACGTACTGATAGGGATAAGCAACATTTTGAATGGCTATAGGAATAGTTATCGATCCTAAGTTCACCTGATCTGACTCCTGGAGACGCAATTGTCTCTCATCCTCAGCTAGCCTGTAAGCTTCACAGTTATAACAATCAGAAGCCTAGCATGACGAGACAGGACAGTAGCACCTAATGGGTAAATGAGACGTCATTCTTTGAACATTAAATCAAAACAGGCCTCTTCGTTTCCTACACAGTGAGCTGCATCTGCTTTTAAGCGGTGAGTGTGCTCTCTTTGGTTGCAGATGAATCCGATGAGAACAAATGTAGAGGAGGGAGGAATGCTATAGCATTCATAGCGAGGGCAATGTGTGATTTTCTACATTGGCTGTACGGATTTTAGATGCTTAGAAGAGCAGGGGCTGCCGGTCTATTTCTGTGAAGTGACAGAACAACACCGTTTCAAGTGCAATCTGAAAAGCAGCGATAATTGCTTCATCAAGGTCAGAACTCTGCAGCATTTTTACAGAACCCCCATCATGTCTGCAAGCCAAGTGTTGTTATCTCATATCTGAGTATCTCAATGCATGGCATATCCTTGTGCCGGTCGCGTTGAATAGTAAACCGAGAGACGTTCATTCAGAGCTAGGCCAGGCACAGCTTTCATCAGCTTACCATCTGCCTATGTTCTTCCCTCTCCCCTTGAGCAAATGTTCAACAGTATAATGCAGGGTTATGCTGGTGAAAGGCTGGATTTCTAGGGTATCTGTTAGCATAGTGGCTGTGAGCCAGAAATTCTCTGGTTTAAAGCCATGAACTCATTGTATGGCAATAGGCTACTGTTCTCCAGTCGGTAAGATGATGCAGGCATACCTTTCCAAGTTGTATTGTGAAGCATTCAGAACACTCTCGATATATTCTTTAAAAATTATTATGGTCTTATTAACAATTTGGGAAAATACTCTTATTTTCAGATCTTAATCATAATTAACCCGATATTTGATTAGCTTGATCACATATCTTTGGCAATTTACAAAGCAGAATGCCTGATTTATGATTTTAAAAATTAATGGGAAGAAGATTTGCCTATTCAAGCTATTCGAATATTGCATTAAGGCAAATCTTCTTTCCATTAATTTTTAAAATCATAAATCAGGCATTCTGCTTTGTAAATTGCCAAAGATATGTGAGCCTTGCAAAATCAGCAATTCATACCCCCCACTAATGTGCGACATTATCCTGACAGATGAGAACAAGAGTGATATTTCAGTATCATATGGATGTGTGAGATAAAAATGGCATAATAATAACTGGCTCACTTTAGTGAGGCATAGATAGTGGCCCTGCCAGCACTTTGAAGGTTATAGTCTTTGTTAATTCTTTATTAGTGCATATATGGTATTCCAGACAAACCAACTGTAAGAGATCCTGTCCGGCACAGGAAAAGGGAGACCATTTTGGTGAGGCATGGTGCTCAGCTCCCACACTCATTGCAGCCATGGCTGATGGGAGAATGCTAGGCATTGCTGGGCAGAGGGCAGGTTCAGGCTCTCAGACCATATCTCAGTGGCTGAGAGGAGATAGAGAAGGATGGGAAGCCACCACCACCCTTTCATCCCTTGGAATATTGTCTGATGGTTGTTCAAAACCACCAGCTGTGCCTGAGGGCTAGACCAGAAATGATGAAACAAATGGCCAGCCAGATGATGCTGGACTCCCAACACCCATTAGCTCCAGCCTATACGGCCAATGGTTGGAGTTGGGTCCTCAATCTGTTTCCAGACATTAAGTCCACCTGGAAGAGACGTTCTCGCAGCCCAGTGCTGGACTCTGGGCTTCCATTGCCCGCGCATGCAGCATGCATGTAGCAGAGCCACAGGACTGCTGGATACCAGGTTGAGAATCATGCAGGAGCCATTCCCTGCTTCTGCACATGTGTGGTCTGCTGATTATATGATGGCCCATCTCTTGAGAATTCCATTCCTCCCATGCTGCAGATATGTGGGATTGTTACATGTCACATGCCTGTTTACATTCCAGCACTGACTATTGGAGCCTTGTGAGAGGAAATACGCTGTTTCCGCTCTGTATAGCTTTTGCAGTTCTTCCTCCGAGGAAGAAAGACAGAGAGAGAAGCCATGTTTTTCTTTGTTCTGTTACGTTTGCTCTAATTTGCAATAAATAAGGCTTAGATATTACTCCTCAAGGCTAAGCTTCTGTTTGAACTCTGCTTGTCGTGTGCCCATGTCCCTAGACATGGGCCACATCAGCGTGATGGGAGACCAGCGTGATGAATCCCGGGCGACGCTGCGTTGGGGGGAGGCACCAGGCCTTGGCGTTATCACTCAACACCGTCATATGATCTGATGGAAAACTCCATATATGTGTTGCTCATAAGGTTTTATATATGGGTACCAGCAGTTATGTTCCCTGTATCTTTCTACATCACACCATCCTCTTCCAAATGCATGACAAGATCATACTTTTAGTAACCCAGCAGAGTTAAGGCCATAGGCCATTGTTCTCTCAGTACCATATTTTGATGGTTATTTAGCCCCTTTCCCCATCCCATCCATTTCATCACCTAAACTTAGCCGACACCATACCATCTACTGCAGAGAGCAGAAAGAATCAAAGCACCAGCTTAGAAATACTTCTAGAACAATTCATGAGATAAAAACAAATGGGCATAAGATAAATTCATAAGATAAAAACAAATGGGCTTTTCATGTTAACAGGCAAGGTGAAAAAAATACCTGTAGTTTTATGCCAGTTTTACCTGGAGGACAGCTGGGATATTTCTTGACCTAATGTAAGTTAAGCAACTAAGCAAAATTGTTTGAGCCCCTTCAGGCTTGTTTCCTTTTTAAAATAATGTTTTTTAGTACCTTGCCAGATAAACAATTGTGAGTCAAGGGACAGAGTATGAGCCCTGAACGCCCATCCTAGCTCATGCATTGAGCAAGCTGTTATAAACTTCTCAGACTTGTTTCTCAGAATGTAAAATGGCAATACTTGTAACCTACCATATACAGGTTTTCCTGTGAGGATGCAAATGTGGACTTTGAATTCTGACAGCTGTAGCACCAGTGAGGTTAAATGTTAACAAATTTAGTGTACCATAAGATTTTGTAGACTTGCCCGTTAAAGTTTATGTCACAAAAGCCTTAAGGTATCACAGGGTTTCTCCCCTCCCCCCTTGTTTTTTCCTGTTTGGGCTACAGCAAATCAATGTAGCTCTTCCCTTTGAATGAGATAATGGGATAGTTATTCCATTGCTTGTATTTTCTTTCCTTTCATTTTTTTTAAAAAAAGAAACACTATTATTCAGAAAACTGAATACTTCACTGAGTTTGTTGTGAGTACTTCACCCCCATTTTATTTTTTAAAAGTTTTCTATTATGTTAAAAGTTTCATGGCCTTAAACTGAGAAACAAAGTCGTACTTAAACCATCATTCAAGCTTGATGAAGCTAGGAGTCTTGAATATGTCCTTTTGTATTTATTCAGTTTGTATACTGTTCTTTATCCAAAGGTCCCAGGGCAGTGTACAAAATTAAAAACATATTTTACATAGCATAATAATAATAATAATAATAATAATAATAATAATAAACAATTTAACAATCACAGAAATAATAATAATAACAACAGGTCCACCACATTTAAAAGGTCATAGGTTGTTTAATAGCTGAAGACCTGGATAAAGACATGTAATGATGGCGCCTGGCAAACTTCTCTGAAGAGAACATTCCACAAACAGAAAGCCATCACAGAAATGGCCTATTCTCGTGTTGTCGCCCTCCAAGGGTGAGCAACCTGACCATCGAATTTTGCTTGAGCTGAAGTTTCTGAACCGTCTTCAGAGACACCCCCATCTATAACACACTGAAGTAATCTAACCTAGAGATTACCAGATCGTAGGCCACTGAGGTGAGGCTATCCCTGTCTAGATAGCGACATAGCTGGGCCACCAGAAGGCACTCTATGTCATCAATGCCACCTTTGCCTCCAGTGACAGCAATGGGTCCAGGAGCACCCTCAAGCTGCGTACCTGCTCCTTTAGAGGGAGTGCAATCCCCTCAAGAGCAGGCAGTCTTCCATCCACCTAGTCTAGGGAACCAACCACTAACAGTGTCTCAGTCTTAACTGGATTAGCTCTTACCCAGTCCAGTACCGAGGCCAGACACATCCACTTCCATACCTGTAGATGTAAAGGAGAAATAGAGCTGTGTGTCACCAGCATATTGCTGACAACACACTCCTAAACTCCCGATGACCCCACTCAGCAGTTTCATATAGATATTAAACAGCGTGGGGGGGGGATATAATTGAACCCTGAGTGTCCCCACATTGAAGGCCCTATGGTGCCGAATATCATTCCCCAAGCATCACCCATTGAAGACGGTCATCCAAGTAGGAACGGCACCTCTGCAAAGCAGTCCCCCCCACCCACTTGGATAGGCTCCCCAGGAGGATACTGTGGTCAGTGGTATGTGAAGCAAAGACAGCATAATGGATCTTCCACCAGTTTTTGGGTTCTGCATTTGCTGACAGGGCTGAAGCAAGAAAAGTAATGCTTCATCATTGATGTGCCAATGGAATAGGGTTTCGGTACATTGAGCTTTAAGTTATTATTAGAAACTCATAATGCTTAGGTTTATTTATGGTTTCTTGGATGTACCTTTTAATGGGCTTAAGTAATAGCATATAAAGCAGTGGATACACTTCACTGCTCTTCCTACTTTGCTGCAGTACTTTTTCCTTTCCTTGCAGGGATATCAGTGTCATGGTCCAAAGGAAATCTAATACAGAGTGGTAGTTTGATAGGGGTGGGGGGAAAGTGCTGTCTTGGGGTGTTGTTGTTTTTTTGGTAGACATAATAGCTGTTCATATATAGTATATTTTATATTGATTATTGGCAATAAGCAGTATAAGAGAGACTTTTTGTTCTACTGTCCTCTAAACTATGTAGTACCCTCACGAGAAGAATCAAGTTCTGTTGAATAATGGCTTTAATAATGCATGACTCTGCTTTCGTTATTCAGTATTACTTTTGTTGAACAAGGCACAGGTTGCCTTCTCTGTTCTTGAGGATGTAGTGTAAATTACTTAAATCTGCATTTTGGAATACTTTGTCCCCTCCCCCCCCCAAAAAATCGTTCTTCGTTCATGTTTTGTTATATTCTTATGATAAACTGTTCAGAACATGAAGTCTCTAGCAAAAAATTTCAATGGGCTTATACAAACCATTTCCCCTAATGTCTTCTTTGGCCATTAGTGATTGTCTCCTATGACATCATTGAGAGTTTGACAAGGTCTGAACCCTGCCCTTACCTCTGTTCTGACCAGTTCACACCAGAAGGCAGGATGGTGGGTACAGCACCTTGGAGAACTCCAATTGAACAACTCATTCATACGAAGATGGACTGAGTTTTCAGGATGAGGCCCTCCCTCCAGCCTGCCGCTTCTCCACTCCTCTTTCTTAGAAATGTGAAATCTTAAAGGACCAAGTCCCTGGCTTAAAGGGCTGTGCTTTTTCTTTCTATGGCTTCCCATCTGGTGCAATCTCTGCAAGACTGTTGGGAGCCAGAGTCAGAAGTAGGTCAGCAATAAAAAGCACCAGTTTCAGTGAAGCTAACTATTCAAAGAAACCAAAACAGCACAGGCCGAGGGATCACAACAACTCTTCCCAGTAGGTCTTGCCCCAATGAGACAGTTGCGAGGACTGAAGGTCTCTGCCTCTCCTGGTTCCTTCCCCAGCAGCCTAAGGCTCCTTCACCTTGTATCTCATTCTGGAAAACCAGAGGGGAGAGGAGCTGGTTGCAGCAGAAATGGGAGAGCCTGGCTTCCTTACCAGCCTGATTTATTGCTGCCTCTTCGCCCCCTTTCACTCCAGCCTCCACTTCTGCCTCTGATTCTGGACTGCTCTCTGCCCCAGCCTCTTCCTGGTCACTAAACCCATCCTCTGAATCTTGAGTTTGAGGCTGGAGCCATTACAGGTTCCTTTTTTAAAAACACCATAAAAAAATTTGAATATAAAGTCTTAACAACTCTTTTCTTAACAAGTCCTACTAATTCCATACATCCAAAATAATAATGCGTAGAATCATGTATACTTCTGTACATATGTATTTTAGAAGATTTCAGATAAAGGCCTTCTACCTTTGGTCCTCATATTAGGGTTCGCCATCCATACTTTATGGTTTTCATAATCTTTTGTAATCTGCCATGGCAGGAGTTTGCATCCCCACACCCAAGAAAGGCAGCATATAAGTCTTTTGAATAAATAAATGTGTTACACTCCCCAAGTAAGCAGGGCTTCATAGTCAATCCCTTCATAGTCAATCCCTCCTTCTAGAAGCGGTGCTGCAACTATTTGTCGCATAGCTTCAAAGAACTTCACAAGTGGCCCCTCAGCTTTGCAGTTTGCAGAGAAAACCCAAATATGTGCAAGCCCTGGCAGTCTCCTGAAATAGCTCCTTGGATTACAGTGCACATGATTAGGGAAATATGCTCAATATATATTCAGAGAGCTGGGATGTGTCAGTGTGCATGCCTTTTCTTTTCTTTTTAGAGTAATATGAGGACAAAATATAAAACTCGCCGTTTAGAGTAACAGATTTGAATTGTGTGGGTTTGCCTTTATTCCTCCAGGGGTAAGGGACTTACTGAAGGCAATTAAAGGCAGGATTTTGACAGCTCAATCCTATGTGTCATCTAAGTATCGCTCAGGAGAAGATAGGCAAAGATTGGGGGGGGGGCGTTAAGATTTTGACAGCTATTAGAGAATGAAGTATCAACTAATGCCAAGAGACGGGGCTAGCCAGTTCAGTGTATGACTCATGTCTATGCAGAACTACAGACTGAACTAAAATGACACATTCTTTTTTCCACAGTGTGCTGGAGAAGAGAATTGGGTGGACAATCGGACTATTTATGTTGGGCATCGTGAACCCCCTGCAGGCACTGAAGCGTACATTCCACAGAGGTATCCGGATAACAGAATAGTCTCCTCAAAGGTAGAGTGTGTGTTTGCATAATTTGTCTAATGCTTTTGACTCTGCTCTGTCAGCTTCCTTTTTCTTTTTTCCACCAACTATTTTATTTTTTTGCTTCCTGAGCTACCTTTGTTTACCAGCAGCAGCTGATTGGAAAGGAATATAATAAAAAGTAGATGTTGCTTCCCACCATTAAAATTTGCTTGTAGTCAAATTGTCACTAGTCTGTGCTCTTAAAAGACGGTGCTGATCTGTTCTTATGATACACAGTCATAACAGACATTTTTCAGAAATATCTAGCAGGGCAGTTTCCAGAGGACCAGAAGAACAATTTGCCGCTGGGCTGCTTTACCTGCGGCAAGTTGTAATTATCGCTGCGTGAACAGCTGAATGAGAAACAACACCTTCCAGTCTCTTCCCTTCCTATCATAATCACAGCATTCTTAACCCAGTGTCAGGACCCTGTGGGGTCAGGCCTGCAAGCAGTCAGTGGGAAGTGCTGGGTGACTTCAAATCAGTTAATTAAATCAAACAAGTCAGGATTGGGTACATTGTCAGGTCAGGCAGAAGTCCAGAGCAGCAAATAGAAATCAAAAGGATGAGTGGTGGGTGGGTGCTGTCAAAGGGTCAAGCCAAAGTTGGGAATCCAGGGAAAGGGAAAGGAAGCAAGGGAAAGCACAGGAATGTGCATGTCTGATCTGTGATGAGTCACCTCTGGCAGGGTCCTAGATCCCTCCCACCTCCTGTCTAAAGGTTGGAACGTGCTAACTAGGCTTTGGGAAGGAGACGAGAGGAATCTAGGACATCAGAGACCTCATGCCTCCTTCCCAAAGCCCAGTGCCTCACTTACCTTGCTTTGGGAAGGCAGCGGCACCGCGAAGGCTGATCACCAGATGTTGTTGAGGGCCAACAAAAAAGGCCTTGAGGACACGCATTGGACTACCCTGTGCGAACACTGCCAGTTGAACCCATAAGAATAATAGTCTTCCATGTTACATTTTATTGTTAATTTATCATTCTATCTGCATTTCCTATTAGCTATATTTAAAAGGACACTTTGCTTTACGGGCCGTTCTCTGCATGTGTCAGAAGAGCTGTCATTGTGTTACTGACTTAGCATGAAGTTCAGCAGATGGTTTCCCTTGATCCAGGCCTAGGTCTGTTGGAAAGCTCCCAATCTCATAGGTAACCATTTCTAGAAAGAATCTCAGGTGAATTTCCCTTGAATTTCCAGCAGATTTTCTCAGTCTTCTCCAACAGGATGGCAGCTACACCTGTGGGCCATTCAACCATGTAAAAATTTTGAAATTATTAAATTCCCTACTCCATACAGATGTTCCTCCCCCAGCCAGGACATCTGTTATTTCCTTCTGGGTCCCATGCTCATTTGTGGTGTTAATTCTTGGTACATCATTTGCTGCTGGAGTAGACCATCCAAGTATGGCGTTCGTTCTTCTACACCTTCCAAAGTTGCTCCATGAATTTCTTCTAACGCTCTTCCCCTGTTCCTCAAATAACTGTCAAGTTAAAAAGGTGAAGTTCATCCCTTCTGAAAAGCTGGGATTTGATATGTCAGTCTGCTTAATAATGCCAACCGCTTGCCTCAAGTTATGCAATTTACTTAAATTCATAATAATATTACTTTGCAGATATGTTTTGTGTTTACTTAAAGCAGTTACCGTATTTTTCGGCCCATAGGGCGCACCGGCCCATAGGGCGCACCTAGCTTTTTTGGGGGGGGAATAAAGGGGGGGATTATTTTTTTCCCCCTGGTGCGGGGCTGGGGCGGGGGAAGCCCAAGCTTCCCCCGACCCCAGCCCCCAGAACAGGCTACTATCCGCAAGCCTTGGGAGCCCGGTGGGAACTCCCGTCGGTCTCCCCAGGCTTGTGGATATCTGCCCGAAGCCCGGGGCGCGCTCCGCTGCACTCCCCGGGTTTCAGGCTGCAGGCTGCTGTCCGCAAGCCTTGGGAGCCCGGCGGGAACTCCCGTGGGCTTCCAAGGCTTGTGGATAGCTTCCTGAAGCCTGGAGAGTGAGAGGGGTCGGTGCGCACCGACCCCTCTCGCTCTCCAGGCTTCAGCGAAAGCCTGCATTCGCCCCATAGGACGCACACACATTTCCCCTTCATTTTTGGAGGGGGGAAAGTGCGTCCTATGGGGTGAAAAATACGGTAACTTTATATATGCCATTGATCCAGGCAAAGTTAACTCTGCCACAGTTCTTTGTAAATCAAGATTTAAGCTTGATTAACTTTCTCAGAACTGGGATCTATATATAATTGATTCCCCCACCCTTTTAAAGCCATTAGTTCCTAATGTATACCATTTGATAGATTTGAAAGCACAGCATGTCATCAACAGTCCATTTCTGCCTCTCTTTTTCTTTTAGTACACTTTTTGGAACTTTGTCCCAAAGAATTTATTTGAGCAGTTCCGAAGAATAGCTAACTTTTATTTTCTCATCATTTTTCTTGTACAGGTAAGATATACACATTTCTTTCTTTAGTTCTTTCATTTAAAACAGGATATACATATTTGATATGGATGTCTAAAATTAAATATTTTGAGTCTTCAGCTATGTTTTATTTTTATAGAGATAGAAAGGGAATTTGTCATGAAGTGTTTTTGTCGTTACAATTACTTACATGTTTTATGTTGTGAGACTTGCAGGTATAGGGCAGTATGCTACTACTACTACTAGTAGTAGTAATAATATCACCCTGCCTTTCAGGAATGTACATCCCATTAAACTTAGGCCATATCCTCAATGTGCATTTAAGGCGCTATTATACCACTTTGACAGTCATGGTTTCCTGCCAAAAACACTGGGAACTGTAGTTAAGAGTGCTGAGAGTTGTTAGACTCTCACAAACTATTCCCCTCACTACAGTTTCCTGGGTGGTTTAACAACCAGGGAACTCTGGGAATGGAGCTCTGTGAAGAGGATAGGGAGGGTCTACTAACAGCTCTTAACTATAGTTCCCAGAATTCTTTGGGGTAAGCCATGACTGTTAAAAGAGGTATAATAGCACTTAAAATATATGGTGTGGATGTGGGCTTAGGTTAAATAAGAAAATGATAGTGGGGAGGGAACATGTTACCTAATCAGTACAATGGACTATGCAACAAGTAAGATACTTTTCCAAGAGGCTAAATGGTATTTCACTGCAAGTGGAAAATTGAATACTTAACATTCCCGTTTCCAGGTACTGTATATGGTTCTGCTTAAGCTGTGTTGGTATTCTTTGTGTTGCTGTGGCTCAAGGTCACTTGCTATGTGTACAGCAAACGTATGCTTGCAAACAGTTGAATCGTGCAGGCTTATTGGAGGTCTGTGATTAATTTCAGATCCCTGTCGAGTGTATGCTTAGTGGTAAGCCAGATTTGCCTCTGCATAATATGTGCAGTAGCCGCTAGTACCATGCCTTCTGATAAGATAATTAAGTTGAATTAGTCAACGTGGCCAGACTCTTCTAAGATGTTATGGAGGTAAAGGTAAAGGGACCCCTGACCATTAGGTCCAGTCGTGACCGACTCTGGGGTTGCGGCGTTCATCTCACTTTATTGGCTGAGGGAGCTTCTGGGTCATGTGGCGAACCAGAGCAGCGCACGGAAACGCTGTTTACCTTCCTGCCGGAGCGGTACCTATTTATCTACTTGCACTTTGATGTGCTTTCGAACTGCTAGATTGGCAGGAGCAGGGACTGAGCAACGGGAGCTCACTCCGTCGCGGGGATTCGAACCGCCGACCTTCTGATCGGCAAGTCCTAGGCTCTGTGGTTTAACCCACAGCGCCACCCTCTATAACTGTGTACGTATATTAAATTTACTTCATTCAGGCTGTCTTTGCCCCCTAAACCTTTCTTGATTCCTAGAATATACTCCAAAGCAGTGAAGCTGCTTTTGTAAAAGAGTTCTCAGTATGTGAACCAGTGCTAGAGACGAGACGGTGTTTAACCCACACCGTCACCCTAACATTATCATCTTAATGTTCAGATGGTTCAGTTTTAATGATTGCAGAGTACTTTATCAAAGGCTGCTAATAAAAACGTTTTAAGACCCATTTTTAAAAACAACAACAACGCTGTTCTTTAGAAAATGTATGCTAATTCTTTTTTCCTCCTAGTTAATTATTGACACACCAACTAGCCCAGTGACAAGTGGGCTTCCACTTTTCTTTGTCATCACTGTAACAGCTATTAAACAGGTAAGAGCATTGTCTGTTAAAAGTGAAGATAGTATAAATTCTGCATGGTTTTTGTTTTTTTAAATATATTTTTTATTCATTTCCTGTTTTTCTGGAAACCAGAAGTGTGCGTGCAACATCAACTATTCAACCATCAGCAGTATGGTAACTTTGAATCTGATACACCATGGGTAGGCAAACTAAGACCTGGGGGCCGGATCCGGCCCAGTCGCCTCCTAAATCTGGCCCATGGATGGTCCAGGAATCAGCGTGTTTTTACATGAGTAGAACGTGTGCTTTTATTTAAAATGCATCTCTAGGTTATTTGTGGGGCATAGGAATTTGTTCATTTTCCCCCTTCAAAATATAGTCCGGCCGTCCACAAGGTCTGAGAGACAGTGGACTGGCCCCCTGCTGAAAAGGTTTGCTGACCCCTGTGATACACCATTATGATCAGGAGCGGATGCGAATTGAGTTGGAGTCATGTCATTTTTTAGAAAAGAAGTCAGCAAGCAATCATCATAATTTTCGAACTCCTGCTCTGTCCCCCACCTTACACTTTTGAAATTACAGTTTCTCCAACAATGTTTTACAAGTCTAATATAAATGATAAACGGTTACCTTTTGGGAGAATTATAAATATTTAATTGGTTATTTCATTTAGGGCTATGAAGATTGGCTTCGTCACAAAGCCGACAATGCAATGAACCAGTGTCCTGTTCATTTCATTCGACATGGCAAACTGGTTAGAAAGCAGAGCCGCAAACTCAGAGTGAGTGCCATGTATTATTCAATATATTTCTTGGATGGAGATTACTTGAGTTGGTGTGTCAGAAAGAGAGAGAGTTGGATACAATTCTCCATGATATATACTCCATGAGTATAACTTTCTTCATTTCATAAATATTGTTTCTGCCTGCCTTTAAAAGAAAAATTAGTCCCATGTATCAGGTGGGCTACGGTAGGACACAGCAGAGTCTTTTATGAACCAGGGTGAAGACTTTGCTTCAAAAAGAGGATCAGGATGCAAATAGAGAAATAGTTATTTTGGGATCCTCATCTGTCACTAAAATATGCAACAGTGGTGGCGGGAGCTAGGTGACCCATAAGAGAGCAGCATCACTTGTGACCTTTTAGTGGTTGATGTTAAGTACTGAGTACACAGGTGTATACCTTTAAAATTGGTTACTAAAATCTAGCAGTGGCAGTGGCATGAGTGATAACCACCTTGGAAATGGCATCTCATGTAGAGTGCCACAACTGCAGTTGGCAAAGTTTTAGTCAGAGGTTAGTCCTTCTTTAAATGGGGGAGGGACACTGAACAAATCTTAAGCTATCAAGCTTAATTGTATTAAGAAGTATAGGGTATTCCATATGTTTAAAAAATTACATCATGGAAGCCACTTCCACATAGGAATTTCTGCCTTTCATTTCTGTAATTCAGAAATTGTCAGGAAACCCAAAGCGGAAAACGACAGCAACCCTAAAATAGCTCATTGAGAACTGAGCATGCTTAGTGAGCATGGAATGCTAACTAACTGTTGGAGTGGGAAAAATGAAAAACAAGGGCTGAGCAGCGAATAAAATGCAGTTTTCTAGATGAGTGCATAGCTTGATGGCTGCCTGAAACACTTGTTTTATTTTAGTTCTTGAAAGCACAGCATTCCCCTGTTGTTTCTCCTTAGTATCTAGTATTTTGAGGTATAGTGCTTCCAAACATGGGTGTTCGTTAGTTGCCATGGCTAGGAAAAGAATTGATCACATCTTTGTAAATTATGTCATTTAAAATTCTTTGAAAGGTTATTTTGTTTGCCAAGTAGGTCAATGAGAAGGCTGTGCCAGATGATTCTGTCTCATTCCTCTGGAGAGAGAGAGAGAGAGAGAGATAGTTTTGCATATTATTTTACTCCAACAAGAACATGAAAAATGACTGTATTTTTGGTAGAAATGTGCTCACATTTTTCATCCTGCTCTAGTTTAAGCAGAGCTTAAACACACACACACACACACACACACACACACACACATCGTGTAGAAGTGCCTTGTTCTGAAATAATGCAACAGGATAATTTTGGACATTTGGTTGTTGTTGGTTTTTTTTTTTTAAAGCAACCTTTTCTTTTCTTTTTGCAGTCCTAAAAACGATAGTTTGCTGAAAGGTTACCTGTGTTCATATAATCCACAGAAGGGTATACTAATTATGTTACAGCATGGATAACTTCTTATGCATTTGTAATTAATAGCTGTTGTTAACTCCCTTTTAACCTCTGCAGGTAGACTTGATAGCCATTGCCGTAGTAGGAACTGGCAGTGAATGTTTACTTGGAAGCAAGTCTTACCGCATCAAAGAGCACTTATTCTCATACAAAATGTATGGGATTGCTGCCTCAGTCCCTGAGGCACAGGCAACTGCAAGAAAGACAGGGACAACAGTGGATTTTCGTTTTTTAAGACACTTGGGATTGACAACTTAAAATGCTTTCTTAAACATTGACTGATTACACTCTTCTCTTCCCAGGTTGGAGATATTGTAATGGTAAAAGAAGACGAAACATTCCCTTGTGACTTAATATTTTTGTCCAGTAGTCGGGCAGATGGAACATGTTTTGTTACGACAGCAAGTTTGGATGGTGAATCCAGTCATAAGGTGAACAGCATTTGATGAAATGTCAATATAAGGCTTAAAGATAGGCATTGAAGGCTTCTTCACTAAATAATGTACATATGACTATTAGAGAGAATAGCTTAAACTTGTTATCCTTCTACAGTTGTACCTTGGATCTCAAATGCCTGAACAAATCGGCTCCCGAACGATCGAAATCCGGAAGTGAGTGATCCAGTTTTCGAACGATTTTCGGAAGCAGAATGTCCAACGCGGCTTCCAATTGGCTGCAGGAGCTTCCTGCAGCCAATCAGAAGCCACGCTTTGGTTTTCTAACGTTTTGGAAGTCTAACAGACTTCTGGAACAGATTCTATTTGACTTCCAAGGTACGACTAGTGAATTTTATTTTGTAGGGTTGTAGATTTTGTCATTGTAAAAGAATATAAAACATTCCCTTGTGGCTTTACAGTTTTGTCAAGGGCAGATAGAATATATTCTGTTAATAAACGAAACAATCACATTTGGGAACACACTTGAAAAATTGGTTTGCTCCTGTTTGTAAATATGGGCTGGTGCAACAGATTAAAACTTGGCAGGCATTAATATTTGACTGACTTTGCAATGTGCTATGGAAACCTTGTAATGATTTAGAATTGCAGAATTTTACAATAGTGGACCATTGTGCTCATGACAGAAGTTGGTTTGGACCCCCCCCCTCCATTTTCAAAATTCTCACTTCAGTTTCATAAACACCTTGACTTGATACTGAACTAGACTTTCTTGTCCTTTCTAGACGTATTATGCTGTCCAAGATACAAAAGCCTTTCAAAGCGAACAGGATATCGACACATTGCATGCTACCATTGAATGTGAACAACCTCAGCCTGATCTTTATAAGTAAGAACATGTGGTAATTATTTTCCTGAATTGTCAATTGTCCCATAATTATGTATACTGTGTTATTTATATGCTGTTAGCCGCTCTGAGCCCGGCTCCGGCCGGGGAGGATGGGGTACAAATAAAATTTGTTGTTATTGTTGTTATTATCTAAGCAGCATATTTAGTACAGTTGAGTTGGTTCCTGTGTCTTTCCTTCTCTCTCTTTCTTTGGAGAACTCTGTGTGTGTGTCTCCTGACTCCCAGCTTAGTGCTGGCAGGCATAAAGAAAACACCTTAATTCTCACAGGTGAATGTGTGTCTATAACTGATAATTAGGTGAGAATGCTTTGAGTGACATTGTAATTGAGATAGATTGAGCAGAGGTGTGTAGAGGCAAGAACATCAACAACTACTTTTACCAGTTTTACCAGATGCCAGCTAGAGAAAGAAACAGGAAGTGCCTCAAAGAAAAAGTGACTGCTTGCAGGCTGGAGCTGCTGCTACTGTATGGTTGCTGCTGTCTCTCTGATACTCCATTTGGTCAGCAGGGGGGTGGGGTTTGGAATCAGCAGAATGGTTGTTGTTGTTTAAATAGTAATACAGTGGTGCCTCGCAAGACGAAAAGAATCCGTTCTGTGATTCTCTTCGTCTAGCGGTTTTTTCGTCTTGCAAAGCAAGCCCATTAGCGGATTAGCGCTATTAGCGGCTTTTAGCGGCTTATCTGCTGATCAGATCAGCTGATAAGCAGTTTAGCGGCTTAGAAAAAGGGGGGGAGGGAAAAAAAACAGCAGGAACTCGCAAGACATTGTCGTCTTGCGAAGCACCTCCAAAACGGAAAACCCTTTCGTCTAGCGGGTTTTCCGTCTTGCGAGGCATTCGTCTTGCGGGGCACCACTGTACAGTCATACCTCGTGTTGAAGTAGCTTTGGGATAAGTATTTTTGGGTTGCGGGCTGCGGCGACCCGAAAGTAATGGAGCGCGTTACTTCCGGGTTGCGCTGCTCGCGCATGCGCAGATGGTCAGAATGACATCACGCGCATGCACAGAAGCGGTGAATCGCGGCCCGCGCAGACGCGGGTTGCGTTCGCTTCTGGATGCAAACGGGGCTCCGGAATGGATCCCGTTCACATCCAGAGGTACCACTTTAATATTTTCGAGCAAAAAGGGGGATACAGTGGTACCGCGGGTTACAAACATTTCGGGTTACAGACTCTGCTAACCCGGAAGTAATACCTCGGGTTAAGAACTTTACCTCAGGATGAGAACAGAAATAGCAGCGCGGCGGCAGCGGGAGGCCCCCATTAGCTAAAGTGGTACCTCAGGTTAGGAACAGTTTCAGGTTAAGAACGGACCTCAAGAATGAATTAAGTTCTTAACCCACTGTATATAAAATTCATAATGAAGAAATATCCCCATATAAATTGCATATGAATCAGATCACAAGGCCTCAGCAATCTCTGAGGGGAAAACCCTACCTGGAAGCAGTCATAGGAACTCAGGCTTACCTTTCTCCTAGTATCTCTGTTCTTTTTCTCTTCAGAATCTTACTCCATTGTCCCCGCGTAATGTCAGTGTACCCTTAGAGATAATCTCCATTCACCATCCTGACATTTTGATTTTCAACATCTTGTCACAGTATGTGGAATTAGAAGTCAGGATATGAATACAGTACTCCAGATGAAAGAAAACCCCTACTTTGACTGTAATCTTATAAACTGCTTTGAGGTTTTCTACAATCAAGCGGTATATAAATGCTATGAAGTAAACAAATATATGATGAAACGAGGGAAATAGGTTTTGGGTGAAAGGGCAAGTTCATTTATTGTGGTGTTCCGTTTTGCGTTTGCATTGAGGCATCCAGGGACAGCTAAAGATACAAGCTGTAGAAGTTTTGCATTGAAGCAGGGGCTGGAATGCAATGCGTTTCAAAGGTGCATTTGTGATTCATCTCCCTAGAGGCAATAGCTGAACTTATTTGCATGCAAGGCTGTACAATTACTGGAATACTCTTCTCTGCATTCCTACAGGCATAATGATATTGAGGTATTTCCTAATCTGTTTTTCCTCTTGCAGATTTGTTGGTCGGATAAATGTTTACCATGACAGAGATGAGCCTGTTGCAAGGTAGGACTTGAAACGTGCAATGCCTGGGTTATTCAATCCTTACCATAAGCAAATACTATAGGACAACCTGCCAGGCAGTTTTTTCCCTCCACCCTTAAAAAGTTTTTAAGACCTGATGGTGTTTGATTTTATCGCTTACTTTGTGCTGCAATATATTGCATTTTAAGAATTTTAATCAGCGTCACCCAGAGAACTTTGGTATTGGGGTTGCGTAGAAATATTGTTTTTAAAAAATCAGTGCATACATGTGCACCTGTCAGGGCTAGTTAAATTTGGATTATATGCAACAAACAAGTGAAACCGTGGCACGTTGTAGCAGAGAAAAGCAGATGCAAAGAATAGGCATGAAGACTATCAGGAGCATTGAGTTTTCTTTGAGATGGCGGCTTTATTATCCTGAAAAAGCTGGGCCCAAGAGCCTGATGCGAATCCCTTTCTGCCCACCTGTTTTTTTCTGCTCCCACACCAGTATCAGGGAGCAGATCATCAGAGAATGGAAGGCACATAGTTGAACATGACACAAAAAGGACTTGAATATGTATGGCTGGGCACTGTTTATGGGGACAAAACTCTATGCGGCTTCCATTGAAGCTGCCAGTGGAGGAACAAATGCTAAAATTTTGGCAGCTAAATACAAAGTTAGATGATAGGGTTGGTGGACATCCTTGTCTTGCTTTTACCAGAATGAAATTGTGGCTAATAATCTGCCCCCATCCTACTCCAACCTCAAGTGCAACCAACCATAAAAATGAGTATACTCTAAGTGAGTCCTTTTTAAAAAGCCTTTAATGTGCCGTTCTTAGAATGCACAGAAGTTCTTTTTTAGCTGGTTAACCGCACTACTTGAGTTTATAGAACATTTTGGTTTTTAAAGCACTGATGGTCTTAGATTAAAATCTTCTGCTAAGGTTGCCAGTGCTTAAGTGCTGAAATGCTAAAGAAAGATTAATGCCATCCATATTGAGTTCAAGTGGCATTTCCTTTTAATATTTTATGGGTTTATACGCTGGTTGTAGTCTTTCCACTGATGTCATACTGTTTTATTCTGCATTTGTATGCTTTTTTTTTTTTTAAAATTCCACCCTGAACAATTTTTATTAAAATACAGCTAATAAGGCTTGTACGTAAAAGTAAGTATTTTTTTTAAAGCCCTGACTTGAATCCTCACATTTATGAGTAAAACTCTTATCCTACTTTACTGGATAGGACTTTTTAATAAGAAGTTTCAGGTTTGTACCAATTGCATGACCTGCTTTTAGCACTGAAGAAAACATATAACTTCCGTACAGGTGAATCAGGATGAATACTCAATATAAATGCCATCTGCAGGTGCCTGACATTTCAGAAATGTGAACTTAATTTCTTTTCTAAACTTAACCTTATTTATTTTGTGTTTAAAACACTGCCTTCCTGCTGCCACTTCAGTTAGTTAATTAATATTTGCCACTTATTACCTTTGTAGGCCATTGGGATCTGAAAATGTGCTTCTTAGAGGAGCTACGTTGAAGAACACAGAGAAAATATTTGGTAAATGACTATAAAAGCAATAAAAGTCCTAATTCAGAGATATAAATGAGAAGATTTAAGTTTCAGCAGGCATCTTCTGATGTCATACAGAGGATATTCTGCTAAAAAAATAAAAAGTGGGGGGAAACAACCCATTGAAAAGGATTGTTATCGGTTTGATTTTGATGGTGATTACGATGGTTTATGTTATGTACTGAAGTTCTCACCCTGGGCCAGCAGGGGGATACTGTAGATAGTTCAGGTCCACATATGCAAATAAGGGATCGAAAGTGACGTTCAGTGATTGGATAGTTACAGAAAGTTGTTACAATTACGTTGTTCTGGAGCTCTACATAAGCAGGCGGGCTGAACCCTTCAGTTCAGTTCTGTTGTGGCCTGTGAATAAACAAGAGCTGTTTGAAGAATCGCTGTGTTGTCTGATATGTTCACCCACAACTTAACAGTTTAATTTCTATAACTCTTAATATATTAATATATATTATATTTGGAGTCTGAAAATAAGTGTTCTTGAAGTCAAATCAAATCATTCCTGAATAACTACTTAATTCTGCAAATATTCACTGCTTGTTGTTGTTCTTTCCATGCTTCTTAGTCTGTTGCCATTTTTCTGGGTTGCCCTTTCCCCAGGTTTCGTCACACTGGCCATCTCATCAAATTGGGGGTTGTCATACAGTAATTATGGCATTACATTATGTAGCCAATCCAATTTGGTAATATGATTATGGAGGGAAAACAGAGCTAGTAAGGAAAATGATTCCTGCATCAGCATTGCCCTCAGTCTGAATGGATGAACATTTTTGTGCCCTTCTGGAATAAATCTGCTAAAATGCTAGATGTGTTTTATTGCCCTAACCCCCCCTAAAAACTTGAACAAATATTATCCCACCACTTCCAGTTTCAGCTGAGCCCCGCAGCTGAATGTATGCAGTTGTTAATGCATCCATTAACAGACTCACTAAATCAGGCCCACAGCTGTGTCTCCTACACAATCCTATCCTTTTTAATAGAATGTGTAATTAGCTGCATTAGCTAGCGGTTGTGTGTAATATTACATAATATGCACATTCACCCACATCCATATTTTTTTGATGAAATAGTATTTCTGTTTGTTCCAGGTGTTGCTATCTACACTGGCATGGAAACAAAAATGGCATTGAACTACCAATCAAAATCTCAGAAACGATCTGCTGTGGAAAAGTAAAGCTATGAATGTTTCTAATATGCAAATATGTGTGGGCAAGATCAGTGGGAAGCAGGAAAGGAAAGGAAATGTCTGCATGATGTGAAGCAGCGAAAAACCCCTATCAGTGTTTGTTTGTTTTGGAAATAACTAATCGTGTTGTAAGCCTGCTATGAAGGTTTTGTTCTTCTGTTGTTTGTTCGTACACATTGGGATACAGTCACCACTTGATTGCCAGTTTAAAGCTGCTACCTTTGAAAAGGTTCTGATCCGTGCTATTTTTCTAGAAAAAGAGATGCCGGAACTCACCTTCCTTGTTCTCTTATAATGGCACCAAACTGAGAGGTGCCAGAACGCAGTTCCAGCGAGTTCTAGCTGGGGGAAAAAGCCCTGCTTCTGATGCCATTACTGTTTGTACTTGTCTTGTTCTTTCAGACAAACATGAGTTTGTTTCATACATTATACTGGGAAATATTTGGGCTTATTTCTGAACCAGTCAAAATTGGATCCACTTCATATCCACCAATCCCCACAAACCCCTTCCCTTAAACCAGGGGTGCCCCAACTTTTTTCAAAAAGGGCCAGATTTGATGAAGTGAACATGCGCCAGGGCCGACCTTTTTTTACGATTTTACCCCAAAGTTGTTGAGTTTTTTGTTTTGTTTTAGGATTTGACCCCAATAAATAAACTGCCACAGGGGCCAGATAAAACCGGCTGGGGGGCTGAATTAGGCCCCCCAAAAGGACTTTGAACATGCCTGCCTTAAACCTTACTTAATAGGGTACTGCCACAGCCAATGGCAGTAACAAGCTATAGGGAGAAGAAAAGGAGGGGCATTCCGCTCTTGGTGGTTTGCCATGCTGCAATGTAGCACATGCCATCCTTCAAAGCCCCTAATATCCCAAAGAATGCACAGTTTCCCCATAGGGCTCCTGGGTGCTGCATTGCAGCAGACCAGTCTGTTAGAGAAGGGAGTGGGGCGGGAGAGTCCTTTCCCAGTGACTTACCATCTGCAAGGAAACTACCACTGCATCTGAGCTGGAGAAGAATTGGGGGAACAAAATTCTTGCTTTGTCTTCGTAGCAGTCATGATTTCCCATCATTGGAGTACAAGTTTGGGGGCACCTCTAACTATACTGGGTGATCAGTGCTTGCCATTAACCACATAGTGGTTTATGCAAAATGCATGTAATATAACACAACTCTGAAAAGCCCACCAGTTCCTCCTTCACTGGTTTGCTTCTGGAAACAGCCAAATGCACAGATTTAAAACACCTTTCTGGATTGTTAGATCTGGACCGGGGAAATCAGATTATCGTTCAGTCTTGCAGCATGTTGCATATTCATTTATGTACTTTCCCCCTTAACCTCGCCTGTAGGTTTGTTGTGAGAATGAAATAGTGGCAGTCCTATGTAAGACACCACTCCCATGTTCCTGAGAAGAAAAGTGGGAGTGTGAATTGGAATTGGAAATGCCTTTGCATGCACATGTTAGTACTGTGCAGGCAAAGATAATGGTTTTGGTCATGGCAATTTCACAACTAGCCCTGTCATCCCAGAAGAATGAGCTGATCATAACTGGTGTTGAACCGAGGATGTAGAAAGTTTCGTTTATAGTGCATAGTTTGAGGGATATTTGCCCATTTGTCCACCTATCAAAACCAAAATAATACATGTGGGTCATGATTCATCAAAAGCACTGATAACCTTTGTAATATGCACTGTGCAATCCTTTATTCCCTGTTATGAATTGCAAATGCCTTTTCTGCAAAAGGTCTTTTGCTGCATTTGTTAGATATGTCAAATTTATATGGAGGGAGGGGAAGGCTTAGACTAAATCAAAAGCATGCTAACATACATTAAAAAAAATCTCTTTTTTTACTTATGCTAAAAACCCTTTCCTCTCATTTGTTTCAGATCCATGAATGTATTTCTTATTGTATACCTCTGTATTCTGATCAGCAAATCACTAATAAATACTGTCCTGAAATACGTGTGGCAAAGTGAGCAGTTTCGCGATGAGCCTTGGTATAATGAGAAAACAGAACTGGAACGGAAAAGGAATGTGGTATGTGAATAATTTGAGGTTTAATAAAAGATTTAAGGGTTTTGCGCAATAGTGTCACTACAGGCTTCCGTCAGTAGAATGGGAAAAGAAGTGATTTTCAGTTATTTCCCCCTCCCTCAGTGCCTCACTAAATTTGCTCTGAAGATTTCCCATACCCTCTGAGGAGGAAGGAACTGCTGAAAATGGCTTTTCTCCCTGTTCCATTGATGGAAGCCTTACTGTCACCTATGTGGCAGTGCTGGATACAACTCATGGCATATGATGATGATGACGATAATGCAGTTTTGCTATATTTCTGCCCTTACTTATCTCCAATAACTACATTGCTTGGTAATGCCTTCAAGAGTGTTCTTCCTTTGCAAATAATATGGAACATTCTTTGCTCCACCACCCTTCCAATCCTACAGGTTAATCTGAATAAAGAAGCTTTTTCTTTCTGTGTATCTTCTTTGGGGCTTCTGTTAGTTAAAAGCAAGTACTGGCAAAGTGCATGTGAATTGGGCTGCTCAAAAAAACCACAGTTTTTTAAGCACATGAACAAGGAAAAATGAACTGGAAAGAAGGAAATGCTCAAACTAGTTTCTTGCTTGAGATGTTGTGGAAAACTAGTTTAAGAAACACAGAAGTCATGTCTGCAGCTCTGTGCAAAGGAACAGAAGGCCAGGCGAGGAGGAGAATGTGCTTGAACTTGTCAATTCTTCATGCACCAACAAGCTTCTTGCACCAACAACAAGTTTATTAGAGTAAGCCCATTATGGCTGCACTGAGCCTAAGCTAACTACTTGATTTTTCTTCATGATACAACTACAGTTTAAAAATATGTATTTTAGAGTATAAACAATATAATAAATCTAAAGATTGTTTTTGCAGAGCAGATCAGTGACTATTTTGGATGAGGCAGAATTTTATGCTGGGATGAAAGAGGGGGAATTAAGTTATATATCTCAAATGTCTAACAGTGCAGTCATTAATAAGACTTATTCTGCAGTAAATGTACTTAGGATTGCAACCTAAGAATGCAATCCTATGCATGTTTGATAGAAGTCGATCCAACTGCTTGATTGCACCTAAGATTCTTGCTGTTACTGTATATCCAAATAAATTCTTTGCTTTTGTCCCCCCAACCCCAACCCCTCCGCCTTGGCAGTTTATTACAGCATTTACAGATTTCCTTGCCTTCATGGTTCTTTTCAACTACATCATTCCTGTATCCATGTACGTCACAGTAGAAATGCAGAAGTTTCTTGGTTCTTATTTTCTTACCTGGGATGAAGAAATGTTTGATGAAGAAACAGGTGAAGGGCCGCTGGTGAATACGTCTGACCTCAATGAAGAGTTGGGGCAGGTAACAAGTCACGTACAATTTATCCTACAAATCTTGCAGCTGTTTCTGATATTTAGATTCCTGCAGATATTGAGAAGACCTTTCTACTTGGAAATACCTCTTCCTGCATGGCCAGCTCTGTACAATGGGACAAGAAAAGGCAGTGTGTCATAGAAGCATAGAACTGTAGAATTGGAAGGGACCCCGGAGGTCATCTCAACAAAAGCATCGGTGACAGATGACCACCCAACCTCTGCTTAAAAACCTCCAAGGAAGGAGAGTCCACAATTTCCTGAGGGAGTCTGTTCCAATGTCGAGCAGCTCTTACTGTCAGAAAGTTATCCCTGATGTTTAGTCAGAATCCCCTTTCTTGTAACTTGAATCCATTGGATCGAGCCCTTCTCTCCGGAGCAGGAAAAGACAAGCTTTCGCCATCTTCCATGTGACAGCCATCTGAAGATGGCTATTATATCTCTCAAATTCTTCTTTCCCAGGCTAAGCATACCCAACTCCCTCGACCGTTCCTCATAAGGCATGGTTTCCAGACCCTTGGCTATCTTGGTCGCCCTCCTCTGCACATTTTCCAGCTTGTCAATCTCCTTCTTAAGTGGTGGTGCCCAGAACTGGACGCATTTCAGTGTCATATGCCGAGAACTGAATAAAGAGTTCTGGTGAACTAGGTTAAGCCCATGGGCTGGAAGTTCCTATGCCTCACCTGGAAAAGACCAGTACTGCATGCTTTTTCAAGGACAGAGGACAAAAAAGTATCACATAAAACCTTCATCTATTGAAATATCTGACTTCCCCTGCCTTGCCCCCCAGCTCTGTTCTTCTTGTTTTAATTCTTAATTGTTCTATCTGTTTCTCTTCAGGTTGAATATGTCTTCACAGATAAAACAGGGACCTTAACAGAGAACAATATGGAGTTCATAGAATGCTGCATTGAGGGCCATGTGTATGTTCCTCATGTCATCTGTAATGGCCAAATTCTCCCAGATTCTGCTGGTATTGATATGATTGATTCTTCCCCAGGAGGAAGTGGCAAAGTACGAAGATTATTATTATTATTATTATTATTATTATTATTATTATTATATACTGAAAACATGACAGTTGGGGGGGGGCTCAGTTAAATAAAGTAGCTTTTTGTCAGGTAGGAATTTTGCTTTCAGAATCTTCCATTCCCCCCCCCTTGTTAATACGACATTCCTGCTTTGCTGTAACTCAAGAACTGTTGCTCATAATATTTACAAATAATAGTTTGCAAAGCTGAAGGATACCCTTGCTCCAAACAAGCTAGCGAAGACAAAAACACTTTAAATTAAAGTAGCTTACAGCAATTTATCTATTCAGTATGCTAAATCATTTGCAATCTTTTTCTATTCCAATGGTAGCTTCTTAATAAAGTCACTGTTGTTCCAAGATGAACTGGTTTGAAACATAAATGAGAGTCCAGAGATAGGGAGGACTCTAGGGTACTAAGGGGAAACAACAGCATCCTGCATTGCTTAGGAGGGTCCCACTTAGTCTGTAAAGGTAAAGGTAAAGGGACCCCTGACCATTAGGTCCAGTCGTGGACGACTCTGGGGTTGTGGCGCTCATCTCGCTTCATTGGCCAAGGGAGCCAGCGTACAGCTTCCGGGTCATGTGGCCAGCATGACTAAGCCACTTCTGGTGAACCAGAGCAGCTCACAGAAACGCCGTTTGCCTTCCCACAGGGGCGGTACCTATTTATCTACTTGCACTTTGATGTGCTTTCGAACTGCTAGGTTGGCAGGAGCAGAGACTGAGCAATGGGAGCTCACCCCGTCACGGGGATTCGAACCACCGACCTTCTGATCGGCAAGTCCTAGGCTCTGTGGTTTAACCCACAGCGCCACCCGCATCCCTAACTTAGTCCGTAGAGGTAGAGGCCTTTAAAGCATCTCAGGTGACGCCAGAGTGTAGGATGGGCAACTTTCCTCCCACAAACAACCTCTAACTTACCAAAAGAATTTAGTGTGTGAACTTAAATAATGCATGACAACCTAGCCTGTTCAGCTGCTTCTGTTACATGTGCAAAGTATTAAATGTGGTTGCTAATTCCCTCGGAGTTGGAAATCTGTGTTAGCAGCATTCTTCTTGGGAGCCAGCGTGGTGTGGTGGTTAAGAGCGGTGGACTCGTAATCTGGTGAACCTGGTTCGCTTCCCCGCTCCTCCGCATGCAGCTGCTGGGTGACCTTGGGCTACTCACACTTCTCTGAAATCTCTCAGCCTCACTCATCTCACAGAGTGTTTGTTGTGGGGGAGGAAGGGAAAGGAGAATGTTAGCTGCTTTGAGACTCCTTAAGAAGAGTGAAAGGCGGGATATCAAGTCCAAACTCTTCTTCTTCTTTATTAGGACAGAGAAGAACTCTTTTTCCGTGCTCTGTGCCTTTGTCACACCATTCAAGTGAAGGAAGATGACAACGTGGATGGGTTGAAGAAAGCACAGCTGTCGGGGAGGTCTGCCGTGTATATTTCATCATCCCCTGATGAAGTTGCTTTAGTTGAAGGGATTCAGAGGTATGGACCATAATGCCTTTTTTTCAGCTTGTGTGAGAGCTGAGACTCGTTTCCTTTGATAGTAACTCCAAAGGCAGCCATTGGGGATAAATATCTTTGTGAAGGTGTCCCTGAAGTGAGAGACATGCTGATGGTAAAATGAAAGTGAAGAGGACACAGGAAATGGAGAGAGGGGGAG
Organism: Podarcis vaucheri; assembly: GCF_965113315.1. Taxonomy (NCBI): domain Eukaryota; kingdom Metazoa; phylum Chordata; class Lepidosauria; order Squamata; family Lacertidae; genus Podarcis; species Podarcis vaucheri. Next base: position 82,137,880 of record NC_138762.1, on the reverse strand, counting down.
AGGTCAGGCCTTGCTGCGTGGGAGGTGTTGTTTGAATGTCTCTGTTGAAAAATAAACTTTTCTTCTGCTTTCTCAAACCCGTTTACTGTTCCTGGAGAGAACTTGTGTGGCTCAGAGCTGGTAGAAGTGTTAACATTAGTAGAAGGGGCAGGCATGCAGGGTGGCCGGGGCAGTGGAGAGAGAATGGACAAGAAACAGAAAGGTAGAATTTCATTATAAGGTACAGCACAACAGCTGTACAACTTTACAGGCTATATGTGTAATGGGACACTAAGGACTACTCTGCTATTCCTGCCAGCAGAATATTAGAGCAGGTGGTCAAAGTGAGGGAGTGTTTTGCCTTTAAGAGCTTTGAAGCAGGTATGTTTTGCAATGGGAACATCTTGGATGGGGGCAGGGATGATAACTTATCATATGGGGATAATCTACTTGTTATGAAGCAGGCTCTAATCAGGTCCAGGTGTCTGTAGGTCTAGGTACTTCTGTGCCCATATCTTTTGGGGAGGAAAAGATTAATACCATCCTCATCGTATACTTACTTGATTCTTGTCATTTGGGTGTGGTGAACATGCCACAGATGAGGTACTTAGGTGTGTCCATACAAAAGTACAGGGGGAGCCAAAAGTAAAGTGTTTTTGAAAAGTGGTGGAAAGTAATGGTCCTGAACTGTGGGAGCAGCTTATGTGGTAGGATTGTTCTCAAAACATTGAAATGAGAAACAGAACCACAGAGAAATCTTGAGCCAGCTTGAGCAAATAATAACTTTTGTGATCTGTAAATGAAATTTAGAGAAGTTTGTTTCTAGTAATACACAACCCGCCACACAGTTCAGTCTACTGTAAACTCGGGTGGCATACAGTTAGTTGTTGTAACTTCTGATGTGTATCTACGGTTGAATTTCAGGCTTGGTTACACCTATTTAAGACTGAAGGACAATTTTATGGAAATCTTGAATCGAGAAAATGATATTGAAAGGTAAGTTGTGCACTGTTGCCCTGTACATAAGTATGTTTTGTCTTTAATGGCCTTTTAGAAAGTTAACTTTGAGAAAAACACTTTGCTTCGTTGATTGTATGGTTTATTACGGGGCTGGTTTGCAAGTCTGTCAGTTTGGATTTTGAGCCAAGGGTATGGAGTTTAATGAAACGCTATGTTTATCTCACAGGGACCATGGATTTACATCTGTTTTACTCCGTGTGTGTATATATATTAAAAATTACGTTATTACAACATGTCCTTGTTTCCCCCCCTTTAGGTTTGAACTATTGGAAATCCTTAGTTTTGATTCTGTAAGGAGACGAATGAGTGTGATAGTTAAATCGGCAAAAGGTACTTAAAGAAAAGAAAAAAGTATAGTCCCTAAGCTCTTGGGAACTTGGTTTAAGTCTGAAATCTATTACTTATTTATTAAATTTATATACTGTCCTTCATCCGAAAATCACAGGGTGCTTTATCACATAAAAATACAAAATGAAAACACAAAATACCTATCATAAGGACAACAACAAATACCATCCCCCTCCCACAAACACATTTAAAAGGCCATAGACTGTTTAATCAGCCAAAGGCCTGGTTACAGAGGAACGTTTTAGCTCCTCACATAAAGATATGTAGCAAAGGCGCTAGGCAAACCTCCCTGGGGAGCGCATTCCACAAACGGGGAGCCCCTGCCAAAAAGGCCCCGTTCTCACCCTCCAGACCTATTGTGGAAGGGAGTACATGAAGAAGGGCCTCAGATTATCACAGATCTTTTGCTCTTTAGCCTTTCTTGATTTTTGCCATTTTCTACTATTCCATCATATTTTCGAAAACAGTCGTACCTTGGAAGTCGAACGGAATCCTTTCCGGAAGTCCGTTCGACTTCCAAAAGATTGAGAAATCAAAGCATGGCTTCTGATTGGCTGCAGGAAGCTCCTGCAGCCAATCGGAAGCCACAGAAGCCCTGTCGGACGTTTGGCTTCCAAAAATAGTTCACAAACTGGAATAGTCACTTCTGGGTTTGTGGCATTCGGGAGCCAAAACTAAGCTGTTGGAAAACCAAGGTATGACTGTAGTATGCTTGTAATTTTGACTCTGTTTAATTTGAGTCCATTTAATATAGAGTGTGATAATTTCAAAAAGCTGTTTCATAAGAAGACTTTTTTAATATTTTGGTGTCAAGGGTTCTGAACTATAGGCCCAAAGGGAAGGGGTCATGGGAGTCGTTGAGTGCAAAGATACCAAAGAGTGATCAGTTCTAGATCTTTATTAAAGAAAGGCATAGACTTGCAGCAAAGCAGCCTGCCAGGTCTTCTAGCCTTTGCAGACCCGGGGCAGACAAGCCACCTCCTTGCTGCATTGTCTGTTCTGCGTCTGCAGAGGCTAGGAGACCTGCCAGGCTACTTTTCTGTAAGTCTTTTAATAATACTAGAGCTAATCACTCTGGTGTTTTTGACATCCTTCTTTGATATTCCTCTACCCAGCCACTCCCCCATGCTATCCTTTGAACCTGTGGTTCAGAACAGCAAGGGCTTTATCTGCATTTAACCCACTTTAAAAATTTTGTTTTGCTTACATTTCCAGGAGAAATATTTCTGTTTTGTAAAGGAGCAGATTCGTCTATTTTCCCCAGAGTTGCAGAAGGCAAAATAGACCAGATTAGATCAAGAGTTGAGCGCAATGCAGTGGTAAGATCCAGCATTTGGCATTTATTATGTGCAAATTGTGTGCATTCAAGGCAAAAAGCTGCAAAAGTCAGTTTGTAAGGGCAAACTTGTCTAAATAAGGGAATGATAGCAAAGTGTAGATGAGGAAGTCATCATTGTGTTGACTTCCATTATCCTTCAGTGCACTTTTTGTGAGAGGCCACATACTCAGCATAAATTTTTAGAGATACCCAAGAATCTTGTAGTTCTGCTTGTCACATATGGGTTTTGATGGAAGCCATAGTTGGTTTGTCCACCTCTGTCAGCAGTATTTTCTTTCTTTCTTTTCCCAAAACTGTGGAGAAGTTGGGTTTCCAGATTTCTCATAGCCTTCTCCAGAGGCAACATTCAAGTTAACCAAATTGTTGCCTTGCTCAAGGCATTTGATAAACTTGCATTCTAACCTCAAGTCAATTAAACCACTACACGAGGCAGAAACCTAAATTATAACCTGCAGAACTGAAAATTTCCAGAAGACTTTCAATGAACACGTCTCTGTGCTTTTAAAATAATTTCCTTTAGGAGGGCCTGCGAACGTTATGTGTAGCGTATAAGAAATTCACCTGTGAAGAATACGAGAATGTGCAGAAGCATTTGCAGGAGGCCAAACTGGCCCTTCGAGATCGGGAGAAGAAACTGGCTGAGGCATATGAACAGATAGAAAAGGGACTTATCCTGCTTGGTGCTACAGCAGTTGAAGACCGGTTAGTGCACTTTTTTTAATTTAAAGCAATATATATATATATATTAAATTTTCCATTTGAACAATCCAATAAAAACCACATTAAAACATTCGAGATTTTACAGAGAGAAAGGGTTGCAGTAATATAAGATCAGATTAAGAAAGGACTATGATGAATTAGGATGGGAAAGAACATTTATAAGTTGCTATAAAATTTGGACATGAGGATGCAGAAAGGGGAGGTATGGGGAAGTCCGAGGAAAGAAGTCTATGAAAGGAAACTATATTTGTTTGTTTGTCTGTTTTTCTTTTATGTTTGTTTGTTATAAAAACTTTTGTAAAACTAATAAAAATTTTATAAAAAAAAAAAAACATTCCAAATTATAATGCAATCAAAAAAGCAAAATATTCGATGCCAAATTATCTATCTTTGGTTTGGTTGCACATGCGTTGACTAATAAGCCAGTATGTTTATAATCCTTCTTCCCTGCACATGCAACCCCCTTCCCTCCTCTCTTCGTGGTAGGCCTCTTTTCCTTGTATGTGCCTCCTAAATCTGTTCTGCGGTTTCCCCCTACCCTCCAGAGCAGATTTGGGGATAGCACGAGGGTAGGAGAGACAGGGAAATCCCCTGGTGTTAACTCAAAAATGTATTTGAATACCTCCCTGTCTAATAAACTATAGTTTCCCATTTTTTTCTCTGACCAAGAAAACGGTGGTTACTATGTTCAGACCACACCAAGATCATGAACATAGTTTGAAAACTGGATTAAGGTCCTGGTTTCCTCAGAACCTGTTAACCACAGTTTTCAGATTTGAACAATCCAGACTTCCTTATCAAGGGAATGAGAGCTGCATGCAAGGGCAAAAGGCTCATACGTGTCTCAGTGAGACACAGTTGTCTGTAGAGAGCCCAATTTATTTATTTATTGTTTGTTTAGATGTATGTGCTGTGTTTCTACCACAACAGCGGTCAAACTGACATGCAGACAATACACAATAATGTAAACCTTTCCTAAAATAGATTTAAAACTAGTTAACAAACCAGAATTTGGAATGAAAGGGGTGGTACAGAGCTGAAAGAAAATAAACCCTGTACTTGTCTAATCCTTCTTAACGGATTTTAGCAAGTGTCCTTTCTCCCCTTCTCCGAATGGGGGAGCATCCTTTCTGCCCCACCCCCCACCCCACTGCCCTGCCAGACCCATTAATCTCTTCTTAGCACATCTGACTCAATAACAGTCTTGTGGAAAGCATTTAAAAGCAGTATTATAACAATTAGTAGTTTACAATGTGGCCACACAGTAATTAGCAGCACTACGAGCTGTTTCCACAACAGAAACTAATTGTACTGTGAAATGACAAAAACCTCAGAATGCATTGCACTGGGATAAAAGAATCTCTAAACATTGTTATAATTATAATTATAATTATAATTATAATTATAATTATAATTAATTATAATATATGCATATTTATTTAATACCCCGCCTTTTCCCTGACAGCAAGTTTTCTGGTCCCAGTCATTAAAAATAACAGCCTACTCCCAACTCAATAAAAATGAGAGCAGGAAAATCAAAGACTATCCCATGCAAACTGGGCAAGACTTCCCACTCGTACATTGCATCAAAATGTTCCCACTTTCACCATGTGTATTTGCCTCAACAAAACACCAGGGCTCAGATGTTATTGCATACTGTAAAAGAAACAAGGATGCATGGATAATAGGTAGCCCCACTGTCTCTCTGGCATTTAACCTTCCCTGGAAATAGGGGGGTCATTAAAGTCTGTTTCCATTGTTCTCCTGCGGCCACACAAACTTTGGTTGAGCTTCCTAAGAATACTTGTAATGTGCACTCAGTTTCTGAGTCAAACTGTGTCCACGTATCACTACTGCTGCCTGCTGTGTGGGGTAAAGACAGGAAGTCAACTCCATGGTTAGTAATTGTAGGAGCAAGGGAGAGTCGTTATTGATATCACTCCTCCTTCTACTTCTTCATAGTTGCAGCCACTGCCGTTATCGTTACTGAGCGGTCTCCATACAGATTGTGATTTACAGAGCTTTGTAAGCAGTAAAGGTCCTGTTATGTACTGAAGTTCTCACCCTGGGCCAGCAGGGGGATACTGTAGATAGTTTTCACTCAGGCCCACATATGCAAATAAGGGATTGAAAGTGACGTTCAGTGATTGGATAGTTACAGAAAATGGTTACTGTTGCGTTCTAGTGGAGCTCTATATAAACAGGCTGGCTGAACCCTTCAGTTTAGTTCTGCTCTGGCCTGTGAATAAACAAGAGCTGTTTGAAGAATCGCTGTGTCGTCTGATATGTTCACCCACAACTTAACAGGTCCCTGACCTGAAAAGCTTGCAGTCTAAATTTGAATGGGAAAGGAGAGACAAGGCTACAAAAGGATGATTACAAACAAGTGCAGTTGTTGTGTTTGTTCAGGTTTTGTTTTGTGGATCAGCCCTTATTTAGTACGAAGTTCCTTTTCATTGTTTCAGGCCTCTTTTGCTGTAGTCAAGCTAAACTCAGCCTAATGGGAATAGAAACATATTGTTCAACCTGGAATGTATAGATTTAGCTTGCTTTCTATCTCTCTTCCTCACTCCCCCTTTCTTAGACTGGTCCTAATTTTTATATTTCTGGAGCCACCAGGTCTGAACCCGGGAATATACTGATTAGCTGAAAACTGCAATAAGAAATGGCTTCTTTCTTACCAATTACCTTGCTATCAGTGCAGATAGAAGTGTAGAATAAAAAAAAAAAGTTATGTGTGGGGTTCAGGAAACGCCCACAAATACTTTTCAGTAGACAAGACATCCAATTTTTATTATTTGCCTACCTAAGCTTTGTATATTTTTAATTATTTTACTGGCAAAGCAGATGAAAAACAAGTTTTCCTGTTTTTGTTAAGTTACTACAGAGACCAACTTAAAGCCAGTACGACATAGACAGTGTTAGTATCTGTTGGTTTGAAGCCTAGAATATACTAAGATTCTAACAAAAAATTTAATTCTTTTTCAAACTTCACAAAATGAGACTGAGTTGTGAGCAATTCAAAGGTTTGCTGCATCTTGCCAGTTTAACTAAAAAGTAAATTGCTGTGAAGCATGATTATATGTGCTTTAAAACAGACAGGTGAAGGGCACTAAAATACACTGTAGCTCCTCTGGACTGCAGCATCTGAACTCTTTAAATCAACGGAGAGAAAACTATTGAGTAAATAAATAAATAAAATATTGCATGACCAGTAAAGCCTTCTTAAGTCCAAACTCCTTTTTACCGCCATGTTTTCCGATATGATAGAAACCTTTTAGTAAGTGCCCTAAATTTTTAATTTAAAGTTTGTCAATAATTATTTGTGATTGGCATCTCAAAGATTACAGGAAAAGGCTGCTGATACAATCGAATCCCTGCAAAAAGCTGGCATTAAGGTTTGGGTTCTGACGGGAGACAAAATGGAGACTGCCGCAGCGGCCTGCTACGCCTGCAAACTATTCAGAAGAAATACTCAAATACTTGAGTTAACTACCAAGAAAATAGAGGAGCAGAGCTTGCACGATGTGTTGTTTGATTTAAGCAAGACTGTCCTAAGGCACAGCGGCAGTTTAACAAGGGACACCTTCTCAGGGTATGTATAAAGTACAAATTCAACCAAAGTCAAAATTTGCATCCTTTTTTTTTGGCATTGGTTCAGTGGCAGAATTGGAAACAGCTTTTAAAAAACCATATATAGATATACCATATTTTTCCATGTATAAGAGGCCCCCTATTTTGGGGGCCGGCTCCCTCGGCCAATAAAGCGAGACGAGCACCACAACCCCTGAGTCAGCCACGACTGGACCTAATGGTCAGGGGTCCCTTTACCTTTACCCTTTATCCTGTGCAACAAAATTGGAAATTGAGGGAATAGATTTCTTGTGAGAGTATCCTAGTGCGTAGAGGGAACAAAAACCTAGTGGTGGGGTTTCTACTCTCCACGGTGGTAATTGGAGGCAAAAACAAGATTGCTGTATCAAGTTAGTTACTTCAAATGGCAAGAAATCTGCTGTATCAAGTTAGTTACTTCAAATGGCAAGAAATCTATAAGACGGTATTCAACCAAATTATCCTGTCAGCGCAAGGAATGGGACTTTCTCCCCTCTCCTCCCTCCATGCCTCCCTCCTCTGTCCCCAAATCTTCTTTGGAGGGTTGGGCTAACAGAGAGAAGAGAATTAGGATGCACAAGGGGGGAGAAAAGATGAATAATGTTCCATTGCACACTGATAAATCCTTGAGCTGAAGGAACCGTAGCCTTAGCCCTATGTTACATGCAACCCAAAATACCCTGAGTGTGCTGCGTTTCAGCATGTCTTTTGAAGCAGCTGCTGTATAAAACACGGTTGGTTAAACTGCAAAACCAGCATTAATTTGTGTATTTTTGTCACTCAATAGGCTTTCAGCTGAAATGCAAGATTATGGTTTAATTATTGATGGAGCAGCATTATCATTAATAATGAAACCACGGGAAGATGGGAGCTCTGGTAACTACAGAGAGATCTTCCTTGAAATCTGTAGGAACTGCAGCGCGGTTCTATGCTGTCGCATGGCTCCTTTGCAAAAAGCACAGGTTTGTGTTTCGCGTCTTCAATTACATGACAAATGTATATTTATATAAATATTGAAAGTCTCCGTGTAATGTGTTGTGTTTAAATACCCACCTTCCAGTGATTGATAATGGAAGCAAAAAATGAAGAAGAAAAAACAAGGAGAAATGAGTGAAAGAATTTCTGAAAGAAAGCAATTAGTTAATGGTACATTAAAATGGCACCCTGCTGTGCCACTGATTTATGTATGTTTCAAGCAGATTTCAGGGATTGACATGCTACTTGGAAAAGAGCTCATTTAACTAAGGAAAAGTGCTGTATTTTCAGCTGATGCTACATTGTGAGGCTACACATTAACCTCACATGGAAAGCTGTTATTTCTATTTCCTTGTGTTTTTGTGTTTAGGAAATAAGAATAGGTGTGTGTTGGAAATTCTTTTGATTAGGCCTTTATCAGTAGATAATTGGAATAACACTGGACAAAGATATAAGGGTGGCAGAAAGAAAACAACTAGGCCCATCTTGGGGCCTGTTCAGCCGTTACTTTCCTGTAGAAAAGCGAAATCTGCCTCTTCCTCTTGCTGTGGAAAAGAAGTATTAAGTGAACTGGGTTATGTTGCCGGATGAAATATTTCCCTGACTGCCTAATCTTTTATCAGAAAGAATAGAGATTTTCTGCCATCTAGGTGTGGAGATTATCTGTTCAAATAAACATCATACAGTTATATCTTTGGTTGTTATTTTCTCTCCATAGTAAAGGAAGGGGAATTCTGAGTTTCCTTAGAAAGTAATGTGTGAACAGACCCAAATGCCAGCCTGTCTGTTTCACTACTGCCTGGAAAATAGAAGATTCTGTGAAGTGAATGTCCTTTCTTCTTACCTGGTTCAGTTTCCACCACCACCGAAATATCTAGCAAGTGGAACATTGAGCATAATGGCGCAGTTTAGAAACATGTATGTAACATTTGCACCTTTTTTCCCTTCCAGATTGTAAAATTAATTAAATGGTCAAAGGAGCATCCAATCACGTTAGCAATTGGTGATGGAGCAAATGATGTCAGTATGATCTTAGAAGCACATGTTGGCATTGGTAAGTGGATTGTTATGGTCAGGTTTAAAGTCATCATCATAATGTAATATTGAGTCACTGGTTATTATGGTCCTAGTACTTTGTCTGTATCATTGCCATTGTTTCCTCAATCTATTGTGGAGGAGTACATATTTTTCCCATCAGTAGCTAAGTCTCCATTTCACTCTTGGGTGGACGATACTTTGTGAGCACCATCAGCTTTCTAAACATTAGGAGCAAATGATTCTTCTCAGTTTATGATGATGGAGAGGGAAGATACTGGCTTGCTCTGAACCTGCTAACCATAGTTTCCCAGTTCAAACGAAATCTAATGATAAGTATCACCAGTTCAGTTTCACTTCATCGTTTCACTTTTTGCCATTTTGTTTTTCCTTCCAGGCCTCATTGGGAAAGAAGGCCGCCAAGCTGCAAGAAACAGCGACTATGCAATACCCAAATTTAAACATTTGAAAAAAATGTTGCTTGTTCATGGGCATTTTTATTATGTCAGGATATCTGAACTTGTGCAATACTTCTTTTATAAGGTATATTGGGGCTTTTGTATTATGGTTGTTAACAGTTTAGACAGAGGCAGATTATTTTGAAGTTTGTTGTCTTGGATTCCACTGTGTGACCATCGTCCTTCCAGACCTCCGTTCTTCCAGTTCAACTTTAGATTCCTCCTACTCTGCTTCCTAGATATGGGGGAAACCTGTTTTTCTAAAACCACTTACTTCCAGAATGTCCAGTAATGTAGTAAGTAAAAGAGCAAGTGGTTTGATGGCTGCAAACGTGAATCAGCTTCTAATTTCAGTTGATCAAGCTGAATGGAAGAATGATGGGTTTGTTTTTATGTTTACACTGATAACCGGATCATGTTAGTGATAACTTTCGCCAGTGTATGCTTACAACAACAGAGTCTCTTGTGTTGTAAATCTAAAATGCCAACCTCAGGTGTTTTATAACAACAGATCAGCACATTAGGCATATGTATTTTGTTTCCTTCGGGGAGTAGCTCATCTCAGCCTACAGTAAGCCAAATCCTGTTTATTTCACCTTTTTGCCGCTTTGACATACTAATCGATGCACTGATTCACTGGTAAAATAAGATAGCCAAATTCACCAATGACATCCAGAATCATCACCCCATAGGGCATAATAAGTATTGCAAAGACATATAAATGTGGACCAATGTGAAGGATTTATTTCTGCCGTGGGAACAGGTTTACATTCCACTTCTAGCACAGTGTTGAATAACCATTTGAACTAGCCTAAACTCTGCAGCAATGCACTGCTCTCATAACATCAAGGCATAGCGCAACATTCGTCTGTAAATAATCTGATGAGTAAACTCAAATGTAGCAATAAAACTTATAAACTATTGAAATCTCTTAGTCTGAAGCTTATAGTCTACTACACAGGAAAAGAAAGAGTGGGGAGTAGCAGTATGTGTATGTGTTCCTGGTTCCGAGCCTGTTTATTTGTGTATCGGTGTCTCCACGTTTCCTCCATCGTGTCATTAATATGTACAAGCGTAGAGAGACAGCTATACAGCATTTCAGGAATTCATGCCTTTGCAGCGTCACTACTTGGACCTGAAGTAATCTCAGGGCTCAGCCTAGAAATCATGGTTCTGAGCAGTTTCCCCTTTGCCCTGCCACTTTCCTCCGGAAAACCTGCTCTTTATAGGAATAAATCGGAGCAAACATATTTCTGGAGAAACCTGATTGATAAATTTGCTGTGATTCAGCGGTAAAGATATGGCAGGGCAAGGGGAGGTCTGGATGAGCTCTCGGTGACTGCAGTTCATTTCTTCAACCATCCAGTACTGTTTCTGCCTCCTCTTCCTGAGGACTACATTGTTTGCCTTTTTTTGTGCTTGCTTCCGTATCACCAACAGCCATTTCTGTGACTGTTGTCCAAGTCCTCCTCGCCTTCCTTTTGCAGACTGTACTTTATGTTCCCCAGACGTTACCTTTAGACATATATTTCCCTAGAACTCTTTTTGCTCTTATCTCCATTTCCAGGGTGTGGGCAAGAATGTACAAACAAAAATCAAAGCAGCAATATGTTTTAATTGCTTGCCACTTTTAAAAAACAGCTTTTCTACACTGCCATAATCAATGTAGTCCTGAAAGAGTTGCCCTTTTATCGAGTTTTGTTTTTTCAAAAGCTAAATTCTCTGTTCAGTTGAACTTAAATATGTGTTTGAATTTGTGTAGCAGCCAGTTCATTTATATACTATGATAATGTCATGCAACATATCTTGCTTTTGTCTTCCAGAATGTCTGTTTCATTTTTCCTCAGTTTTTATACCAGTTCTTCTGTGGGTTTTCACAGCAGGTATCTCAAAAAACTTTTCCCCCTTTATCATTAAACCAAGTTAATATTATGAAACATGTTCTTTATTGGTCCAGTAGAATTTTAAATGTATCTTGATCAATTTATCTTGCTTTGCGTGATGTTGAATGAAAAAGTATAGCATTTCCTGGTTTATCGGAAGCACAGATGATGAGATATGCTCCCTGAAGCATGCAGATTTTAAGTAGAACCCACAGTTGCAGTTAGCTTACAATTCAGCATAAAAACACACACATAGCTGTGAGTAAGTGGCATGACCCTAAAATCTTTAAAATTCATTGCCCTTGTGAGTAAGGTTATACAGTAAGCAGTGTTAGCTTAAAGAGCACCTGAGAGCACAGGTCTTATTTCAACCAGCTGACCTCTATCTCTTGTGCTCTTTTATTTACCTTAGACAGACAGTGACCCATAATGACTCATCGTGTGATGTTTGACTTATAACAATTTCATGTTTTGAGGTTATCAAGTAACAAGATGTATTTGTTGAACCTGTGAACTTGCCCTCAAGAGCTGACTTCATCCAGCCAAAGCTAACCTAAGCACTTTCACATCCTGTGGGATTCAGTGGAAGAGGGAAGCAGGTTCTTAAAATTTCCCACTGGGAAATCAGTGTGGAACTAAGAACACTTACTATTGGTTGGATTGTGTCCTTCTGGACTATGACAATGTGCAGCGGCGGAGGAAGACGCCTGGGTGCCTGGGGTGGCGTGCCCAGGGGCGGGGTGCACTGCGGGGCCTCCAGAGTCTGCCTGCCTCCTTGCACTCAGCCGCCCTACAGCTGGGGGTGGGAGGCAGCGGGCGGAGCGTTTGGGCAGCACGGAGCCTGCGCACGTCCAAGCCATTGTGTCTCTCCCAGGAGAGACGTGTGGCTTGGGCGCGCGGCAGGCCCCACGGTGAGTGCCACCTGGCATTTTGTCATCCCCCTTAGTGGTGACACCTGGGCCGGGCCGCATCTACCGCGCCCCCTTCCTCCGCCCCTGACAATGTGACCAGTGTCCTTTGCACAAAATTTGCTAATTAGATGTTTTATCACTCGACACACTGCTCTCTTTGAGGTGCTTCATCAGTTTTTCCCAAACTTGGGTCTTCAGCAGTGCCAGATTACCAAATAGGCAGAGTATGCACTGACCAATGCGACCAATGCCTTTTAGGGGCCTGCAACAATGGATCAAAATAATATTGATTTGATCTTGAAAGGTCAAAGCAAAAATGTATTAGGAGATAATTTGTGAGCCCCCCCCGGCCCGGATAGGGGCCTCCATGGGGTTTAATCCAGCACTGGTCTCCAGCTATTTCTGGACTGCAATTCCCATCATCCCTGGCCACTGGTCCTGCTAGCTAGGGATGATAGGAGTTGTATCCTTTTATTACATATTTTTACATGGCTGTTTATTTGTATATATTTTAAAATTTTACATATGGATGTTTTTTGATGGCCTATATTTGTAATGCATAATAAAGGTTTGGCAAAGTAAGTGGTAAATATTCCAGAAACAGATGGACACCAACATTTAGGAAACCCAGTGTTACGTGAATAGAGGAGTGTGCAGTCACAGTGAATTTGGATAGCTGGGAAATACATACAGGACAGTGGACATGGCATTAAATAGGGTTACTTGCTTATTTCCCTACTTTAAATCTTTGCTGTTACAGTATCGTAAAAATAAATTATAGCCGGTTAATATTATCTGTTTTTTTCCATCTGCAGCCTTTATATGATACTGCGTATCTTACCCTGTACAATATCAGCTTCACTTCACTTCCTATCCTGCTGTATAGTCTCATGGAGCAACATGTCAGTTCAGATACACTCAAGAGAGACCCTACACTGTACAGGTTAGAGTTCATAACATTCTTTGAATAGACAGTGGTGACCAGTTAGTGCCACTCTGCTCAACTTCCCTCTTCAGGGCATGGGGAAACAATGAGATGCTGAAGTAGGTCAGGGATGGGGGAGAACCTTTTGCATTCCAAAGACTGCATTATCAGTCAGGCAAAAGAAGCTGTGGGGCAGCGGGGGTTGGGGTGGGGAGAGGCTGGGGGGACTCCTGAGGACCAGTGAGAGATACAGTAGTACCTGAGGTTAAGAACTTAATTCATTCTGGAGGTCCATTCTTAAAATTATTCTTAACCTGAGGTACCACTTTAGCTAATGGGGCCTCCTGCTGCCGCCGCGCCGCCACTGCACGATTTCTGTTCTCATCCTGAAACAAAGTTCTTAACCCGAGGTACTATTTCTGGGTTAGCGGAGTCTGTAACCTGAAGCGTATGTAACCTGAAGCGTATGTAACCCGAGGTACTACTGTACCTTGAACAGGGCTTTTGCAGTGGGGTGTTTTGTAACCAGGAACATTTTCTTTGGTCTTTTAAGAAACAAGGGGAACGTACCATGTATTTTCAGTGAAAAATTATCTTGAATAGTAAAATAAATGTACCAACACCAAAATAACGTTAATACAGTGGTACCTCAAGTCACAGACACTTCAGGTTACAGACGCTTCAGGTTACAGACTCCGCTAACCCAGAAATAGTACCTCAGGTTAAGAACTTTGCTTCAGGATGAGAACAGAAATCGCGCAGCAGCAGCGGGAGGCCCCATTAGCTAAAGTGGTACCTCACGTTAAGAACAGTTTCAGGTTAAGAACGGACCTCCAGAATGAATTAAGTTCTTAACCCGAGGTACCACTGTACATGTGAGCAGATTCACACATTGGTTTCTTTGTGACAAAGTGCATGAAGCAATTTTTTTAAAATTTGCTGCCACCACTACCACTGAATGTAGTAAGTTGTGTTCCGAAGGTAACCGAGAAAGGCAGCAAGGATTCGGTAGCTGCATCTGTTCAACGGTCACAATAGCAACACCTTCCTGCATTTCCTCATTGAGGGGTTACTGTGTGAATCTGCTTTAAATGTCTTGTGGGAAAGCATTTCTACAAAGGGACTTTTTATGGAAGTTGCCAACTTGAGTGTATGTAAAAATTGTAGCAATACCATTATACAGCATATATATATAAGAGAAAATATAAGTTAGTAGTTAATGTGTCAGATTAGGACCAGGAACACCTGGGTTCAAAAAACTGTTCAGCCACAAGGCTTACTAGGCTATCTAGGGCGTATATCACTGTCCGTTCTACCCGGACACTGAGGTCCAGCACTGAGGGCCTTCTGGCGGTTCCCTCGCTGTGAGAAACCAAGTTACAGGGAACCGGGCAGAGGGCCTTCTCGGTAGTGGCGCCCTCCCTGTGGAACGCCCTCCCACCAGATGTCAAAGAGAACAACAACTACCAGACTTTTAGAAGACATCTGAAGGCAGCCCTGTTTAGGGAAGCTTTTAATGTTTGATGTATCACAGTATTTTAATATTCTTTTGGAAGCCGCCCAGAGTGGCTGGGGAAACCCAGCCAGATGGGCGGGGTATAAATAAATTATTATTATTATTATTATTATTATTATTATTATTATTATTATTATTATTATTATTATTATTATTATTATTATTATTATTATTTCAGCCTAACTTTCCTCACAGGGTTGAACCCAACAAGATCACTAATGAGTAAATGACCTCAGTAACGTAACTGATGCATGTCTCCTCAGGTTCAATGCTAAATGTAAAAGTAGTGTGTTTTTTAAAAATGCCAACAACGTGAAGCTTATTTCAGTTTACAAAGACCATCCTCTTGAAACGAAAGCAAATCTTCTGGAGACCTCTAGTGTTACGTTTTATTATTTAAAATGAGGTCAACGTTCGTGACAATATTGATTCTTCCCGTCTAAAAGGACTTGGGATTATAATTGGAGAGCTTTATGGTATCCCTAAGTATTGGACATCTGTTTAGGAATGCAGAGAGATTATTGACAGGTCACCTTTAAACACTAGAACATTCCTGTCACTTAAGACAGCATTGTGCAGTTTCACATTTCTCTATTTCAACATGTCAGAATTAATAACTTTGTTGTTATTCAGGGACGTTGCCAAGAATGCTCACCTGCGCTGGCGTGTATTCATTTACTGGACATTCTTGGGAGTATTTGATGCTGCGGTTTTTTTCTTTGGTGCCTATTTCCTGTTTGACAGCTCAACTGTGACCAGCAATGGACAGGTGAGTATCTAGTCTGATTAAAGCTGCTCTGCTAACATCAAGAAATGATGTGTCAGTAATCTTAAGTGTTGCTTATGCCTTTCCCCCCTTTCACTAAGTAGGATCCATTATTTCATAACCTAGCTCCCATTAAAATGGTTATTTAGAAACAGGAAAGTTTTGTGGTTCTTATGGGGTGTTTGACAGGGAATGGTAAAATCTGATTCTGAATGTCAAGAATTGTAGTAAGTTGTTATGGTACCATTAAGGAGAAAAAAGTTTCTTTTATGAACCATTATATTATTAATGTGGTTCATTTTGCCATTGATGCATATTTTATATTTTGGAATTGCTTGATTTATTCATAACTTCCATTTTAAGAAATGTGCATTCAGATATCATAGTAATAAACACCATGGTTAATTTGAAAAGAACAACATCCATCCATTCAAAGCATTTCTATTTGTACTCGTTAAGTGACGTTAGATATAATTTTAAGGTCCCTCTGCTTTTTATTTGCATGTTGACATTTATGTGGTCTATTTGTGTCTTGCTTTTTTTCCTTTTTTGCTACTTGCTTCTCTTCCTATCCTCAGCTAATGACAGCCAACACCCACATGGTAAGACTACTGTAGTTTTGTCATGATGTGAGTTTTCCTTTTTTCCCTATCCAACTTCAGTACAGATCAGATATTTCTGTTTAAAACCCAAAGTTTAAAATTTCTGTTTATTCCCTTCCTCCTGTGCTGAAATCATAATAAAGCAGCTTTTAATTTGCATTTTAAAAGTAAAGAACTTTAGGCTACAGGTTTTTAATATATACATATCTTGCTTCTTATAAGTGTGTCCCTGCTTTTCTAGTTACTTTCTCTTCCTGTGCAGCTAATTCTTTATGTTTATTTAATTTTACGCAAATTATATTAATAGATTTCTGGGTGGGCTTTTTTAAAAGTTTGGTGTTCAGAAATAAACAAACAAATGTACTGTTTATCTGAAGTCAGCTTCGGAAAATAAATCACGGGAATGAGGTAGGTAGCAAGAAGAATATCAAAGAAGAGGAGAGGCGATGGGAAGGCAGGTATCTGAGTCTTATTCCAGCTCATTCGAACTTGTACAAATTAGGGTAGACATGATTTAGTGCATGGGTGGTGAACTAGCAGTCTTTGGACCAATTCTGGCCCGTGGGATGTCCCATGCAGCTTTTAGGTGATGGGAATCCCCTCTCCATGTGCTGCAGCCCCACACCCTCAAAGCACAGCTCCTTGTACTGCAATTAGACTTGAAAACAAGCTCCTATTGGTTGGGAAAGGACCACAGCACAGTGATAGAGTATCTACACGCTGAAAAAGAAAGTCCAACCCCTGGAATTTCCAGGTTGGGATGGCAATGTCTCCTCTTATCCTTCTTTTTTCCAGGCTGCCCCATCTCCTCTTAGCTTCCTTGCGAGATGGGCTGACTTCCATATGCACCTGAAATAACTCTCTGTTCTTGTTTACCTGAATGTAAAGGCAGGGAGGCCAAAGACATAACCTTGGTTTGCTACATAGTCATTGCAGAATATATTCTTCATTGCATATATTTTTTCTTGCTATAATTGTCATGGGCACAGATTGTTACAGCTGCAGAGTCATCCTCATGCTACAAGCTCTCGTGAGGCAAGGTCATGCTAGATTATAAATAATTGGCAACCACAGGGGAGCTTAGTTTGTTTGTGGTGATGCAGGGAAAAGCAGTTGAAGACTTAAGATGTTTGCATACTCTTTACGGATGCTTACCTATTTAAATAATTACAAAAGGGTTATCAGCTAATATGCTTCTCTTTAGAAAACATAGGAATACAGAATATTTTCTCATAGTAGCACACCTAGGCTACGAAAGGAGTGGGGTCAGTAATAAGTTCAAGACCCATCAGTATTCTTACATTTCAAAGCCTAAATAAGTTTTCAGCTGACCGCTGATAGTTTCAGGTGGCTGTGAGTCCTAATATTATAATAAAAGCAATAAAAGGCAAATAACAAAGGAATTGTTATCTTTAAGTTGTTTTTTTCAAGTTTCTCCAAGTTTTTCCAAGTAACTAAATATGTTAACTAGAAAGTCAAATTTTAATCTTTGTTTACTATTATAATGGATAGTATTATATTAACTGACAACAGTTTGGAGCCGTAACTTATAAATAATAATACATATAATGTGATGGAACAATTTACAATGGTTAATTAAATAACTGAACGGTTTGTCTGCAAGATTAAGGATCATCTTTATACTTCTTCCATCAGCACTTAATAATATGACTTTTTTTTCCAACAGTGAAGGTCATGGAAAGAAGTAATAAGCTTCAGCTTCTAGGCAGTCAGTTAATTTTCATGTCAATCAATATGAATTACATATAATTCATTTTCCTAAATGGAGTGAATGGCAACTAGCTGGCGAATGTCTGTTTGTGGAATAATTTATCCCAAATGTGTAGAACTTTCAGCCATCAAGAATATTGTTACAGACTATAAAAAGACTGGACTCTCCCTACCTTGGTTCTACCCTAGCAAATATGTATTCTTACTGATTTCCTGTTCTTCCAACTATCTTGGATATCCTGGGTTTACCTGTGTGTCTTCCATGTAGCCATCTAAAGTGCTCAGGTCTTTTCTCAATCAAAAGGAGAACAGGGGTAGTCAGGAGATACCTTGGATATAATTGCGTATGGCTATGGCTATGTGCTTCAGGATATTACAAGTAGGTCCTAGGGATAATAATGCACTGTTATTGTTACTGGCTGTTGTTGTTTATTTAACTTAAGTAAATAAAAGAAAACACGGCACAGTACATTAGCACATCTCAAGTTTTCAAAGCTCTTTCTATATGCTACAGCAACCCTTTAAGGCTGGACAGTATGATTGTCCCTGTGTTACAAATCTAGTTGCCACTTTTTGTGTTATTTTTTGAAGTTAGCATCAGGGGGTAGTTGTTCCATAGCAGGCATCAAGTTATCTTGATAAGATAGTTGTTGTTGTTGTTGTTGTTTAGTCGTTTAGTCATGTCTGACTCTTCGTGACCCCATGGACCAGAGCACGCCAGGCACTCCTGTCTTCTACTGCCTCCCACAGTTTGGTCAAACTCATGTTCGTAGCTTCAAGAACACTGTCCAACCATCTCGTCCTCTGTTGTCCCCTTCTCCTTGTGCCCTCAATCTTTCCCAACATCAGGGTCTTTTCCAGGGAGTCTTCTCTTTTCATGAGGTGGCCAAAGTATTGGAGCCTCGGCTTCAGGATCTGTCCTTCCAGTGAGCACTCAGGGCTGATTTCCTTCAGAATGGATGGGTTTGATCTTCTTGCAGTCCATGGGACTCTCAAGAGTCTCCTCCAGCACTATAATTCAAAAGCATCAATTCTTTGGCGATCAGCCTTCTTTATGGTCCAGCTCTTACTTCCATAGTAGTTCTCTGTAAAAGTGGGAAGGGGGAAGGGAAGATCAGCTTGTGTGATGGAGTCTGATTTTGTTAGTCCTGTTTTCACGACTTTTTAACAAAACTGGAATGTCTCATAGTTTTATAGTCAAGCCACAAAATAGCATTTTTCTTGTCCCTAGCATTAAAATACCTACGCAATGATAAATACTGCATTTTTGTTTGTTTTTATTATAACACTTTTGCCTTGTGAGATCTGTGTTATATGTAAATTTAGTTTTCTCTAATATAGAAATTAGACTAATTTTATTTTTATTCATTACACAAAACACCAGCTTTGTGAGCCTTAGCTTGTTATGAAGATAGGATTTTGAATAATAAGGCATAATTTTGTGGCTTATATTCACTTTTAAAATGTTGACTCTTGTTGTTATCAGACACCAACCTCTTGATAACACTATGAAAACTAGCAGTAACTGAACTTAAATGATTGCCTTTTGCTTAGCAGAATGCTTTGGCTTATTCAGTAAACATAAATTTCCTGAGATTTCATCCCGCACCCTTGTCCGTTTCTAATTTCAGTTTCTAATTCTTTCCACTTTTTGATGCTAATAGTACTATGGAAATTTTCTGGAAAAGGCAAGGTTGTGGAAGATCAAAAGTGAAAAAGATGCCCAATTACTCCCAATTTTTACCTTCTCACTTTGGCCCCCATACTACATCCTAGAGGGACCTGTGGCCCTCAGGTAGAGTAGAGGGAGCTCTTAAAGGTAAAGGTAAAGGTACCCCTGCCCATACGGGCCAGTCGTGTCCGACTCTGGGGTTGCGCGCCCATCTCGCTTAAGAGGCCAGGGGCCAGCGCTGTCCGAAGACACTTCCGGGTCATGTGGCTAGCGTGACGAAGCTGCTCTGGCGAGCCAGCACCAGCGCAGCACACGGAAAAGCCGTTTACCTTCCCGCTAGGAAGCGGTCCCTATTTATCTACTTGCGCCCAGGGGTGCTTTCGAACTGCTAGGTTGGCAGGCGCTGGGACCGAGCAACGGGAGTGCACCCCGCTGCGGGGATTCGAACCGCCGACCTTCTGATCGGCAAGTCCTAGGCGCCGAGGTTTTACCCACAGTGCCACCCGCGGAGGGAGCTCTTGCATGAGTGTAATTCCATTTGTGGTTTCTGGATCCAACTCTGTGGTTGAACAAAAGAGGTTGTGTTGGAATTGGCGGCCCACGAAATTGTATGAAATTTGTATAATTGCAGTTATATAAGACTGCAGTCTAAACTTTCCCCCACTTTTTATTTATTTGTTTAAAGTATTTTTATTAAATTTTATCCATACAACCCAGATAACAAAAGAGAACCTCACGAGACAAACACATCATGACTATACAATAAAAATGTCCATTGCTCCCCTTTGTTGTTATAGCAGAATGATTGTTCTCTTCATCTCATTTTTTAAAAAAGTCTGTAGTTTTTAAGATGCTTTCAGTAAGAGATCAGGGGAGAGCAAATGGTAAGAGTATTCTGAAGGTGATGAAGGTGCAAGGGAGAATATATTAGTGGCACATTCACTATGCTTATGTTTCTTGCTATTTGGGGAAAAAAAGGGACCTCTAGCAAACAGGTTGCAGTGTGGAGTGTTCCTCTTCAGGTTTCCCCTTCCATTCCCCTTCCATGTGGTTTTCTGCCCCCTCTCCCCAGTCAATCAGCATTCTGTATCCACTAAGTATACTCAGTACCCATCATCCCCTCCACCCAATGTTAGGATTCCTGCCCCCTCCCCATTTTTTATGTCTACAAACCTCAGAGTTTCTGCGAGCCTATGACTCCCTCTGTCTTGTGCATAGATGAGGCCATTTTGGCTACCTGAAAATCTCCCCTTGAATAATTGGGTTAATTCCCAGGAAAGTTTTAAATGTGTACACTTCCACATTTTCGTGCATTACACAATACTAAATGAAACTTGCTATACTAGACTGTATAACCTGAAACTTCTTTTTCTTGTGAATGTTTTCCTCATAGATGTTTGGAAACTGGACCTTTGGGACACTGGTATTCACTGTGCTGGTATTCACTGTTACCTTGAAGGTATGATCTCCTACATGTGTGTTGAAACCAAACTGGCATCGCTTCCTGAAGCATGTTCCAATATGAAGGAAGGCTAAAAAGTTTTAGACTTCCTCATTCCTAAACTGCCTCAGCCCAGTATACCTGAAGGAGCGTGTCCATCCCCATTGTTCTGCCCGGACACTGAGGTCCAGCGCCGAGGGCCTTCTGGCAGTTCCCTCGCTGCGAGAAGCCAAGTTACAGGGAACCAGGCAGAGGGCCTTCTCAGTACTGGCACCCGCCCTGTGGAACGCCCTCCCACCAGATGTCCAAGAGAACAACAACTACCAGACTTTTAGAAGACATCTGAAGACAGCCCTGTTTAGGGAAGCTTTTAATGTTTAACAGACTATTGTATTTTAATATTTTGCTGGAAGCCGCCCAGAGTGGCTGGGGAAACCCAACCAGATAATTAATAATAATAATAATAATAATAATAATAATAATAATTTATTCAGAAAAAAGACGGAGGTTTATAAGCTTATGGATTATATGGAAAACTGAATAGAGAGAGGTTCTTTCCCCTTTCTTCTCTTATAATAGCGGAATTTGAAAATATCCAGTGAAATATATTGGCAGTCAGTTCAGGACAAAAACAAATATGGGTGAATGAATGGGAAAAGCCCATCAAAACAAAAATGTTTTCAGTTGTTTTCAGAGAGTACAAGTAGTGGTTGCTTGTCATTCTATGAGACAAATGCTGTTCCATAGGGGCAGCCACAGAGAAAGCCCTGCTCTGCCCTACTGTGGAGCAGGCTTCTGATATTTTAGAGACTTGGGGGGGAAAACCCCTCTCCTGCTGAATACACTAGTGAGTAAATAAGGGATAAGATGGTCTCTCAAGTAATCTGCTCCAGGGCTGTATGGGGCCTGGTATGTTAGCACCAAAACTTTAATCTTGGCCTGGTAGCAGATTGGCAGTAGTTTTCCCTCGCAAGCCTTCTAGCCACCATGTTCTGTACTAGCTGCAGCCTCCAGACCAATCTCAAAGGTAGCCACACAAAGTGCGCATTGCAGAAATCCAACCTTGAAGTTACCAATACATGGGAAACTTGTGAAGCCACCCTGATCCAGGAACAGCTGCCATTGTCTTCCAGCTGAAGCTGGTAGAAAGCTTTCCTAGCCATTGAGGTCCACTGCATCTCCAGTGACCGAGTTGGGTCTGGGAGCCCTCCCAGACATTGTGCCTTCTCCATCAGGCAGAGTGTGACACCATGCAATTAATAATACTAAGGAACTTGGTGGACTTATGGGCTGGAGATGTGTTTGTTCTGTCCTATTCCCTTGTAAAAGGATGTTTTGGAACCTTTACAGTAGCTAGTGCAGAATGTGGTGTCCCACTTATTGACAGGTATGGACCAGATTTTGTGTATCTCCCCTGTACTTCAAAGCCCTAAACAGAAGGAGAGAGCTTTCTGTTTGCATTTGGCTGGGTCACTGCAGAAAGCAGAATTCTGGATTAGACATTTGGACTGATCTAGCAGTGCTCTTCTTATGTTCCCCTGTCCCTGTTTCTCAGAAATACCTTCTCTCCACAGAGAATCTCGATAAAAGCAGCCACCTGCCTTAACCCATCTGCTTGAATAGCTTGTGGTGCACTTTTAGTTACTGTTGAATAAAGAACCAGCATTACTGCCCCTTGGGACTTGTTGCTTATTGCACAAGAAACAGTCAATGTGTATTTCTACCAGGGCTTGATTTGAGGCAGCCTATGGCCTGCTTTTCATTCATACGAACTACATGTGAAAACAAAAACACCTCTTAGCATCTGTGCTTACCAGCTTCTACGCATATATAATTACAGTGGTACCTCGGGTTACATACGCTTCAGGTTACATACGCTTCAGGTTACATACGCTTCAGGTTACACACTCCGCTAACCCAGAAATAATAATAACCCAGTTTCAGGTTAAGAACAGACCTCCGGAACGAATTAAGTACTTAACCCAAGGTACCACTGTAAAGAGTAGAACTATCTGGCCAAAGCATTATTGTGTAGTTTTCAGGCAAACTTAATTCTGGCACATTTTGCTTAGGAAAAAACTGATTGATAGTTATCTCAATGGATGGATTATGGTCCCAAAATTCTTTTAAGTAAGTGATTCTTGAGAATTGAATTAAAGAAAGGCCATAGTTCAGTAGTAGAACATCTGCTTTGCTTGCATAAAATCCCCGATTCGGTCTCTGGAATATCCAGGTAGGGCTAAGAATGTCTCTGCCTGAAAC
Source organism: Podarcis vaucheri (assembly GCF_965113315.1). NCBI lineage: Eukaryota > Metazoa > Chordata > Lepidosauria > Squamata > Lacertidae > Podarcis > Podarcis vaucheri. Next base: position 82,114,685 of record NC_138762.1, on the reverse strand, counting down.
CCTGGAGAGCCTTATGTAGAACGCCATGAAAGGAAGTCTGTTCCTAGCATATAAAGGAGATTGTCAGCTTTGTTGACTTGTTTAAGAGTTAATTTTCAGTGGTTGCCCATCACATTTGTTTTGTATGTTTAAAAGTTATAGGAGGTACATGTCATGTCGAGTCCAACATGTTAAATGTATGTGTGAAACTGAATACTCACATATTCATATTGCCATCTATCCTCAGGCGATGATCTAAATATATATATATATATACATTTTTACAGCTTGCACTGGATACACACTACTGGACTTGGATCAATCACTTTGTGATCTGGGGATCACTGCTTTTCTACATTGTCTTTTCCCTTCTCTGGGGAGGGATCATCTGGTAAGAAACATCTGTGAAGCACAATTGAAAATGCCACTTCTGGAATCGCATACAAGGGATGGCAGACTATTTATTTATTTAAAAATATTAATAACCCACACTTCAGGCAGCATAGCCCTAGCCACGATGCCTCTAATCTGCCTCTTCTGTCTGAGACAATATGCTTCTTAATTCCAGTTTCTGAGAGTCACAAGGGGGCAGAGTGCTGTTTCACTTAGGTTCTGCTTTTGGGCCGGCCACTGAGAACAGCAGGCTGGACTAGCTAGGCTTGACCCAGAAGGCTCTTCTTTTAATGCAAAGAGAAATTTTATGAAACACTAATACCTTGAACCTAGCCACAATTTGACAGTGAGGTAAGAGTAAGGATAAGAATGGCCGCCGAGACCATATAAACACTGGTCCTGAAAGACCTACATTGGCTCCCAGTACATTTCCGAGCACAATTCAAAGTGTTGGTGCTGACCTTTAAAGCCCTAAATGGCCTCGGCTCAGTATACCTGAAGGAGCGTCTCCACCCCTATTGTTGTGCCCGGACACTGAGGTCCTCCTCCAAGGATCTTCTGGTGGTCCTCTCACTGCGACAAGTGAGCTTACAGGGAACCAGGCAGAGGGCCTTCTCGGTGGTGGCGTCTGCCCTGTGGAACGCCCTCCCATCACATGTCAAGGAAATAAACAACTTTCTGATTTTTAGAAGACATCTGAAGGCTTCAGAAGACAAACTTCAGGGAAGTTTTTAATGGTTGATGTTTTATCGTGTTTTTAATATTCTGTTGGGTGCCATCCCGAGTGGCTGGGGAAACCCAACCAGATGAGTGGGGTATAAATAAATAAGCAAACATTATTATTATTATTATTATTATTATTATTATTATTATTATTACTGCATGCTGAAACCATCTATATTTTGAGTTTGACTTCATTTATCCACCGTGGTTGTGTTCTGTTTTTCTTCTGCCCAATTAGGCCTTTTCTCAATTACCAGAGGATGTACTATGTGTTCATGCAAATGCTGTCTAGCGGTCCTGCATGGCTGGCTATTATTATGCTCATAACGGTGAGCCTTCTTCCAGATGTTCTGAAGAAAATTTTATGCAGGCAATTATGGCCTACAGCAACAGAAAGAATCCAGGTAAACATCCCATAGTCTTGATAATTGATGATGGATGCCTAATCTTAGATTTATAGCCCAATCTCAGAGAAGTCTGCTCAGTTCCACCGAGGTCAAAGGGGACTTATTTTTACAAACAAATGTGGCTGGATTTGCACGCTTAAGGTTAGTACTAGTGCCCCGCTGAAAACCTGCCCTCTAAGTCTCTTTTCCTCACCACCAAAGTGGCTTCCATTTTTCTCTCGCGTTTTCAGAATTGTTTCTAATTTCAGTGAGTTCTGGTGTGAGCACACCTGATGGTTGTGAGGTGGCCAAGGGTGGTGTGTGAGGTTTGCTTTCCAATAAATTTGTATTTATTTATTTTACTCAGTTTATATCCTGCCCCCCCCCCAAAAAAAACCCATTTCGCTAGTACCCTGCAGCATGCTTCCAGATATGAAAAAGCCCCAAGATACGAGTTAATATAGACATACACAGACATTTTAAACTCACATAACCTCCGTTCTAAAACAGCTGCACTGGTTTGTTTCTAGTCCGAATTTAGGGTGCTCACATTAGTGTTTAAAAGCCCTAAATGTCTTAGCTGTCAAATGTCTGAAAGACAGTCTCCTTCTCTACAGATGCCCTATTCAGATTAGTAGAGGTGCGGGCCACATGACAGTGAGAGAGGTCTTTCCCCTGTAGCAGCCTCTAAGCTGTGCTATTCCCACCCCCCACAAACACATAGAGGTGCACCTAACACTATGCAGGCACCCTAATTTTCCGATTGTAAATTGCTTAACTGATTTTATTGTATTTTCATATCGTTGTAACCCACCTTGGGTAGGTGGATAAGAAAGTATAATCATTTAAGTATCTGGGAAAAGTGCAAGTTCAAACAGATGCAGGGCTGATATTTGTTAATTTTGTAATAACCTCCCCCCCCCCAAATGTCCCCTTTCTGTTATTTTCAGTGGCACAAAACAACATGAAACTGTTCAGCAGCCTGTTTTAAACTTGGTTAACTTATAATGGTAACCTATTCAAATTAGCATTGATACCTTCAGCTCCCTCCTTCCAAACAAGTCCGCTGAGTTTTATTTTCTACATTTATGTATCACTTTATTGCCCATTGTATTTGAAGAAGCTTTCAGTCTAGAATACTGGCTTAGAATATAATAAACATGATTAAAAAATGAGAGGAAGCAAATTCAGGTATGCAAAGTATTTTTAGGCAAAATAAATTTAAAAATCATTCATTAAAGATAATAACTGGAACCATCAGTACAATTTAGTACATTGTCAATTTAGAAATTATAGTGAACTTTGAATGATAACGTGTGTTGCATGTTTAACTAGAATACTGAAGCTGCTTGTTTCTGAAGCCTAGTTTCTAGAAAGATTATCCTGAAATTTCAACAGATGCTTTTCATATTAAAGACATTGTTTAATGAAAACTGCATCATATTTCTGTTAGCAATATTTCATCTCCTTCATTAATCTGTTGTTTCTTTAATTCCCTCTATTTGATGAATAGCTAAAAATATTCTTGAATTTCAAATATCTGTGTAGCTACATGATGAAGCATCAAATTAGTTTCATACACCTGTGGCTTCTCTTGTGTTAATAATTTGAAAATGAAAGTCTACCTGGTTTGGGCACTATTCTCACTTACCACTTCCTTATGTGCTGTGGGAGAAAATAAGATCACTCACCAAGTTCTCCTGTTCTAGCAGAATTTAGATACCCCTGTCCTGAGTAAACTGTAGCCCTTGAGTAGGATGTACACATGTAAAATCCAACTTGCGTGGTCCTAAATCAAGCAGATAATTCCTGGGCTTTTGAAGAGGAATCAATTGCACAATTTGCATTTATATACATTGGATTTGCCTGTGCATAGCCTATTCAATTTGCATGGATCTCTAGTGGTGTTGGAGGCAAGGCAGACATACCTGACTGCTGGGTTGGGGTTGAAAGATGCAATTTCATTCCTCTGCTGTGTGTAAAGAGAGGTAGGAGAGAATTTCATCTGGACGAGGCCAATTAATTGTTCGCAAAGAATTGAAGATACAAAGCTTTTGCAGCACTGAAACAAACACTGCCATCAGTTTGCCGGTGGTTATACATAGTAAATAAATTGCAAGCCAGGATGTTTAAGATTAGTAGGCTTGCCATATGTCAGGAAAATTCCTGACATGTCCTTTATGGAAAAAGATACAGCTCCGAAAGCTAAAAATCACTAGCTCAACAACTTTGTGGGTGTCAGAAATTTTACTTTTTGAAATATGGCGACTCTAAGATCAGAGTTCCTAGCCAGATTAAAATACCAGTATTTGGAGAGGGTTAGGAGGGCAAGGGCAGGTATTCTGATATCAAAATTTGGCATAAATGTTTCCATGCTATTCAGCAGCAGCAGACAACATGGTGGACCACAGCCACTCGCTTGAACTTTAATCATCTGTGTCACTGCTACTTACCAGGAGATAGAAGGGGAGGGGCAAGGCAGGGGCAAAGCCAGCACAATATGAACACACTGGTGGTGTAAATCTGCCACTCCCACTGGTGTATTTGCACCACTCTGGCCTTTCCTCTTCCCTCCTGAATATCATTGCATTTCTCCAAAGCAGCCTGACTTGCAAGGCGAAAACCTGACGCTGGAATTTAAGCAAAAATGTAATTCCAGACATGGTTGCAAGTTGAACCATGGTTGTTCAGCAGAAGCCACTGGATTGGTCTATGTGTTACTTTATTTTAACATGTTCACCAAATTTGCCCTGCCAAAATCATCCCCACCTGGTATTGAATACTGAGTGACTTGCCTTCTTGTTAATCCCCAGCTGATGATTTTAGAGAGATCACCAATATTTAGATATTATGTAAAAGAAAATCTTGCTCGCCTGTATAATCCACATCGTACTGACTCTTATGTAATAATCTGAATGACCCAATTTTTGGTAATCATAACTGGACCATGGGAATAGCTTGAAGTTCAAAGCGAAGAACCAAATTAGCGTACTGTAGCCTGTAAAAAAATTACAGGAATAGTATGGAAATAATTCAGTACGATTAGGAAGCTGAACAATCCCTTAGCATTTTGACAATTGCCCTTAGAGTTATGGTGGTCACCTAACAGAAGCTGGTAAAAACTATTAACACACTGGATGTCTGTCTACTTGAGCAAGACATCTAGAAAAGGGCATAGTAAGGGAACTATGTGCTGTGATTTTAAGAAGTCTTGTATTGCAAGTTTTAAGTGACTAGATCTAATGGGTGGAATAAGAACTGTCTAGTATTTCCTTCCTAGGCAACTTGTTGCTTGTATTTGTAATATGCACTAGAAAGCCTTTAGCATTTAATCAGATTTATTCCTTGTGTTTCTTCTTTTCCCTCTCCCAATATGCTCCTGTCTTCCAACCTCCTTTTCCTAAATAACTGCTACCTTGCTTTAAACTGTAAATGATGTACACGGGTACTTTCTTCAACCTTCTGGGGGAAATCAGACTAAACATCAGTGCCTTTCTGTTGAGCAGTCCACCATCTTTATGCTTTCTCAGACTTCAAGCAGTCTAAGTTTCTAATGGAGCAAAAGGTGATTTTTTCCCCTGCCTTTCTGCATGCTTGGCCATTTCGTTCAGAGGACTTTAGAAAGTGTGTCCACAGTTCATATGATATTAGTCATGCTTCATATCCAAACTGTACGTTAAACCTCCTGGTACTTACAACATGTTCTGTCGACATTCCCTCTCTTCGCTTTTCTAAAAGTATCTGTATACCATAAATAGTTATGTGCACTTAACTGGTCATTCCTTGTATGTGAATAGCATAATATGCATTGCAAGAACTGTCCATTTTAAGTAGTGATGGTTCTTGATAGATCAATGCACATTGTGCTTGCATTGTGAGTTGCAATCACCTCAGTGGACTGTTTGTCAGACACAAGTGTGATGGGAGCTCCTGAGCAATTGGGTAGTTCAGATGTACACAAGTCTGGTTAGATCTTGAGGCTTGTGCACACCATCCTTACACATGTCATTTTGCTGTTTTATTTCCTGGTCTGAGGTAAACCAAAGTTTGGGACTTCATTCACACCTGCAAACTATGGTTTGTGCTTTTCCTGCAAACCCAGATCAGAAACCAGGGTAGTTTGTACATGACCTGGTTTGAACTTAGAAATTTAACTGTATTCTTCAGCTTTTCTCTTTCCATTTTAACAAATTCCCAATTCATTGTGTTTCTCGCTTTATATTCAGCTATCACCTCTGTATGTGGTGAGCAAGATCACTGTTTCATGACTCTACAGGGTTGTTGTTTTTTTAAAAAACAAAACCTGACTTTTTAAAGTCTTCTTTTGCTGTTGGTGTTTTCAGAATGTTTAATATTGATATTTGTGCAAACTGCTTTGGGATATTATAATCAATGGATCTGCAAAAGCTTTGGAGGAATCGGTCTCTTTTGGTAAACCAAATCTTGTTTCTGTTTTCTGTTTCAAGAGTCATGACCCCAGTCACAATATTCATCTAATTTGAATATTTAGCTGGTGATAAGGCGGGCATTCTTTCATTCCAGCGTATGCCTACTATACATAATTATCCTTATTTTGAATTACAAATTTGTTTTTATGTGTTAACTTTTCTGCTTAATTCTTCTTTCCTCCTCTTTAATATTAAGAATCTTAGTGTAAACTTGATGCCAGTTTCAAACTTTCATACTTGAAGAACACTGAATTGCTATACCCTTTCCTCATTTACATGAATCTGCTAAAAACCTCAAAATGTCTTCCTTTAATTAAAATGTCAAGCAGTAAATATGAAACAATGTGATAAGAGTTTAAATCCTGTGATGGTGGTAGTTAAATGATACATATAGGGTGACCTTCATATTGGCCTTTATATGGACATATTAGAAGATTACCTCCTACTTAAGAAGCTAACGCCCTCTCCAGAAGTAGAAAGGGACAGTCCATTTGCAACTGGGACAAATGTTGTAGGACTTTAAGGCTGTTGCAAACAATAATCTCAAATGCACTTTCCCCCCATTTCCACTGTGAAATAGGGCAAGGAGGGTCTGAAATAATATACATCTGCTAGTAAACTCTAATACAATAACTGCTTCTTGTTCGTTTGTTCATTTCTTATTAACAGTGTTGATGATTTGGCATATGTTAGCCATCCTAACACTGCACTTGTTATTTCCCTCTCCAATACCGTGAGATGTCCATATTGAGCAATAGTCTCAGTGTTTTTCCTCATCCTTGCAGAAGAGTACGAAACATAAAACTGCCCTTAATGCACTGGCGAACAACGATGGGCCACTCCTTGAAGGACCCCTTTCTGCTTCCGAGGCATAATTAGATCACTGATAGGTAACAGTATTGCACGTGTTACCGTTTGGTAATTTCTGTTGGTGTGCTGTGGTGTTTTCAAAGAGAAAACTTCTTCCTCCAGAGTTTTTGCTGTGCCTTATCAAATTAAATATAATCTCTGCAGTTTTTGATATCGCAGTCTGTTCTCAATGCATTTCAGAGTACAGGTAAGTTTTGGGGGGTTTTGTGTAGTATTTTGGGTGTGTCTTCCGGGAAGGTTGAGATTTAGAAGCTGCATGTTTTGTTCTGATTTTTTTTACTCTGATTCTAATGGGATTTATGTGCATGGTTGCAGCTTTAATTAAATATGAATTGTAAGCTGTTTTGTGTCAATCGCTATTCTTCAAATGAGATTCAGCATGAGCCACAAGTATTTGGATTCAGATTAAATTAGTAACATTGGTTTGAGCAGAATTCAGAATCCCATTTGCCCCCCTCAAATATATCTGCATAATTTCCAAATATCATGAATCCATGATATTGGGTCCTGCCTTCTCAGTGCCCTGTCTTTTACCTTTGGATGTGGAAATATGATAAAGCAAAATTTCAAACGGCATCAGCTTTTAGCCTGGCTAAACAAATGTAAGGCAAAGGCTACAGACTCCCAAAAATTGGGGGAAAGCAGATGCACAAGGGCACATATATCTGCTAGAGTCTTCATATCTCCCCACAGGGAACATTTGCAACTTGGTTTTTTACAAGTCACAAGTAATAGCAAGAAGCAAAAGTATTTCATCTCAGCCACACATTTATTCAAAGATAAAAACAGCCCTCAGAAAAGGAAGTGCTTTAATTTCCAAAGTGACACAAATGCCCAGATGATTGGGATTCCTAAAATAGCTTCTATAAAGTAACACGCTCCATGGAGATCAGGAGAGTGTATTCAAATTCCCATCTGTTCTGGTGCAGAGTAGCCTTCCGGACATTTCCTAAATACAGGCTAGGAACAGTAATGGCAGTATAAATTAACTTATCAATTTAAATTTATCTGCTAGCTACTGAGAAAAATATCAACCATATCAGTCATTCCAAATATCAAAAGATTATCAGACATCCAAATGGCAGGATAAAAGTGGTTCATATCCGAGTATCTTATTTCTCCTAAGCAAAATGTTAACAAAAAGTTGTTCTGCATGTAAAAGAAGATGAAATTGTGAATTAAAATAAATTGAAATTACTCCTCTGTTGAGGCTGTGTCTGCATTTTTAAATGAGCCAAACAGTGGTGCTCTATTGGCAATTTATATGTCTCCATCTGGCCATATTGCCCCTATGCTATGCTAGGTACCACCTTAAAGCCTTTCAGTTAATTACTATGATGACAGCTTCATAACCTATTACTTGTTTTCTTGGCAGAATAAATCAAGCCATGGTCGGGACCATTTTTCAGAATTCACACCTCTTGCCTCTCTGAAGAGTCCAAGATACAGGAGCAATGACTGCAGAAATACCCCAGCAAGAAGGTCTAGTTCTCATTCTAAAAAAACAATGTTTACGCATTGGAGAAACTATGATTATTCAGTACTCCCTTCCATCTTTGGCTATTCCAATAATAAGCGTTGTGATTCCAGTGCCAGGTACTACCACAGGGGTTCAGGTCTGGAAACATCCCTATGAGAGATCACCAACTCAAGCCTTTAAGAACTAGCAACTATTCCTTCCTCTCATTCCAAGCCCCGCTCCTACTACATCTGCAAATGACCATTTAACAGCACTGATTGAAATTTTGCTGGCTTTAACTGTCCGATGTAATAGTCTGACAAACTGGATCAAAGAGCATGGAGTACAAATCTTTCCCAGGAGTCTTGCCCTTCCTTATTATGTTCTAAACTGTTGAAGCAATGGATTTTTCTACACAGTCTGGGACTGTGAGGATGAACAGCACTGTAATTTCACTCCATCCTGTCAAAAACCTTTGTATGTTTATTGACTCCCATCATCTCTTTTCCTTTATTACTTGAAAGAGTCCTGCTTTAGTCAAACGTCGTCTTCTGAGATCAGTGGTTAAAATTTTGTCAACCCTCTAACTAAGCAACGGTCTCAGACCCCCAGTGAAAGTCGCTGAGAACATATTTCATAGGTGCTGTTTCTGACTGGTGTTTGTCTTTTCTTTGCTTTCTCTGTAGAACAAACTGGTGTTTCCTCTGTGCAAATCTGCTTTCAAGAAACACTCTCTAATATCCATTTTATTGTAAGTCACCAAGTAGGACGTCTATGTGTGATTTTAAGACCCAACACCCTTCCCCACACTTTAGACCAATACATTTTTACTTAGACTGCCTACAGACCTTTGGGAAGTCAAGCTGGCTAGCAAACGAGTGAAGTGGCCACTGTAGGTATTGAGTTGAAAATAATTACTGAATTTAAGAATTTAGTCTTAGAAATTTAAAGAACGAACAAGTATTCTACCATTTTGCTACCTCTAAAGTAGAGTACGGATGTATTAGGAAGTGCTTTGCTACCCGAAGTTTTTGTTTTTTGTTTTTCCCCCTGTTGTGGAAAGGAAGTAATTGCTTCCATAACAGCTCAACTAGATAATACTGTATTTTAAATGCTGGTTTTTAATTTTTGATTTGAACTTTGAAAGGGCGAGGGAGACAGAATGTTTAACAGAATGTCTACTTAGTGACTACTTATATTCGGTAATGACCACTAGGTTAAGTTTCCCCCTTCCTCCTCTTTGAATGTGAATTCAACTATTCTTCAGAAAAGAAAAAAAGATGTGCATGATTATGCAAACGCTTTATCTGTCATTTTAAATCATTACAGCCAGCTTGTACTTCGGCTCTATTCGTGGCTCTAGTTTTGCTGTGTACTGGTTTTGATAATAGCATACACAGATCAGTTCTGTTTCTTTTCTCCCAGTGTTTTATTTAGGGTGTCAACTTTGCCGAAGGATTACTTTGTAGGGAAATGAAAGTTTGTGTGTGGAAGAAAAGGCACAGGTTCTCTCTCTCGCCTTCCCTGAACAGAGATTTGGGGGAGATGGGAACATAATGCTTTGAAAGGCAAATTGTGAACATTTTATTATACCAAAGATTACAGAGACAAGAGAATCTGATGGTAGTTCCCATTCTTCTCAAGTCTCACCCGCCTCATAACGCACAACATCTCAGCGTTTGTCATTTAAAATGAAGCACTTTCCATTTCCAGTGTTGTTCACATACTGATAGTAATATACCGGAAGTTAATGTTTATTTGACATTACATACTTGAATGTCTAGTAGAAATGTCCCCTACATAAAACACTGGTTACAAATATATATTTTTAAAAAATTAACTTGATGTGAGTATTGATTTTATACCTGTAGTAGTGACAAATCTCCTGTTCGGGTGTAGTTAACAAAATTATTTTTAATGGGTTTTTTAGAAATCTTAAAATTGCCTTTGCACTGAAATATTTTTCAATACTGTAGCTATTTATATATCTGTTATATGCATACATTTGTTAACACAACATTTCTATTGTTTTTTAATTGTATGTTTTAGAGAGTTTTTTTATACCTCTGAGTTTTGGATCAGAGTTTAGCTTATAGTGGAATTGTGGTTGAATGTTGAAATTCTGATGAATGTTAAAATTAGAAATAGGTTTGTTGTTTCAGAATCATCCAAAGCTACTGATTTTTTTTAAATTGCTTTTTTGCTTTTGCTTGTGAATAATAGCTTTTAATGTGGTACATTCTGCTTACAACCAGCTGCTGCTATCTACTATTCTTACATTTTTATTCCATGAAGCTTTCTACCAGTTCCTTGTTTTTGTTTTGTTCATTTCCATCTTTTAGCCTTAAGTAAGAAGACCCTTTGCTTGATGATTTGAAAATGCTGCATTCCTGCTCTGCCTACTAACAAAAATGGTTTACTGCAATATTCTTGCATCTCAACTGTTTCCTAAAAAGTGAATGATCTTTCAACAGGCTAAAATATTTAATGGTAGTTTTTGTTTTTTTAAAAAAACAAACACTTATGATTGATTGTATTGCATTAGAAGGAGAAATCGTAGAAACATAGAACTGTACGGTTGGAAGAGACCCTAAGGCTTGTCTAGTCCAACACCTTATAATGCAGGAATCTCAACACCCATCCAGTCTGAAACCACACCAGACCCTGCTTAGCTCTGCAAATGTGCTAGCAGTTTCATTGCTGCACCACTAGGAGGATATTTTTGAATTTAAAGGAGGAATTCTGCTTCCATTAAGCAATCAGAGCTTTAAAAATACACTGTTTAAATGGGGGGAAAGGAAAGGCTCTATAGGCCTTCATTTTCTTTCTGCAATAGATGTCCAGGTGTAATACAGAAGCTAAACTAGTAGGCCTTAGATATTCTTGTGCATAGCAATTTGGTGCAGACATGCTGCAAAGGATGAGAAAACCTAGGACCTTCCAGATGTTGCTGGAACGCAACTTCCGTTATTCCTGAACATTGGCTATGCTCATTGGGGCTGATGGGAGCTGGAGTCTCAACCACATCCGAAGGGCCACAGGCTGGTCACTCCTGTTCTGCACATGAGGATCTGCCCAGCTGAATAAGTGACTGATGCTGTCAGTGGTGAGGCATAACCTAGATTTACTCCATTACCCTTGGAAGATCAGAGTGTCTGAACTGTCAGAATTTGATCATCTGTTCAGCAATGTGCTTGTGTCACAGTTGGTGATGGATGCAGAGGATTTTCCATGTGCATTTGGGGACCAAGTGAGAGAGGAGGAAATAATTCTAGAAGGATGATCAATGTACAGAAACATATTTCCATGCACCCAGCTGGATTAGGAGAATTAGTCAGGCGCAACAACCAACGATCATTAGTAGGGTTGCGACCTGAGTCAAAAATGTAAAATTGATAGAAATTTATATGAAGTGGAAAACTCCATTCCGTGTCACACAAATGGCCTTGTCTGAATTGTTGAACCTCTAATGTGAAAACATTTCAAATGCTTTCATAAATGTGTTGGAACTGGAGGGCATCAACGAAATATCCATTAAGACTAAAACATATACATCCATTGAAACTACTTATTCTTTAGAGTAGCTAGCAGTAATATTCAGATAATTTTGATGGCCCTCAGTAATTATTAATTTATTCAGCTCTTTAATATACAGTATACCATTTATTCACTTGCTTGCATCAGCCTATTTATTCCACTGTAATGCAAGTATCAAACGAAGGAAACTGCACTTGTTGGTGATATCAGTGAGATCATGTTGAGAAGCTTTAATGGAATTCTGTCAGAGTATTATAAGAGAGAAATATGTACATGATTGTACATTGCACAATTGCACACTTCAGTTTATACAGCTTTACCTTTGTCGAAAGAAGTACAGAATTTTAATTGTACATTGTGTCTGAACAAAATTCTGTCTTGTATGCACTATCAATATTCTTTCAGTCTGTAATGTGTAATTGGCAAAAACAAACAAACAGCTTTTTGGGAATGGTGGATCATAGTTATCAGTGCATTAATCATTAAAATATCTTTACTCATCAGCACCAAATACTGACATGTATTTTAAATGGTATAATGATAGGTGCACTTATCTGATGATAATTCAGCCTTCAAAACTACTGTTTAGACTAAGCTATAACACTTCATTAACTGGATCAAAGCAGTCTCAAATACTAAGAATATAAATAAATATAAATATATATGATATACATGTGCATTACTGTAAAGTTTATTTTCAGTGCTGTTTTTAAACTTTCTTTTCCGTAAATACCTAAACATGAATTCTTTATATTAATATTTTTGAACTTTCTGTAGATTGTATAAAGCAGTAGATGTTTAAATCTGCTTGCAATAAAATAAAATTTGCATATTTGTTTTGGGGTGTGTGCTTGTTTTTACTGAGCAAGGTAAATTTAGAGGAGAAGGGGGAAATATATTCAATTCAAAATGAAAATGTTGCATTCAACAGACATTTTGATTTCTAATTGCAGTTTTGCCCATTTGTTTATACGCTGCAGGCATTTACTAGTTCCACATAGAGAGTTTCCGTTAGTGCACCAACTGTGGGAGCTTTCTGGTAGTCACATTAAATCTCAAAACGGTGTGTACAGTGCTAGATTATTTTAATTCCCCATGGTGGTTGCTTTTTAACCATTGAAGATGTGAGAATGCGAATTCCTGCACAGGGCACGCTTTCCTATACGGACTCACACATTATAGCAGGATTTTCAGAACCCAAAATCAGCCCTAACTTTGGATGAAGAAACCCAGAGAGAAGATGTAGGTGTTATGAACAGACTGAAAGAAGAACTATTTTAAGCTTCATATATAGAAACACTTCTGTTGTCATAACAGAATGAAATATAGTTCCTCCTGGTGTTCTTGTGTGGACTAAAATCATAGTGTGTCAAGAAAACAGCCCACCGCCGTATGTTAGATTGTGGTACATTAAAATCTAGCCACTTGGGGGGACAGGGAATTTTTTTTTTTTAATCTGTGACATGACAGGGAGTGGCTGCCTCCATTTAAAGAATGGCAATTTGTATTAAGAACAGAAACAATGCAAAGAGCAGAAACCCTCTGAAAAAATTCAGTGAACAATGCAAGGTGAACAATGCACAATGAAAGCATCCTCTGCAAGAGCCCCAAAAGGCTGCTCACTCAAGACGTTACCTTCGTGAGGGTGGGTTTTTCATGATCACGATCACCCAATAACTGATGCTGAAAAAACAACCACCTGTAACACCTCCATCGTTCTGCCTGGACACTGAGGTCCAGCGCCGAGGGCCTTCTGGCGGTTCCCTCACTGCGAGAAGCCAAGTTACAGGGAACCAGGCAGAGGGCCTTCTCGGTAGTGGCACCCGCCCTGTGGAACCCCCCCCCACCAGATGTCAAAGAGAAAAATAACTACCAAACTTTTAGAAGACATCTGAAGGCAGCCCTTCATTAAAAGGGAAGCTTTTAATGTTTAATAGGTTATTGTATTTTAGTGTTTTGTTGGAAGCCGCCCAGAGTGGCTGGGGAAACCCAGCCAGATGGGCGGGGTATAAATAATATTATTATTATTATTATTTAACCTTTGAAGAGGTAGAATTTTGTATTATCATCTGGAGTTAAGACTCCATGCCTTGAACTTTCCTTTGTTCTGCTTTTCAGTATCAGTTGTACTCTACGCAGCCAGCAATAAAGAAGCCTGTTTGTTTATCTGAAGTGAGAAGTAAGAATTAATTCATTCTGCAGTTGTGATTAGCAGAGCAGGATTGGGTGCTTATTCCTAAAAGGTGAAATAAAGCGATAACTTAAAGTGATCTGAAAAAATATTTACCATAAGTTACCCTTTATTCCTTTACATTACCCACCTAGGGGCTTTCCCCCCTCTTCTTTTTCATGAGTATTTAATGGCAAAGGATGAAAACAGCCCTAGAGGAACAGAAACACTGCTTTGTGTACCCTACAGATCAATGTTTGGTTCGCCATCTAAGCTGTAACTCTGGTCTAATTTCTGATTTTATCAGTGTGCACGGCTCAGCATGAAGCCTTTTCAGGTTTTCTGGGCAGAAAAATCAAACCAGCAACCAGTAAAAAATTGTTTCCAAATGCTTTCCACAATTAGTTTCCAGGTGCTTCTATAGCAACCAGTTAAAAAGCTTTCCATTGGTTGTCGAACAGGAAGTAAAATCTAAAGGTCAGAAACAAGACTAGCAAGAGGGTCCTTCAAGGATGAGTTAATAAACACACCCTAAAGTATTTATTTTCTCTCTTCCCTACTTTTAGGGGACAAGAAAGCTTGCTTTGTTCTGCATATAGTTCTCAGCCCCACTTCTCCTAAACACTTCACTATAGTCACATTGTCATCTGTTCCTACTCTGTACCTAACCCTTATTTCCCCCCGAATCTATGGTGTCAATGATACATGGGTAAAACAGACTTTTGAGAAAGCAAGCTCCGCACTAGTTTTTAA